>NW_024412395.1:50509920-50569914 GCF_014898765.1 Herpailurus yagouaroundi | reverse complement strand
CTCTCTCTCTCTCTCTCTCTCTCTCTCTCCTTCTCAAAAATAAATGAGCTTGAAAAAATAAATACTAACAACACTTCCAAGAATCAGCTCTTGGATCTGACTCCCCGCCCCCCACCAACCAACCTTATTACAAGTTTCTCCTTTTGCTCCTGTGTGTGGTGCAAAAGCAGAAGGAAAATAAAACAGCCAAAGCCTTCCATGTAGAAGAAGAACACATACGTGTGTTGAGTTTACCCAATTCCAGGTACATGCATGGAGGACCATGCCCCTGTACCAAACAAGTAAGGAACCTGGGTTCTACCTTTGGGTTCCTCACAGGTGCACAGGCATCAGCAAGAAGTCTAATTCAACAAAATGAGACAGGGTTCAAATGTGAAATAGCAACTTTAATGTAAGAGAGGTGAGGGAATTCAGGAAGGAAAGTCTGTCATGGTGGGAAACTTCATGCTCTAGAGAGTCAATGACAACTGCAGTCAGAGGGACAAACAGTGGCCTCCTTGCTATTAGGGTAAGAGCTTGTGTAGGGTCCTGCCAGCCTCTCCAGCTTCATGGCTGTCATTGTCCCCCTCATTCCATGCTCCAGCTACAGAGATTTTGATTCAGGCCCAAACACCTGCCATGCTTTTTCCCGACTCAGAGCCTTCCCAAGTGAAGCCTCTTCTTATCCCTCCTCCCCCGGAACTGGATCAGGTCTCGCCAGTGGATGCTATCATAGAACTTTAAAAGTTCTTTTTAAACTTTTATTTGTTCATCTGAGAGAGAGAGAGAGAATGAGCAACTGAGGGAGGGACAGAGAGAGAGGAGGAAGAGAGAATGCCAAGCAGGTTTCACACTGCCAGTGAAGAGCCCGATGAGGGGCTCAAACTCAAAAACTACCAGATCATGACCTGAGCTGAAATCAGAGTCAGAGACGCTTAACTGACTGAGCCACCCAGGCACCCCAGGACTGGGTCTTTCTTGTTTGGCATTGTATCTGGTTCCTAGATACAATGCGTGTATTAGATAGTCAAGATGTATTTGTCAGTTGGTTAATTGGATGAACAAATGAATGGATGAATGAAGCCAGACTGTTGCTGGCCGGGGAGCATTTTAGATACTGACCCATTCTACTCTTAACGTGTACTTTTGTTTTGCCATCTTTCCTTTCTCAGTGGATGTTTCCTGTGATTCACCATACCGGTTCCGATGTGACAACAATCGCTGCATTTATAAGCACGAGCTGTGCAACCATGTGGATGATTGTGGAGATGGGAGTGATGAGAAAGAGGAGCAGTGTAAGCAAAAGTGAAAAAGAAGAAGGAAAGATGAAGGGCCCCAAATTATCTGCAGTTTGCAAAATGTACCTCTTGGATTTCAGTTCATTCTGTAGAGGCTTGAGTTGGACCTATGACAGTGGATCTCTGTTGACAGTTGTTTACAGACTATAAACCTGCGTGTTACTCAGATGCATCCCTGCCCGCTTTTTCCTGTCTGATTTGAGCAAGTCCCTTAATTATTCAGTCTTCATTTAAATATTCAATAAGCTTCCCCCCCGCCTTTTTTTTTCTCTTAAAATGAGAACAAACACTAATTGCTGGTTGACACTTCACAAATTAATGGTTTATTTGTTTTAAAGAAATGCAGTTTGGCTACTTTTTAGCCTAGAGTTACTTCTTGCTAATCTAGGCATGTGAACTTCTCAATGTCCAACTGAAAAGATCATGTTAAATAAGGCAGCCCCGGTGTTAACAGATCTTGTCTTACATGCATCTTTAAAATGAAAACTCATTTCTCAGAAGAGAAAAATAAGGGATTATTTTAAGATCGAAGTTTCAAACTGGCTGCATTTAATGTTTTAGATATTGAAAAAAATCTCTGCTTCCCCATTTTGAGAATGTTTTAAAATCTATTCATTGGACGGGAGAGTTGATTAATTTTTTGGATAATTTACTCAGGAAAAAGTCAGCGAGGAAAATGATTTCCCCAGACTCCAATTATATTTTTTCCTTAAAGGATACTATTTGGGAAAATTGACATAAATGGCTAATTTTTCTGTTTTCCATCCCTTGTATTGATGTGGCCTTGGAATTCTCCCTGCCAGCTGTCATCCTGGAGGGGACGTTGGGGAGGACACTGACACTATTGCAGTGCTCCAATTGTACTCATTTTATTTTTTTTTTTGCCTTTTGGCAGAGGCGAACCTATGGTTATAACATTGTTGCTATGTTTATTTGAGGTAGAGAACAAAAGGATGAAAACCCAGAAATAAAACATTTAAAAATTTTGGGGCAAGTTTCCCCCTACCCCCCTCCCCTTTCCATTTCCCTTACTGTTAATGCCATTTTTTTCAATGGATCAAGACAATTATAGCACATAGGCAAATCTGAAAGTGGATAAAAGGGTCCGTAAACTTACTCTTCCCAAGGAGTAAATTGTTAGTTAAAGGAATCATGGCTTGCCATCACAACAGATAAACTGCAAATTTCAATGGCTGAAGATTGGAGAGGTTGATTTAAAGTTCAATGAAGGTCAGGCAGTTCTCGGTCCTGTAATTATGCCACCTGGAACACATAGTCTTCAAGGTTGCTGAGGCAGGAGAAGAGAGAAATGGAAGAGGTACACAGGTTCTTAATCTTCTGGGTCTGGAAGTGATAGATTTTGCTTGTGCTTGCGGTCGTTTGGTTGGAACTGGTCACATGGCCCCAATATGACTGCAAGGGGGACTGGGAAACCCAGGGAAGTGCATGGATATTTAATGAATACCAATGATTTCCACCACAGTTTACCCTTATGTCAGTAACAATCCGTTTACACATTTCTTCCCATGCATAGAACTCCCTCACCCTCACTCCAAGGGATGTGACTCATAGTCCCATTCAGTAACTGAAATCTAGAAGCCCTGGACATAGTCCCATTCAGTAACTGAAATCTAGGAGCCCTGGATGGGTAGGCTGTAGCCCTGCTGTCAATTCCAGATTCGGTTCCCCTTGGTCCATAAATAAGTTTTATTTGTGTCCCCCTTGTCCCCAACAGATAGTGGTGGATCAGGGGGAAGCATAATAGAAATAAAGATTCCCACTGGGCAAGAAAGAATTAGAGATCTACTGCCTTCACCACTCTATAGCAATTCTGAAACACCAGGTGACACTAGGTGACACATGTTGGCGCAGGGCAGTCCTGATTTTTGTCTGTTGCTCTGGTGGAGTTATTTTTTTTTTTTTTAATTTTTTTTTCCAACATTTATTTATTTTTGGGACAGAGAGAGACAGAGCATGAACGGGGGAGGGGCAGAGAGAGAGGGAGACACAGAATCAGAAACAGGCTCCAGGCTCTGAGCCATCAGCCCAGAGCCCGACGCGGGGCTCGAACTCCCGGACCGCGAGATCGTGACCTGGCTGAAGTCGGACGCTCAACCGACTGCGCCACCCAGGCGCCCCTCTGGTGGAGTTATTAACAGTGCCCTTTCACTCTCAACTATATGGTTACCCTATGTAGACTTTGTGAAGGCCACTACAGTGGGGATTGGAGGAGATTCACTGACGAGGCCAAGGCTCTGCTCTGAGAAGTGCGCTGGGTCTATCGTCCCTCATCGCCTCCACCTTTTGGGAGTATTTCCTTGTCTTTTCCCCTCTTCGTTGAAGAGGGAACAAGAGAATAAGCCCTTTTTAGGAGCTGCACAGCTTTCAGCCACTCCCTGCTTGTAGGTTTGGGGGCCCACGGGTTTTAGAGTCCCCGTCAGAGTATTTTGGCTTGCTTGGTCATATATTTCCTGGAAATTGACAGGCTTTTCACCTGTTTGATTCCAGTCACTTCTAAAAGTGAAGAACCTCACTTTTGAGACATAGTTTTTGAATCTGCTTTCTTTTTTTGCTTTGTTTTCCCCATGTACCTTTGTCTCAAATGATCATCAGTTATCTTCAGGCCATCCAGAAAAACAGATGGGCTGTCATTTCATCCAAGTCAGGTTTTCCTGGGTCTTTCTGTCTCAATGACTTCTAAACAGCAGAATCTCACTGTTTGGGATCTAAATGCAGTCAGTTCTTCCCATGCATCAAGTTTCTAGACTTTATTTTATTTCATTTCTGCTTATAAATCATCTGGTTCTTCCCTGAGCTTTTCTCTGTCTTAATACTATCTGGCCCAACTGGTAATGACAAGGAATGCACACTACTAACATTCTCTTTTCTAACCTCTTTCCATAGATTGACATGCTCATCGAGCAGTTGGTCTGCCTTCTGATTTTTCCCAAGTCACACTTTTACCAGATGTTTTGCCATTGCATAATATGGGTCTCCATCTTTCCTGCCTCCAATATCACTTTCCTCATTGCTTGCCTCCTGACTATGAAGCCAGTGCCAAATAATTTAGGTGTTTATAATGGAAGCGCTTTATATATATACGATTGAAGGTAATTAATACTAGCTGCTGCACCCAACAAATTTCAAACTCTCAGCAGTGAACCTAATGAAGACTTACTTCTCACCCAGGTAAAGGCCTGTGTAGGTTGCCCAACCCTCCTCCATCTTGTAACTAGGCCACCTGAAACACATGGCTTCCCAGGTTGTCAAACCAGAGAGGCACATGGGCTTTATTTGTTTCAGTCTAGCAGTGACATATCTCGCTTCCTACTCATAGCCCATTGAACCAGAACGAGTCACATGGTCCCAACATAACTGCAGGGGGGACTGGGAAATGTAGGGGAAGCACAGGCTTATTTGTGAACAATAACCATCTTTGCCACAGAGGGAAGCATCTTGTTCCACAGAAGAGAAAGTTTTAACTTTGACTTGAACTTTTGTTCTTAAATTACAGGTGTAGCTTCGACCTCTAGACCTTGTAGAGAAGATGAATTTAAGTGTAGCAACGGACATTGCATTTCACAGCATCTTGTATGCGATGATGTCGATGACTGTGGTGACCATTTTGATGAAACAGGTTGCAGTAAGTAAATATTTATTTCTAGAGTTCATTGGAGTAACTCAGGTTTACCTAATGAAAGCATGCAAGAACATAAAGTAGATGATAACTACATAGTTCTTTTTAATTTAATTTGTGCTCTGAACTGCAGTCGTAGCTACCTGTTACTGAGCATTCACTCTACCAGACGTTGGTACCAGACATTTACTCTGTACCAGACATTGTGCTAAATAGTACATGGATTATCTTATTTCACCCTTGTAACAATCCTATGAGCTAGGTATTATTCTCTCCCTCAATTTTTTTTTTATTTTTAATGAGGAAACTGGGTTACAGGTTTAAAAAAACTGGCCATGCCTTCTTACCGTTAAGAGGTTGAGCAGGAATTTCAGTTCTGATCTACCTAACTGCAGAGCACATCCTTCTCCCGTTAACTAGGTGCCTCTCAGCACCTGAAAGCTGTTTTTCGTTTATGAGTCTGCATACTTTTTGACCATAAGCTAGATGCAGTATCCTTCGGCACTTAGGGGAGTTGATAAAGATGGGGATGTCACAGGGAGCCTTGGAAGGAACATTTATTTTTATTGTTAAAGTTGAGGGAGGATTTGTGTAGGAAAAGAATGATGAACACAACCAACAGGTGGTTCTAGTTCAATATTGTGATGGAAATGTTGGAATGACATGTTAATAATTTACACTTTTTTAGTCCTTTAGAGCTCTTATGAAATTCTTGCACATACATTATCTAATTTGTCACTCAAGTCAACCCCATTGGGTTGCTATTACTATGTCTGTCTATATAATCTCAGAGCTTTAGGACGTTGCTTGAGGTCATGCAGAGTGGCAGAGGCAGGATTCGAATAGTCCTGTGAGTCCCAACAAGACCTCTAGTTTGCTCTGCCACTAGGTGTGCCCCTTTGATCATCAACCGACCTCTCCAGGCCTCCGTTTCTTCATAGGAAAGAAAATTCTTCAAACTCTAGGAGCCCATGACTTAATCATCCTAGTTAGTTCCACAAGATTTCAACTTCTTGGGCTTTAAATGCTCTTTCCTGAGGCATCCCAAGGATTTGCTGGCAAATTTTCTCCTGTGTGAGTTACAAAGGAGGGTAAATAACTGGTCATAATGAGTTGATTTGCCTTTTATTTTACCCACTTCCTAGTGGGGCTTGGAGTTTTTGACATAACAATGTGACTTGATGAAATATTTTAAAAAGTATGAACATGACAGGATTTGCAAAACTAGGTGTTAGATTTGAGTCTAGATTTGGTGCCACGACTGACATGTGAACTGTTCCAGGAGTTTGGAGAATTTCCAAGTTGGGCATGGGTCAAACATTAGTTCCTCTTTTAGTTGCCATGTAAAAGGCTTACAATAGACCACAGTATTTTTAATTCAAAAGACATTTGATTAAAAGCAGCCTTTATTGAAAGGGAGTAAGTAGCATAAACATTAATTTAGGTTTGGAAGCAGCATTTTTTTTTTTTTTTTAGGTATTAAGTGGATATGTGATAACGAATTCAGTCTTCTGTGGGTCAATAATTTAAGACATAGAATTCTTATTTAAAATATCAGTTCTCAGGTGCTACTAATCTACTCGCCTTTCTTTTCTTTTCCCTTTCTCCCCTTATTTCTCCTTCTCTTTTTAATTTTACACTTGATCTTAGCCAAAAGGCCAAGAAGCAATCCTTTTAATTTTAAACAGGATCCCTGAGGTGTTCAGGGCATATGTTTGCTTTTTAAACAATATTTTAAAATCAAGAGAGAAAGACATTAGTATTTTTCTAGCATCATTGAAGTATAAAGAAAATAATTAGCCCCATAAAGGTAGATTGACTTGCTATTTCTCTGCTTAGTGGTTCTTATTCCTTCATAAAATAGAAAATAGAGTGCCTATATTATAAATACAGTGTCATGTTTGGTTTTGGATAGATCTGTTGTTTGTGGATTAAGATGGTGATTGTTTTCAGATGAAAGAAGTTATAAGTTCCTCATATTTGAGGAAGAATCTTATAATGTTATATGGTTGCTGCTCTTGTTTGAAGGACTATTGCTTCATAAGAGTATAACTCACTCAAGGGAGCAATTGGTCTAGAAATGTTTACTTCATGGGACCTTTAGTCACAGAAGATTACAGAGTCTAATTATACACATGAGACCCAGAGAGGTTATGTGAGTAGCTTAGGACTGTCCAAATTAATAAAAACAGGTCACACTTACTAACATTGTAGTGGTGACATCACTACCAACCTTATAGAAATTTAAAAGAAATTTAAAAGGGAATACTATGAGGAACTTGATGTCAGCAAATTAGACTACTTAGGTGAAATGGCCAAACTCTTAGAAAGACAATGACATGACTCTAGAAAAAATAAAAAATCTGAATAGATTTATTTAGCAATGTGTAGTTCTTGAGAACTAGACTAGACCTTTATTATAAGGCGTTCATGTGTATATCTTTGAAGTATGAACTCCAATGGCAACATTGCATTGAATACCATGGTACTTTATTTTGTGATTATTTTTCTTTTTCGAACTCAATGTTTTTAGTCGTTTCAAACCTCATATGCTTAAATAGTCATTGTACCCTAAGGAACCCTCATTACCTGCTACAGGAGGCAGATAGATACAAATCTATTTTGCTTTAAAAGGACTGAGCTAGGAGATACCACAGTCTCTTTGGCTAAAATATTCAGAAGCCTGTGACCAAGAGAATTTCATTTGAGAGGCAGACAAAGATTTAATCCTTTATGGAGATAACCACCATCCTTCCCACCCCTGGTCCCCCCATTGTCACTCACTAGGTATGTTCATATTTGTCAGCTTCCCTGTAAGACCTGGGTTTGAGGGTTAGATGGAGACTCAGGATAAAAGATGCAAAGTTACAATAATACAAAAATGAAAGCCAGATGGCTTTGACAGATATTGGCAGAGACAAGAATTCAGGGCAATGAGGAACAATGAACTGTGAGGATGGAGTATGAGTTATTAAAAGTCTTCCCTGGAGTATCTGGACCCCAGAACAGTAGGGATAACAAGAGTCATTCATATGAGCCCTATAAAAATGAACTATTGTTGAATTTTTTTTTGTATTATGAAAGCTATAAAATCCAGAAAATAAATATTAACAACCAAAAGTAAAAATCACTTGAATCCTATAACTAAAAGACAACTAATCTTAAAGTTTGGTGTACTTCTGTTGTCTTTTTTTTGCACATGTATGTGTAAAAATTATTAATATTAAAAAAAATAAAGATACGTAGTCTTTATGTAGTGTTACAATCTTTCCCTCCATTTTTGTTATAGATATTTCCCATGTCAAAGTATCATTTGAAATCATGAATTTGAATGATTGCCTAACAATCCATCATGTAGATAATCATAACTCATTGATTCTAAGATGCATGTTTATTTTCACATTTTAACATCTCTGAAACAAGGATCATTCTTCAGTTGATAACATGCCATAGTGTAAGTCCCAGAGTTTTTCTTTTTTAGTATTACATAAAGTAGTGCACCAGTGGTGGCTTACTCAGATTTGATAAAATGCAGTGTACCATAATTGTTCAAGTTTTCAAAATTTTATTATCAATAATTTATAATCCTTAAATAAATCATAGTGCACATTTTTCTTTTTGAAAGAAAATGTATTAACATGGAAAACTGGATAATAGGGTCTGAATATTTTTAAAGTCCTGGGTTCATATATGTTGTTGCAAAATTCCTTTTCATGCAGGCCACTCTATGGTTCTTATAGCAGTGGTATGACTTATAACTGGCCAACACTTGATATACATGTGTATACATATCTCAGTTGGTCTTCTTATAACTTTATAATTTCCTCCTATTTGTTATGTTGCTCTAACCTGTATCAATGTCCTTTATTACACATATAATAGGATATATATTACATATATCATTTTATATATCTTAATCCTAATATATATAATATATCAGATATTACATATCTAAATATATATAATAGCATAACAGATGGTTACAGTTGTAAAGAGCCTCTGACTTCATAGTTCTGGACTCTGGAATTGGATGTCCTGAGGGTAAGCCTGGCAGTGATGAGTAAAATGGAAAAATTGCCTCAAGAATCTAACATTATATACATTTGTATAAGTGGCATTCAGGGTGTTACCAGATATTTGAATACAGGGGTCCTCAATCCTTTACAAAGACTTATGGAAAGGGGTTATCTTGAGATGTCCTATAATAGGCTATAGATAAGTGTTTATACCTTTCATTTGTAACACTAAGATTGTTTTTCCAGATACAGGAAAAGAAAGATCATGTGCGGAGAATCTATGCGAACAAAATTGTACGCAGTTAAGTGAAGGAGGCTTTATCTGCTCCTGTAGACCTGGGTTCAAAGCCAGTAATTTGGACAGGAACTCCTGTGATGGTAGAGTATATTTCCTACAATTCCTACTTTTTAGGTTTTCCACTCATTCCATTTTATTAAACCCCTGTTGAATTCCCTTAATGGGGCCAAACTCTTGGTTCTTGCTCATTAAAATACTTAAGTGCACCAGTAATTGTACTGTTAGAGGGTGACGATCAGTTCTGAGAGTATAAACTGTACATTCATGATGTATGTAACCAATGATGATGTTAAGATTTTGCTCACTAATTTCTTGGGACATGAAAAAACAACACTCAGGAATGCCGATTACTTTTTTTCCATGCTATCTTGCCCATCCCTAGCAGATGGCTAGGCAGATAGCTCATCCTTAGTAATGTCTGCCGAACCGGTAAGACTTCAGTAATGCTGACTGCTTATTGTATCAGTGTGAGAGATCAGTTTTTTTTTTAAATAAACACAAATTTTATTTTCTTCATCAAAGTCCAACAACATATATTTGTTACACACTTTCTTAAGCCAAACATAAGTGAGTTCTGAGGTATGGGGTTAGAAGCTAGCTTATCAAGATGGTAAGGACTGAGTATGATTTTAAGTGTCTTTTCTTACTTGAATTTTCTGTTTCTAACTCATGATGTATCATACTCAGATGATTGGGACAGTTCTTTTGGAAGCTGAAGCTTAAGAACTCAATAAAAAAAAAAATCAAATGAATGAGTCCCTTTCCTGAAGCTAGTGAGGGCAAGGGAACTGGAACTGAACAACGCCAACACACAGCGGCTTTCCAAAAGTGAAAATTTTATTCTGCTGTTGTAGAGCTGCACTGTTGCAGTTGAACCCCATCTTCGTTGCTTCCTAGCTTTGGGACTTTGGGTTTAGGAATAGTCCATATTGCAGAGTCATTCTGGAGGACTAAATGAGGGAAAAACAGCAGAGGCATGTGAAACCACATCTGACTCTTAGTAAGTGTTCCACAAATGATGGTGTCATGGCTTATTTTTGTCTGCAGCTTTCTCAGTCCGCATTGTTTATGAGTATGGATTTGAACAGAAGCAGGGTCTCTAAGGAATGGTTGGGAGCAGATGGTGCATATTTGCTTTTATTGTATCTACAGACATCAACGAATGTGAGCAATTTGGGGTTTGTCCCCAGCACTGCCAAAATACCAAAGGAAGTTATGAGTGCTCCTGTGCCGAAGGCTTCAGGTCTGTGAGTGACCACTATGGAAAACGATGCGCAGCTGATGGTATGCTGGGTTCTGCTGGGACTAATCAATCGACTTTTAGAGAAATAAATGCTGATGAGTACAATATACCAGAAAATAAGCTTTAGGCTCTCAGTCTTATTTTTAATTCACCAGCTACTTCTCTTCCAACACCCATCCACTCTCTTGCCAGATTAAGACAGTAACTGCAATCCCACAACAAATACGTAGGAATTAAAATGAGAGTCAGGTATTATTTATTATTCTGGGCTTAGCATCTTGTCCACCTTGATAAAAACTTCAAAAAGTGGACAAGATGTCACCTTCCAGAATATTTACACAAGAAAAGCTTGCTTATAGGGTGGTGGTCAACAGAAGGAAGTTAATGAAACCCTCCAGCTCCCACTCTAAGACTAAGGTGTGGGAACCCTGTAATTCATGAAAAATAGTCTCATTCAGTTGGGGCAAGTCAAGGACATTCTGTTGGTAATTTCTTTTTTTACTGTTCATGGACTGCTGATCATAGACAGAAAGAGTCTGGCTCATTTATAATTTCAACCATTTGTTCTACATTTTAGGTTAATGCCAGTATCTGAGAGGCCTGATAGAAAGCAGTAATAAGTACTAGATAGAAATGACAAAAGAGAAAGACTGTGTGGCAGAAGTATTATATAGTCCAAATTTCCAGAGTTCTGACCAAAATCAGCATATCCCCGTCGAAGGGTATAGGTCTTCACAAGTCTTACAGATTTGAATTTGTACTGGAGTTTAAAGAACTTGAAAAGGAAATCACATTTTTAAGATTTAAGAGTAAAATGGCTGTTCAGTTTCTTTATACAAATTGGGCTTTTAAAGCATACGTTTGATTAGCATACTTAAATATTTTACCCCCCAAACCTTCCTGACATTGAGTGAAAACTAGAGTAAAGGCATTTGAGCAGTTGTTCTGGTAATTAGGCAGCAAATTAAAAAAATGTTCAAGTCGTTTAACTAAGGAGATGACTGAAATAAATTCTCGTAGTCACATAAAGCACAATGTCAAGACAGAAGAAATATATAAAGTGAACTTTCAAAAGTTACTTAAATGAGATTTGATTGATATTATTGCAAGTAAATTAAATTTTAAAATTCAAACAGTGCACTTCGAGATGAGTAACCATTGAAATAGCTGCTTTGGGTAAGAACAAGGATGAGCTGTTTTTGTCATTAGCTGGAAGATAAATTGAATCGTGGAGCTGATTACCTGCTAAAACAATCATAAATTCTGTCAGTAAAGAGTAAGGAATGAGGACTTCCTGGTAAACTTTTAGTAACGCTATACATATTGTATTTCTTCTGTGAGATTGTCTACAGTCTTGTGTTTTATTGCCAGTGAATAAAGAAAAAAAAAATCAGTGGAAAAGAGGACACAGTCTAGGGGTCTCAGTCTTGCCCTGTTCTAAACCATCACCCACCGGAGATAGGAATAAAGAACTGATAACATCCCTAGCAGAAATATTAGCTTTCCACCTGAAAATGGAGGCAAGAATGTCCACTGTCACAGATCTGGCAACCCAGTTGGGTAGTTAGCTCTACTGATTAGCAGAGATAGTCAGATTTCTATAAAAACTTATTTTTTTTTAAAGATGGGAGGATACTTGCTATTTTATATCTACTTTGTACAAAAAAGAATTCAGATAGAATTCAAACAGATAAAGAGGCCCTTGTCTTATTTACAGGTAATCCTCCTTTGTTGCTACTGCCTGAAAATGTGCGAATTCGGAAGTATAATCTCTCATCTGAGAAGTTCTCAGATTATCTTGAAGGCGAGGAACGTATTCAGGCTATTGATTATGACTGGGATCCTGAGGGCATAGGTCTCAGTGAGTATGAACTTTCGCATCTGTCATTGATATTAATTGAATTATAAGGTGTTGAACTTTGGGGAATTTATTTTTCAATGAGTGAATTTTGTTGCATGAATTTTGTTGCACTCTTGTCCAGCGTGTTCTGGACGCCTTAGCATGACGGTGGGTCCCAGCCAAACTTTGTCAACTTCTAACCAAACCTTCTCCCATCTCTGGGGATTATCCTTTCAGGACCACCTCATATCTCTTTGTCTTTGCTCGGTAGGGACTGTTCTTCCCCATCACTGTACCTTTCAAAATTTCTACTCAAACTCAACATTTCTACTCAGCTCAAATGTCACCTCCTCTGACATCTTCTATAGTTCTTCCTGGGCACAGTTCCATAAGTACTCACTCATGAGTCCGTAGTGTTTTATATATGGTTTTACTAAACCACCTTAAATAATTGTAACAATTCTCTGGTTCTCCATTTCTTACCTGTAAAATAAGAACAGTATTCTTGTCTGCCTGACTACCTCTGAGAGTTCTTTTGAAGATCAAATGAGATAACATGTGAAAATGCTTTGCATACTATCAATAACAATGCAATGTAAGATTTCTTATGGTAGTGTTTTCACACTTACACAATACAATAAAATTTTTAAGCATGGAAAATACCTAGGAAGCCATAGTCTTCCTTTGATTTTTAAATGCCTGCTATCCACTACCCTGTAGTCTATACGCTAAATAGGATTTCTCGTCTACATAGCTCCTTTACCGCCAGTTATTGAATAGTCTGCCCCTGGTTTATCTATACATTTTTTTTTTGAAGCTAGAACTTGATCCTAATGAGAGAAAATAGACTCTTGACTGAAATATATTTTAATAAGTTACCTTGAAATAGAGACAGCTAAGTCAGTATCAATAAGCTATCAGTTGAAGTATTTGTAGCTAGTAGCTCAAGTATAATGTGTTGAGTTTGATCAGATATATGTAATTGAATTACTAGTCTTATAGGAACAATAAGGAAGTAGAGATGTCAATGAAGGAACAGTAGTCCACCCGATTAGACCCCAGTTCCTCCCTTACCTGATGTTCTTAACATGAAACTCACCTGTTTGTCTTGCCTTGCAGGTGTCATATATTACACTGTGCTAGGCCACGGTTCTGAATTTGGTGCTATTAAACGTGCCTACATCCCCAACTTTGAATCCGGTACTAATAATCTTGTGTCAAAGGTTAACCTGAACCTGAAATACATAATGCAGCCAGACGGATTAGCAGTGGACTGGGTTGGAAGGTAAATTTAGCCACGTTCCCCTCTTGTCAATTCTATTTTCCTGGCTAGATCTCCCTCCTGCTTGTCACACCACGTGAGTTAAGCTGACCCAGATATGGGTGCACTCAGCGCTGGTGCAGCTGGCTGATGCCTGGGCTTGCTCTAGCCCCAGCAACCATCTCTGCTTACCCCAAGGTGTCATATAGACAGTATCATTTCCTATAGTCTATGTATGCCATGAAAAAGTTTGGGAAAGCACCGAAGTCAAGATTTTGTATTATATCTAGGAGAGCTTTCTTGCCGACAGAGTTTTGGATTCCAAAATTAACTTCCAGAATGGCAGCACTATTCATTTTAGAAGAAATGGAACAGTCTCACAATTCTACCAGCAAGGCAGTTGAGATGAGACATTTTTCTCTGGTAATTATTTTGAGGAGGAACAACCCACATCTTGTGTTTTGAGCAGACTGTATTGTCTGAACAGATTGGAAATTTGACTTTCCTGTGTAGTCTTTGGGTTGAGTTAATAGCAGTGTCAGCTTTATTCTGCTCTTTTAGGTCTCCTGGAGCCCCAGGGACTAGAACCAGACCTTTTGTATGATCTCTAAATAAGAGCCTTAAGTAGGTTTATCATCAGGCAGATTCATGACATGCAAACTGATGTGGAAAAGTTCATAAGCTCCTTTTTTGAGGAGGAGCCTTGCATTGGAGTGGCATTTATGGGAAAGTGATTATGTTGGAATCAGAGCTCACGCATTCATAGACTCCCCCATGGCCTTGGAAATGAATGAATAATGAAAAAAATATTTGAGAGGGGAGTCTCAGGGGCTTGTTGCCGACCTCTGGGAGAATGAGAGTCATTTGCAGCATAAATTAATTTTCACCTTTTAACAAACCTGTCTAATGCTCCTGGAAGACTTGAACATCTCTGAAGAAGTTAATTAGGTCCCTGCTGTGCCCACAGGCTATCAGGACAGTCATTTCAGCATTTTTTGTCAGGAAACAAGGCCTCAGAGAGTCAGTAACTTGAAATTATATAGACCGTAGCACTTCCTTCTGAAAACCAAACAGGCAGTAGCAAATCTGTCTTCATGTGTGAAGTTTTGCTTCTTTCTCAGCCTTAATGAAAGAGCGAGTGAAGAAGCTGACGGAAGTCTTTCTGCTTGTAAGAGACTGAGACCTGCAGCTCTAATAGTGAAAATAGGGCAGGGTGGCTTTGCTGAGTTCATTATTTTGGAAAGGCTATTTCCGCTCATTGGAGCTGATGCCAGATTCCTATTAATTCCACTGGGGCTCTTGGTTGAATCGAAACAGATTCACAGGGCAGTTGCAGTTAAAGGGCCAGCTAAACAATGCCTGGTGACTTCCACCTGGAAAGTACATGTCTCATAGTAATGCCAGATGTGATGTCCACCATCATCACTGATCCTGGCTGATCAAGAAGGAGTCCCCTCTATCCCTTACTCTTCCACTTGTAACTTTCCAAAGACGATCCCTTGGCTGAAGAGATTGGGGCGTTCCTGATGGAGGGAGACTCTGCTCTCATCATGAGTATCTAAGTGGTTGTCTTGTTGGCCCCAGCTTCCAAACTGAATGCTTTCATCTTCAAACCTCTTCCCTAGAAATGACCAGTCTAGATTTTTTGGATTTTTAACTTTGTCCCTTTAAATTCAGGCATATTTACTGGTCAGATGCCAAGAGTAAACGGATCCAGGTGGCTAAACTTGATGGGAGGTACACAAAGTGGCTGATTTCCACCCAACTGGATCAACCAGCTGCAGTGGTTGTGAATCCCAAACTAGGGTAAGTACTTGTAGGAGTCCTTTTTTTTTTTTTTTAAAGTTTATTTATTTTATTATGAGAGAGACAGAGAATGCCAGCAGGAGAGGGACAGAGGACAGAGAGAGGGGGAGAGTCCCAAGCAGGTTGCACGCTATCAGTGCAGAGCCCAATACACTGTGAGATCATGACCTGCCTGAGCCCAAATCAAGAGTTGGACACTTAACCAAGTGTCCAACTTAAACAACTTAAACACCACCCAGGCACCCCAGTACTTGAAGGAGTCTTTCATTTTCTAGATATTTGCCACTGGATTTTCAAGAAATTATACCTTTAATTATTTTTTCCTAATTGTACTGAAATTGACTTTGAACTTTTTGCATTGACATCTATGACTAATTTAAGATGCCCTAAAGATCTTTAGGACCATCCAAGCTTCAGACTGATACTGTGTAAGGGGAGGACCTCTGGCCACAATTTTTTCCATAGCCCAGTTGTCCAAAATCCACACATTTCTCAATAGAATTTAAGGATTGGTTTATACCTGGTGATTGGTTTAGACTAGAGGCTGCAAAGTGGTAGCTGGTAGGCTAAATATGGCTCACAGATATATTTTACTTGAACTAAACAGAGCTTTAAGGTTTTTAAAATTTAATTGCTCACACACACACACACACACACACACACACACACATTTTACGTTGTATGTTTGGCTTGAAAAACCAGAACAACTGATAACACCAGGTAGGTATGCCTTTCTTGATGCAGTATTGCCTGGAACTTGTAGACAGGGCTTTGCTCTCACCATCTCTTGATGTTCATGACTGCTGTGCTCCAGTCATTTTTTTTGCCTGCCTGGTCTTTTCCAGGTATTTGAGGTGGTGCAATCCCTGGTCTCCATTTTAAAATAGGAATTCTTGTTTTGTTCTCTGATACATCTCGAACACAGGACAGTGCTGCTCACACATAGGCATTCAATAAATACTTTATGAAGAATGAACAGCTTTGTCATTATACATTTTAAATTGTCTGAATGTATATACTTGGACAGGGCTGGGCAGTCTCTATTGAGGAAGTTTTCAGGAAGGACTACAGATGCACTGGCCCCTCCTTTTCTCTTCCTTTCTTCTAAAGTAAAGTATAAAAATAGCATCACTTAGCACCCAGATCTCAATGAAAAACAGTTGATTTCTTTTTTGGAAGTTCATGCTCTGCTTCAGTGTAGAAGCCTCACTAGAGGAAACTTTCCATTACAGGCTTATGTACTGGACTGACTGGGGCAGAGAACCTAAAATCGAGTCTGCTTGGATGGATGGACAGCATCGGAACATCCTGGTTCAGGAGGACCTTGGTTGGCCAACAGGCCTCACTATTGATTATCTGAACAATGACCGGATCTACTGGAGTGACTTCAAGGAGAACAATATTGAAAGTATAAAACATGATGGGACTGATAGAAGAATCGTTGCAAATGCAGGTTAGAAATGAGTTACAATTTACCATGTTAAATAATAAATATATTTTGGGTCTCTGCCCATTTTCTCCAGAAGGAATCTGAATCTTAGGAACCAATTGATATATTTTCTTAGATACTGCTCCCCTCAACTTCCAGCTACTGATTTAAATGCAAATGAATCCATTAGCAGTAATTAAGGTTTTGTTTTGTTTTTATCCTTTTAACATAATTTTTAAAAGACACTCTTAGCCACAGATATTGAAATAACCAAGTTTCCCATTAGGTTGCCCTGATAGGGGTGACAGTCATGTGTACCAATGGAAATCCATGTCTAACCATTTCTAGACCTATTTGTTTTTATTATGCTCAATTGTTTATTATGTACAACTGGAAACATCTAGAAGGAGAGAAACATTTTATTTTCTAATCCAGATTTCTGCAGAACTGCAACAATCCAGTATCTACCAGCTTTTCCTGATAAGTGGTATCTTATGTTCAAAAAAAAAAAAAGGATCTCTGCCATTCAAATTATTGTCCAAAGAGAAAATCAAATCAGCAACTTGAAAGCGAGCAAGTACTCTATAATTGGCATGAACCAGTAGACATTAATCTAGTTTAATGTCTGTCATCTTGATCTCCCAAAGTAGCACACTTTTGTGGTCACATGTTCAGAAAGTCTGCCTGAATGTTCCTGGATTTTCAAGGCATTGAATTAGGGAATAACTCAAGCATAACGACATCTGACATAAAAGAGGGGTAGGGAATTTTCTATTCAATTATCTTGCTTTGTTTTGGTTTTCCTCTGTGGGTAAGCAGCAATGAACCCATATAACCTGGACATCTTTGAAGGCCAGTTTTACTGGATATCTAAGAATAAGGGAGAAGTATGGAAGCAAGATAAATTTGGGCAAGACGAGAAGGAGAAAATGCTGATGGTGAACCCATGGCTCACTCAAGTTCGAATCTTCCATCAACATAGATACGATCGGTCAGGTAACATCCCTTGGAGTAAGATGTTCCTCATTATCTAGAAATCTTATTTCAAATTAATGGCTATATTGTTGGAAAATGGTAGTGGATTATAATAGTCTGATCTCTTGGTGCATGAAAGGGGTGTGTGTGTGTGTTTTAAACATTTCGACCAAAGAAAAATAAAATTGGCGGTCAAATGTAATTATATACACCACCAGCAGATATGAAGTAAACATATTTCAGTCCTGGGGCACCTGGGTGGCTTAGTTGGTTAAATGTCCAACTCTTGATCTCAGCTCAGGTCTTGATCTCAGGGTCATGAGTTCAAGCCCTGTGTTGGCCTCCACACTGGGCTTGGAGCCTGTTTAAGAAAAAAATTTTTTTTCGGCTCTCGTTTGGAGTTACAAGTATGTACTTCTAGGCCACAGAATCCAGTAGGCATCAAACCCTTGCTAGGTGTCAGGTGGGTAACAATGGGTTCGTGAACATCAGGCTAGTCAAGTTATCTTGAGCTACGTGAGCTTCAGTTTAAAATTGTCAGTCATGCATTTCTACCCCCTCCCCTCTCTCCCATTTTCTTAGTTGTGGGTTCTGCTTCACCAGGTTACCTGTGTTCTAATTCATCCTTCACCACTGAATCAAGCTAGATAAAAGGGAAGGAAATTTTTGAAGTGAGGAAAGGAAATAGGCTTTTATTAAGCTCTATAAGTCAGATTCTCTCTTCAAGTGTTAACCCAGACGTTTGTTACTTTAGTTAATCTCCAGAATTATAATTAGATTTTATTTTCATCTCACATATAGGGAACCCCACCAGTATAATAGCTCGTAAGTCCTCCATGTTCCTGGGGCTCTCGTGCTGGGCAGTTTTAAAGGCAAGAAGGGAGAGGACGGTACATGTGGCGAGCCCCCTCTCTGGCCTTTGTAGAAAAGGCTACCTAGGAGTCAGTGGAGTTGGCTGGGCCCCCTTTGGAGAATGCTGATTGCTGTGTAGGCCAGAAATCTAGACCAAGCTGTGCCAGATTAACATTTACTCTGGACCAGTAGTTCTCAGATTTTAGCATATATCATAATCTAGAGGGCTTGTTGAACACAGATTGCTGGGCCCTACCTGAGAGATTTCTGATTTAATATGCCTGAGGTGGCCTAAAATTTGCATTTCTAACAAATTCCCAACTGATGCCAATGTTGCTGGTTCAGGAACCACATTTGAGAAGTCCTGCTCCAGGCCCTGCTCAAGTATGGGCTGTGGACCAGTAGCACTGGTGAGACATGCAAGTCTCTCAGGCCCCACCCAGCCTTTTTGAATCAAATTCCCCAGGTGGTTTGTATTACATTCAAGTTTGAAAAGCTCTTTTCTAGAGAGCTGAAGAAATGGTAATGGGACAGATTTTGAGTGAGACTTTGGAATATGGCTTATTATTTTATAGCCATTTCCTTGTCTGTAGTTATAGACTGGATGACAGAGAATCAGGATCACAGAATGTTAGTCTGAGAAGAAGTTTAGAGGTCATCTATACCTTGGAGAAATCATAGTACATGCTAAGGTAGAATTCAGATGACTCTAGAATTACTTGAGGAGCTTTTAACACTTGTAACATCCTAGACCAATTTAAATCTGAATTTCTGTGACTGGGCATCAGTAGTTGTGCATAGCTCTCAGGTGATTCTGATAATCACAGGTCTAAATTCCCTTGTTTTTCAAGTAAGGAAAGTACTTGAAGAAAGTACTCCTGTGCGGGTAGGGTGGAAATCATATGTAATATATACTTTGGACACATTATGATCTATCCAAATTTAGGTAACGACAAATCTTGACATAATAATAGGGTCTTTGTGGTCTTTTGAACTATCTCAAATTGCTTTGCATTGATTAGTTTTTGTGGTCATGCAGTGGATTGGACACCTACCTTCCAAATCTGCCAGAGACGGGAGGAGATAAGTGATGGCCAGTAGACAGTGTGAGTGTAGGATGGTGAGAAGTAGGAGGGTGGCTGTGCCACTCTGATGGGGTGCCATGGGGATGGTCATGTAAATGAGGTGAATAGCCAGGTGGCATGTGGCCTAGAGGTGCTGGGCTCTGATGTCACCTGGCAGGGCCACAACTCAGTTGATGGGCGTATCTTTGGTTGGTGAACTCATTCCCTCTTCAGACCCTAACCACTGTCCTCATGTGCTTTCCAGTGCCCAACCGCTGCAAAAATGTCTGCAGTCACCTCTGCCTCCTGAGACCTGGAGGATACAGCTGTGCCTGTCCCCAAGGCTCCACGTTTATAGCAGGGAGCACCACTGATTGTAACGCAGGTAGGGGTGCTGTCTGCACAGCCATGGGGGCCTGGGAATGCTCTTCTGCCTTCTTCAGTAGCTTCCCTACTTGTGCTTCTCTTCCTGTAGGAGCCTGGAAAAAATCCTTGTGTGGCTGGGTCCTTTGCAGGATAGAGCGGGGGTGGCTCGAAGGAGGGATGAGAGATGGGGAGATATGAACAGAGCTGAGTGGGACTTAGGGAGCCAAACAGAGTTGGTGTTCCAGTGATTGCTGAGAATTATTTGCTAGGATCTGAAGGGTACCAATCCAGTGCCCCCAAATCTACCATTGTGTTGTTTTGTAAGGGTATTTGGAAGAGTGGGTTTTCGATAACGTCTCTACCTCCTTTCTTTACCTCCATACTGGGGGACCTTATCCAGTGCGGATGGGAGGGCGAGAGGAGGGTCACTCTTTTCCTCACATGCTCATTTCAAAGTTTTGACAAGTGAAAAAGGTACATTTAAAAAGACACCTTACGGGGCGCCTGGGTGGCTTGGTCGGTTAAGTGTCCGACTTCGGCTCAGGTCATGATCTCACAGTCCATGAGTTCGAGTCCCGTGTCGGGCTCTGTGCTGACAGCTCAGAGCCTGGAGCCTCTTTCAGATTCTGTGTCTCCCTCTCACTCTGCCCCTCCCCTGTTCATGCTCTGTCTCTCTCTGTCTCAGAAATAAATAAACGTTAAAAAAAAAAAATTAAAAAAAAAAGACACCTTACATTGTTGGAGGCTGGAGGCTGGAATAAGGAAGCAGTGCTTTATTTCTCATCCCAAATGCTGTGGATGATCTGTGCCTAGCAGGACCTTTCTTCAGTGACTCTTAAATTAGGGAGTATATATAAGTCCTGGGGAATAACTAGTGTCCCTGGCTAGTATCCAATTCTTAATAATACTCATTAAAAAAATCATCCTGTAGTTTGCTAGCAGCCCATTTTGTGGCTCACATCCTTGTTTTTATTTTTTAGTGGCCCATTTTATGGTTCCCTTCCCTCAGTTTTAGCTGATGATGCTATGCTTAACCACCTGTGGCCACCAGGGGGAGCAAGTGGTTAAAGAAGGCACCAACTTTTGGCTCTTCTGAACCAGCTGGAAAAGTTGGCGGGTTTAGAGAATGAACGCAGGAACCAAAAAACAGCTACTCCCGCTTCTCTTCCCCTGTCCCCACTCTCATCACGAGGCTGGGGGAAATATTGGCAAGATCACAGTATTTAGTAATATTTTGAGCCAAACAATTTCAAGCTTTTGACATTTGTTGTATGCTGTAGACAGATGGTTCTGACATTTATCACAATTTCACACTCATGGGCGGTGTTGTCCAAGATGTTACTTCATCTACTACTTTCCTCATTTACATTGTTTGCCAAGTGCATTATAGTCAGATTCTTGTTTAAAAGAACTTTAACCAAAGCAAGCACGATAATGGTGGTAGTTGTTCCATATGGGGTCTTGGTTTGGCATTTTAATTAATTAATTTGGTAAGTATTTATTGAGAGCCTACTATGTGCTAAGTACTAAGTGCTGGAGATAATGAGAACAAATGAACAAATGAACAAAACAGATCCCTTGCCTTTGTTGAGCTTATATTCTAATAGAGATTCTAAATAGAGACTGCCCCCCCTCCCCAAATGTATAATGTCAGATAGTAAAAGCAAAAGGAGAAAACAAAAGCAGGGTAAGAGGGATGAGGGTCAGGTGGGAGTTGGGTGGCCTTTAGGTAGAGAGTTCTGGGAAGGCCTCTGTGATAAAATGAACTTTGAGTAGAGATTCAAATAGAGGGACTGAGCCAGGAGGCTATCTGAGCTCCTTAAATAAGTGCACATGTGACAGATACTTACTGAGCATCTTCTAGGTATAAGACATGGAAATGCTAACAGCCCCATCAGGCACCTCCAAGGAGTACGTGGGGGCTGAGCTGGAGCAGGGACCCAGAGCAAGGGCAAGTTGGAGGACTTAAAAAATAGGACATCTCTAACCAGCTGTCTATCAGGCATCTGTGTATCTGCACTGTTGCTTGATTGATGGGTCCCTGATGCTTTAAAGCCTTCAGATGAAGTGTTGAGGTGTGCCCAGATTGAACTCTTGTGTTTCACTGGGCTTGCAGAGGAGAATTCTGAAAACTTCAAATGAGAATACGAATGTCCTAAGAGATTTCTTTACGACAAGTTTCTTTTAAATGTTAATATATGTTCTGGAGTGTAGCATCTCTCCACTGGGGGGAAAATGCTATAAATTGCCTCTTTCTTTCCACCAAATGTACATTACTCTCCAAGACCTTATTATTGATAAGGATATTCATCTGACTTAAGTGGAAGGTACCGTTTTGATGAGGAAACTAATTAGCTGCCTTGCCCCCATCCACTCCCCACTCTGACCCTGGGCCTGAAGCACATTTGCATGGTTTGGGTGCTCTGCTGAGTGTGGCTGACTAACACATGCATGGCTTTCCCTTTCTGCAGCCATCGAAAGTCCTATCAACATGCCCCCCCCATGCAGGTGTATGTACGGAGGAAATTGCTATTTTGATGAGAATGACCTCCCCAAATGCAAGTAAGTCTGAATGTTGAGGTCCGAGTTGTAGGCCTTGGGGGAATTTAAGACAAAGTAGCCAGAAAAACAAGTACAGGAGCCTTGCCAGTTCACTAATTTTCACATCGTGACCAGCTTGCCCTCCCTTGGGAGAGTCCGCAGAGAACTAAGGCAGTGCTTCTCAAACCATACTGTGCATAAGTATCATCTCATTCACAGGGATTCTGCATTTCCAACAAGCCCCCATGAGATGCCACAGGATTGTGAGCCAACTGTAACAGGGAGTAGAGAAGTGACAGCCCCAATTTCTCTACTCACCTGGTGTTAATTACACTTGGAGTGTGGGAGACCAGCTGTCAGCAGAGCTGAGTCAGCCCAAGCACTTGTGATGAGCAGAGACTGGGCTAAAGACTTGGGGGAAAAAAAAAGAATTCTTGAGAAAGCTCTAACGTGGCACAAGATAAATGGAGGTCTTTAAAAACCGTTTAATGGAAACATATCAGTGGAAAGAATACAATCTTGGTTTCCATTTTCATTCTCAATGGAAACATTGCATAGAGTAGACACCAATACATTTATTTGATGACCTTGCAGGTGTCATAGCCACAGCATTGAAAGTGAATTTCATAGTCAGATCAAAGTCAGTTGTTTTTGCTGCTCATCATATCTTGGCAGAATAAACAAAGTCGTGCAAGATACACTGACTGTCCCATGTGTAATTTGCTCGGTCAAACCTCTCTCTACCTGAAGATGTGCTTGTACGATAGCTATGGAAGCCTAAGAACGCCACAGCTTGTGAGCAATTCTCCTTTCACTTTCAGGTGTCCCAGTGGCTACATGGGAAAATATTGTGAAATAGGACTTTCAAAAGGCGTCCCTCCAGGAACAAGTAAGTTTTAAGAATATGAGCAACCTGGGGGCGCCTGGGTGGCTCAGTTGTTTGAGTGTCCGACTTTGGCTCAGGTCATGATCTCGGTTTGTGAGTTCGAGCCCCACATCGGGCTCCCTGCTGTCAGTGCAGAGCCCACTTGGGATTTTCTGTTCCCCTCTCTCTCTGTCCCCCACCTCTCTCGCACTCTAAACATTAAAAAATATATATATGAGTGACCTGGAAATGCTTTACAGCTCCTAAGTTGAAAGCTGTTTATATTCTATTTAACTCAGTGTTTGAATTGGTTCTGCCCTCAGCTTCCAGTCTTAAGTCTATTGGTTCCTTTCCCTTTCCCCATGCTGATATGGTCACTTTTTCTTCCCTCTTCGGTGGCAGCAGTGGCTGTGCTGTTGACAGGCATCCTGATCATCATAATTGGAGCGTTGGCAGCATTAGGATTTTTCCACTACAGGAGAACTGGCTCCCTTTTGCCTTCTCTGCCCAAGCTACCAAGGTCAGTTTCATCATGTGGAATATTGATTTTAGAAGCTTGGGTGATGTGACTATGTGAATAATTCAGGGTTTTTTGTTTTGTTTTGTTTTGGTTTTTTTTGTAAGTTAAAATAGCATAACATGCAGCTTAACCTATTCTGTAGAAACAAAAAGTATTGAACTTAAAAGCCATCATTTCAAATCACAACCTCTTAATCTAATGCTTTTTTGAAGACTGAATGCAAATCACACTTTATAGTCCAAATAATTATGCCCACTGGTGGGGATTCAGGTTAGACTGGAACACAGTCTGTGGGTTGGACCAGGCTTTATTCCTGCAAGTGCCAAGTTAGCCCTCTCTTAGATGTCAAGCATTCAACAATGTGCTTTAACACTTCTGTGTGGCTAAGGCAACTTCCTACCATATTTGATGTATGAATTCAGAGTGGGAATTGAGCGTTTCATTTAAGTAAGCTTTAGCAATATGGAGGAGAGGGTACTATTGCAACAGGTGGCTTAAAAAATCGTACACTGTTTCAATTACTTTATTTCAGCTTAAGCAGTCTAGTTAAATCCTCTGAAAATGGAAATGGGGTGACCTTCAGATCAGGAGCAGATGTTAACATGGATATTGGAGTGTCTGGTTTTGGGCCTGAGTCCGCCATTGACAGATCAGTGGTGATGGTGAGTGTGGCTGCAAAATGGCTGTATGTTTACTGTTTTATAAAAGAAACACTTTTTATAGAGAATAAAATTAACCTAGAATAAAAATGAAACGGTATGCTTCTCAACGTAAAGTCTTTACAAAATTAGGAAACATACGTTTTTGCAGAAAGGTCTCTAACATATTAGTAATAAAATTGCACTTTACCCCTGCTCTAAGCCACACTTGAATCCTAAACAGTGTTAAGTTTAATGAGAATCTTAAAGAGTCTTATGTTTTTTGGGGGAGAGGGGAGAGAGAGCATGGTATTGTTTTTATTTGATGACTCTTTGTATGTTAAGGGAAGGAGTAAGGAAATCCATGTTTCCTAGTCTTCTATATTTTCCCACCAATGTGTATAGTTGGGATACATAGTGATTTTAGATGCAGTGGTTGGTTCAAATCACAGCTCTGCCGCCTTCTAAGAATGTAATAATAGGCATGAAGCTTGATCGCTCTGACCCTCATTGTCCCCATCTATAAAATGGATACAGTAATACCTCTTGTGAGGACCAAATGGCTACTTTATGAGTGTACTAGTACAGGATCTATAACCAGGACTGGAAAATAACTTTCAATATTTTGCCTTTCTTCCAAATCTTTCATGTTTAACCTCCGCATAAAAGTACAATATTACCTATTCTTTCTTCTTTCCCCTCTCCCTCTTCTCCTCTTTGCTCTCTTTTCCACCAGCCACCCTTTTCTCTGCTGTGCAGACCTATCCCCAAGTGAATATTTGCATTAACGAGCCAAAGAGAATGTGGGTGTAAAAGAATGTTTCTGTTTCCTTGATCTGATGAATTAGTGCATTTGTTACTTCATGTGATGTTTGCCGTGTGGAGGCCTTGTGTCTCCTGGCTTTTTCTTTAAGTTCTTTTTGGATAAATTTGGCATAGCCACTAGTATACCTCCAGGTGTGAGGAGGGCACCTTCCTTCCTGTGTAAACCAGATACTTCTTTTCTCCGTCAGAGTGAACACTTTGCCATGGAGATGGGGAAGCAGCCCATAATCTTTGAAAACCCAATGTATGCATCCAGGGACAGTGATGTCAAAGTGGTTCACCAGCCAACCCAGGTAAGAAGTCACAGCCCTTTCTTTCAGGTTCTGCTACTACTCAGTCTTGTGCTATTGAATAATGCCCTCCTAGGGTTCTCCTTACTTTCCCTCAAATGAAGGAAGCAGTGTTCCCGCCCTTCAGGTTCACTAAATGCGATAATAGGACTGACCCAAGGGTATGACACCAACGTGTTGCAGAGTCGCTGAGGCTTGGCAACCATTCTGTGCTGACCAAGAGCCTTGTCATGCTGAGTGGTCAGAGCAAGAATTACGAGTCCACTCAGGGGCTTGGCAAGCAGTGCCTGACTCACACAGACTCTCTGTAAATATTTGTGAAACGAACAAGTGAATGATTGTCAGGTCATTATGTGGAGATTTGGGGGATTGGGTATACTCTCTGGGTTCTTATTGGTATCACCGGTGTGTTATTTGAGGTGACCTCCTTATGCTTGCCTTTCACATACTTTTCTGAAAACTAAAGTCCCCAACGTTGATAGGCAGATACCTAAATTTCCTTTGGTGCAGCCCTGTTACTCACTCATCTTTAAGAGGAGCAGGGAGGTGACATAGGTGAGTAGATGAAGGGAAAGAACTTTTCCCTGGACCTGGAACAGTAGCTCCCACAGCACTTCTAGTGCCTGTCAGCATTTAGCCTACTTCCTTTGTTGAAACAACTACAGCGTCAGGGAAATGCAGTTTCGTGGTTAATACCTAACCTTCATTTGAAATCATAAGATATGGTACCTTTTAAATATAAAAAGGTTTATTTTATGGATAGCATTCTTAAGATCAGAAACAGTTGCATCTTAAGCATTTTTCCTGGTCTTTTGATATCCAGGTAGCAAAAATATGATCACATGATACAATAGATGTGGCATTTCATTTGGCATTTTCACTCGAAATAAAATGAGGCCATGTTTACAAACACATGTTTGAGAAGAAATGAAACAGTGAATGTAAAAATATGGGAAAAAGTGAATTTTTACCTTGTAATTTGTTAACTATATATTCATGGTAATTTGGGCTTAGGAGGGAACGTTGGAATCACATGAATGTCGCAGAAAATGTCTAGAGGGGTATTAATTCCATTATGTCTCTTGTTTCAGAAATTCAACCTCTTGTAAGCAGTCATCTCAGGATAGTAATTTTATTCTAAATATCCAAAGATAAGAGTCTCAGTTCTCCACTGAGTTTGGGAATAATTCATGCTGTTCCTCTAAGATTTGGCTGCCAGTATACAATTGGAGTTGTTTGTCTGAAAATATGGTCAACAGTGGAAATAAGGCAGCACAGAGAACACAATAAAATTGTCATTACTAAGTAAGAGTATGACTGTGATGGGTGTTTGCCTCCCAGGACTAAGGCATGAGACAGATGACATAGTGGTTGGTGCTTTGATTTTGGGGAGATGGGAATGGTGTTTAGTCCTAGGGCACGGGATTGTTCTCCTATTAAGACAAATAGTGCGGGGCGCCTGGGTGGGTCAGTCGGTTGAACGTCTGACTTCAGCTCAGGTCATGATCTCACAGTCTGTGAGTTTGAGCCCCTCATTGGGCTCTGTGCTGACAGCTCAGAGCCTAGAGCCTGCTTTGGATTCTGTGTCTCCCTCTCTCTCTGCCCCTCCCCCACTCATTCTCTCTCTCTCTCTCTCTCTCTCTCTCTCTCTCTCTCAAAAATAAATAAACATTAAAAAAAAAAAAAAAGACAAATAGTGCCTGACCATGTCTGTGAGAAAGCAAGGCAGTAAAGTGAACCAAAGAGCTGATAAGAAACTTCACAGCAAAACTTCTTTCAAAACTGGATAATATCCTTTAATATGCATGCAGGTGACTGCATCTGGAAATGTGGATAACCAGAACTATGGAAGTCCCATAAACCCTTCTGAAATAGCTCCAGACACAAAGCCGGCTTCCCCAAGTGCTGATGCAACTCAGGTAATAGTGTCTGGCTACTGAAATGGTATGGGATTTGCAAAGGGCTTAGGAATTGCTGGGTTTACTAATGCTAGGGGAGACTAGGGAGACCCTGATAGGCTCATGGACCCAAGATAGGCAGTTAATAAAGGTAATTTTTAAATAATAATAAATTGAAAATTGTTCCACTAACTAAAACCACATTTCTAGCATGGATTGAGATGGAATGATATTCCTTGTGACGTGGGAGACCATATGGAAAAAAGAAGGGCAACTGGGGCATTGAGTGTCTGACTTTGGCTCAGGTCATGATCTCGCTGGGTTTGTGAGTCTGAGCCCTGCGCCGGGCTCTGTGCTAACAGCTCAGAGCCTGGAGCCTCCCTCATATTCTGTGTCTCATCCTCTCTCTGCCCCTCCCATGCTCATGCTCTGTCTCTCTCTGTCTCTCAATAATAAATAAATGTTAAAAAAAAATAAAAAAAAAAAGAGGGGCAACAGATTTCAGGATCTAGTCTCTTCAGACTAGAGTTACTTGATTTTACAGAATGACTTAGAATAAAGAGTTCACTGGGTCAATCACACATATAGAAGACCTTTTCCTTTTTCATGTAATGCAGTTTTTCTACAGTCTACATCTTTGTTCCCTGAATAATGTACTGTGTTCTTAGCTCTACTGCTGTTACCTATATTCACCACGAGATGGCACTAATTCATACTCTCTTCATCTGTCCATCTATCCATCCAACCAACATTATTGCCCTCGGTGTGCCAGGTACAGGATTTAACACTGGAGATTAAAAGAAAAAAAGATCATGAATAGAGCTTCTCTGTCATGCTTTCAGGCACTTTGAAATTTTTAGATTGGTCTACAGAGAGAAATTCAATTAAATTTGATATGAAATTTTGTGTTAATATATAATCCATCACTAGTTTTAACGGACACATATGAAGCTATTTAAGATCTAACTGTCTGATTTTGGGCAAAATATTTTTCCTCTGGTTTTTAGAGTCTTTATGTTTCTCATTGGGCTCACTATTGGCATAGTTCTTTGTGGTACAAAAGTTTGTCTATGCATTGCAACACATTTTAGTATTTCTGGCCCCTGTCCATTAAGCGTCAGTAGTGTCTCCCCCAATGCCTTGTGATCCCAGAAATCAGCCCCAGTCTGCCTCAGCACCTCCATTTCCAATTGGGAGCAATAGGATCTGGAATGTCTCAGTTTTAAGGTTCTATGACCCCTGTAAAGTAATATAAAGAAACAAATCCAAGGGTAGTGAGAAATCTGACTATTTACACAATCCTTGTTTCTGAAATAATCTGTAAGCATAACTGGTATCTGCAGAGTTAACTTGGAAGTCATGCTGAATTTTCAGCACCTCAGAAATTGGTTTCTATTCTGCTTGTTTGGATCAAAATAAAAGTTGAACTAAATTAATGCTAATGAAGAGTTTATAACAAAGGTCTCTACCTTTTCATATTTCATTTACTAATTCCTTCTTCTGATACACACATGCACAAACACACATACACACACACACACACACACACACACACACACACACACACCAGACACATAAAAATGTCTTAGAAAGGAATTTTCAGTTTTATATTTTTTCAAGGGACTGAATTTTTTTAAGCTACATTTTAAAATGGATTTTGAAGATTAATTTTCTACAGACACCAAAATACTTGGATGTCACAAGTCTTGAGTGTCGCAATGTTATGTCTCTTGAGTGTTCCCTAAATCTAACTCAACCCCAAGGCAGTGCCAGATTTATTTTATATTCTCAACTTTTCTTTCAGTCCATTTCAAGTCTAGTGATCTTCTCCACTGGACAGAGCTCTCTCCCAGCCTGAGCAGGAAGGGGAATGTGGTGGAGATGTTGCAGCCTCTGACCTGCACATCTATCATCAGAAACAATGAACACTGAAAGACTTTTCAGACGAGAGTGGATCTTCATCAGTTATAGTCTCTTTCTTTCTCATCTTCACCTTTGCAGTGTGTTGGCTCTTCCTCTGTTTTGTTGTTTTTAATCAGTTGAGGCTGAGACCCTCTAAGGTCTGTCCTACGTGCTATGTCTAGGGATCTCTCTCTATCGGTTGTCTTCTGGGCACTGAGATGGCAGCTAATGTGGCTTAAAGCAGTAAGGCAACACTTGGTTAGGCTCTCTCTAGGTTGACATTAATGTGCCAAAGTGGCTCACAAATTTATCTTTCATCAGTAAATCTGCTCAAAAGACTCAAAGCTAGGAGCAAGAATTCCTATGACTCAGTTCTATTGTTTTCCAAGTCATGTTGACATGCACTGGATTTCCCAAGGAGATAAAAGTGAAAATCACCAGTTTCTCTTGTTAGTAATTGCTTAACTCCAAGGAGCCCATCCCATAAGTGTAAGCTTCCAGAGGCCAGGCTCTTGATCTAAATGTCTTTATCTTTTTCTTGGTGGCTGCCATGTACAGAGTAGGTGTTCACTTACATGTGGGTTATAGTGCATGGTCTTCTCCTGTAGTCATGTGCCCCCTATGTCTTCACATGTTGGCCGCCTAATTTCACAGAGCAAGATATGCCCCTAAAACATATGGGCTACCTTAGCTTCCTGCTGGAGTAGGCTGTCCACGCCCTTCCTTTCTGTTCCTTTGTCTTCTTCCATCTCGAAACAGCCAGAGCTGTTTCTGGCACTGGCACCATGGGTAGCTTTTCAGCGAGACCTGGGCCACCAGCCATAGTCTGTGGTGATTTCTCTTTGGGTTCTTCAGTGTATGGTCCTCTGAGTCCTATCATCATTGCCTACTCTTCCACCTACAGTTCAGTTATATGCGCTTGCTGTGACTCCTTCCTCATCTATAAAATAAGAGCACCTACCTCAGAGTTGCCAGGAAGATTAATTGGGAAAACTTGTAAAACTTTTAGACTAACCCCTGATACATAGTAAGCTCTCAATAGATGCTATTTTTTGTTGTCACCATTGCTATTTTGATTACAGGAGGAAATGATGAAGGGGAAGGGATAGGTTTGAGTTGACCAAGGATCAAGACATCATTTTAGGAAATGAGAATTACAATCTGGCTTTCCCCTTAAGTTTTAAGCAGCCCCTGAAGAAATCTCTTGCCTGTCTCTGTCAAAGCTTCTAGATTCTGTTGGCACAGATTCTGTCAACTATACATGTCAAGTCAAGGAAGTCTTTGAACTTACTAGATGAAAAGAGCCCAGAGACTTTCAGTTTCAGTTTGGGGACTGTCTGAGGAGGAACTGAACAATGTACCCATGGGTCAGGTCATGGGGTCCCAGGTCCCAGTTTGCTTTTTCCTTCACTCAGAAGACATTTTAAAACCTACAAGGAGGTTGGGCGCCTGTGTGGCTCAATCGCTTGTGCATTCAACTCTTGGTTTGGGCTCAGGTCATGATCTCAGTTTCATGAGTTCAAGCCCTGCATTGGGCTCTGTACTATTAGCACAGATTTTCTCCCTTTTCTCTCTGCCCCACCCCACTTGTGCTCTGTTTCTAATAAACAAACAAACTTAAAAAAATTAAAAAAAAAAAAAAAACCTCCATGGAGGAACAAATCCATGCAAAAAATTCCATTACTGAAGGTTTTCTGTTTCCCCCTTTTCATTTAGGCAACAAAATGGAGTATCTTCAAACGAAAATTGAAACCAACTACCAACTTTGAAAACCCAATCTATGCGGAGGTAATTGTTGACAATTTTTGTTCCCACAGGCGTTCAGCATTCTTTCTTAGCAATAACTTGTCCGGCTAAGGTGGGTATACACTCAGATTATTCTGAGCAAACTGGTAAAGATTTGTTTTCTTCACACAAAACTGTTTCCAGTCCCACTGGGGGAATAAATGGCTGATTTGTTTTTCCCTGTGGTCTTAGATGGAGAATGAACACAAGGACAGCACTGCTGTGGCTCCCACTCCCTCTCCTTCCCTCCCTGCTAAAAGTTCTCCAAGGAGAGACCCAGTGCCAACCTATACTGCGACGGAAGACACTTTTACAGACACCGCAAACCTTGTTAGAGAAGACTCTGAGGTATAGCTATGCCATCTGTTTAGGGATCATTAGAAACACACTTTTGCACATATATTTTTTACAAACAGATGAAGAAAAAGTTAACATTCAGTACTTTATTAAAAAAATATATTTTTTCCCATTTGCCTGTAGTTGGAAGTGTCTTTGGAAACCGTGTCTTGTGTGTCTTTTTTTTTTTTTTTTTTTTTTTTTTTACTTATGCTGTCTCATATTTTTACAAATAATTATCACAATGTACTATATGGATATCTTTGCACTGAAGCTATCTGAAGGTAATGCTATAAATATACTGTACATTTGTAAATTTTGGAAAGATTATCACATCATTAAATTTGCTGAGAAAAGTATCTGCTGAATTGGTTGGTGATCATTCCAGTAAATGACCCAACAAAGAAAGGAATTGACTTGGGGCCTTTCGCCATGTCTAAAGAAGAGGTACCACTCATATTCCCTATAGGATTATCAAGCAAAGAAACCCAGGCCCCACTCTTAGGTCCATTTTTACACCTCAGCACTTAATGTTCAAGATTAGCTGATTATTCGATTAGCTGATTAGTAGGCATATGGATACAGGGCACTGTGTGTTATCTAGACATCTGGGTCTGACCGTAGATGCCTCAGATAATGCAGAAGGTAGAAGAAAACCAATTCAATTTCACCCTTCTGCATGTTTGTGTTGTCTAGCCAGAACACTTTCACATGTGTTACCTCACTAGCTGTCAAATCAACGTTTTTATTTGTGATGTCTGTAAGAAAATTCCATGTCAGGAGGTACAAGTGTCCCGCGAAGAGTTTGTATCCAGTTGAACGAGCTCTTTTGCCTGATGGACCATAGGGCAGTTTCCGTCCTTGCCTGGCATCTCAGGCGGTCACCTACCCCAGACACTGGAGCTCACCAGCTGAATGACTCAAACCAAATCTGTGTCTTCATCAAGTAAGGTGCAAAGCGAATACCAGTTAAGCAAAGCCTCAACTGGGTTTTGTTTCTGTCTGAAAATATCATTATAATGACTATTTATTTCCTAAGTTGAACATGAATAGAAAGGGAAACTGTTCTTATTGAGCCTTTTTTTAGGTCCTTTTGGCTAAATTATACATTTGTATCGGAATGTACTGTAGAGCCTAGAGTTTCTCTTGAAACTAGAGTTTCTAGAAGTGGGCATATCTTCACAACAGGACCCATGGCAGGAATATACAAGTTCCATACTGAGTAGCATTTCTGGCTCTCTGTGCTAATATTGCACATTTTTAAAACAATGAATGGATGGATGGATGGATGAATGAAACATGTACTACTGATTATTTTGTTACCAAGTTCTCAAAATATTTGTGGCTTGTATTTTGAGAGCTTATTGTAATTTTTTTGAAATATACTTTGATTAGAAAAGCAAACGGAAATGATGCTGCTGAAAAATTTCTAATAAATGTGTATTTTATCAGACTTCTTTGGCGTGCTTCTTAAGACCAGCTCATGAATTGGTTGTATTTCGCTGTACACAGAGCTCAGGGCTGTAAGTGCCAGGCAACCTGAGAGCTAGGGGTGTCCAGAGTTCAGGGAGCGGAGGAAGAATTCCCAGCACATGCAGACCTGACAGGCCTGGTGGGGTAATCTCAGAGGGGAGTAGCTCCTTAGGTTCCCACCTGAACTCTGGGGAGGCAGCCCCTTTAATTGCCTTTCAAAGTCAATTTCCACCTCTTCTTACGCTGTAGGCCCTGAGCCAAGTCCCCCTTTTCGGATCTGATTGTGTTCCAGAGCTCAGTGAAAGGACCCACTGCTGAGGGATCTCCGAGCTCCTCATGCTGAGCCTGACAGAAGAGCAGTGAGGACAGTTGCAGCTGGAGAGAGTTTTGTTCCAAATTGGAATTCAAGCTTCTGTGGGGTGTGTATTCTGATGCACTAACATGGGGGTGGCTGCATCAGCCAGCAGAAAGTGTGAATGCACGGGTACAAGGGAGCCAGGAGAACCTGCACTTGGAAATGTTTGCAGTTTCCAGCTTTGGTATTTGTTTTGGGCATTAAGCTCACTATGAAATTGTTCTCAGGAATTTTCTTTTATGAGAATTCGTTTTCTGCTCAGCTTCATTTCCCAGTGTATCCCAGAAAGGACTCAGAGAGCCTGCTGGTGCCTTCCTGTCCTCTCTAGGGGACTTTGGCCCTCCCGTAGCCCCTCCTGGTAGGCTCCCCCAGTGCCGGGTTCTCCCCCTGCTTCCTTCCTTCCAGCCAGGGCAGCTGTTTGGAAACTCTGCCAGTGCAGGAACACCGGGGAGACAGGGCACTATTTACAGGACTGAAGTTTAGGTTGCTCATCATTTTAGCGTGTGAAACAGGGGCAATTTTAGTAGCAGAATGGAGTATTGTGTGCAATATAAAATCATGACCACAGCAGGTGTGTCCACCCAAAGCTGTCAGATCATACCGGTCACCTTTTTCCAGGGTTTCCCAGTAAGCTTTCTACTATTTATTCACTCACTGATTCACTCACTCACTCTCTCTGTGTTCTACCAGCACTCAGTTGCAGACAAAGGGATGCAGAGACCACGGGTTTCAGGAACATGTGTGACAGGAGAATTTTCCATGGAGAAGCCCATCCATTACGTTGGTTTTTCTCTGAAATGGAAAAAGACCAACGTTTGATTTTTGAGGTGGAATATTTCAGACTGGCTCAAAGACAGTTAAGAACTATGTAGGCCCTGGGGTGAGGGAGGGTTCTAAGGAAGCTGGTTGGAGATACACAGGTTTTCCCAGGCATCCTAGAAAGAGCCCTGGACTGCAGGCTTGAGTCCTTGGCTGCCCTTGGTCTCTCAGCCTCTGTTCCGCCTTCCCCCTGTGTTCATCATGGTCACAAGCCATATGTCCTAAGGGGGATACTATGTGACTATGTGTTTCCTTTCTGAAAGCTCCCTCAAGAGAATAAAGCTAAAGTTGCTTTCTTCACATCTGTGATTTGCTTTGAAATAAGCCAGTGTGTGCTGGGGAGAGAGTGAGGAACAGGATAGAGATACAAAGAGATTGGCCACAAGGCAAGAAATGTTGCCGCTGGGCCTTGGGTCCATGGGGGTTATTATACTATTCTCTCTATTCTGGTGTATGTTTCAGATTTTCCTGAATGAGCTAGGAACTCACATCCTTCAGTTTGTTTGCTGTCCTCTCTAAGTAACACACAATCATGAATTGTCACGAGAGAATCCCATGTTACAGGCACCAGCAAATCACAATAGCTAGTAGGATGTTTACACGCCAGGTTCGGTTCTCAATACTTTACGTGTTCTATCTCCTTTCATCTTCATAACAGTCCTATGTGGTAGATACTATTCTCCCCATCGTACAGATGAGGCACCGAGTGGCTAAACACCTTTGGTTAAACACTAAAGTCGCACAGCCAGTAAGCGACAGGGCTGGAATTTCAATCCAGCTGTCTCAACCCACTGTCGTGGCCACTTCTCTCAGAGGATGCAGTCTAGTGCAGGAAACTAATCCCAATAAAATGTGTGGGAGCACAGGAGGACAGCGCTTGTCACAGATCTTCACATTTGACCTCCAAAGATGAATGTGTCAGTAAAGAAGTCCAAGGAGGAGGGGAGACAGAAAAGATAGCATGGGCAAAGACAGGGAAGTGGGGACGGACACGGTGCAGGGGATGGCACAAGCTGTGCTGTGTTGTTCCATCGGATACTGCTTGGGTGAAGATCCTGAAGACATGTAGCTGCATATGTAGCTTAGAGAAGGTTGGATGGGCCCATATATGAAGGGTCTCTGATGCCCTGGAAAGGAAGATCCGCACCGATTGGCTCACCTCACCAGGGGCCCCGCCCCAGCCACTGCAAGGGATGGATCCAAAAACAAAACAACGACAACAACAAACCTCCCCCCCCAAACCCCCCAAAACAAAAACAACAATACTTGGGTGTGTCAGCTTTTTAAAGTGACCAGCTTTGCTCAGTTCTTTTGGTCTTACCAATTCTGAGCCACTCCTTCCTGGAAGTGAATCCAGAGCATCTTGTTTGAAAATCAAGCCTCCGTGTTCACTTTGTGTCTGTGATGTTCTGCAATTAATGATAAGAAGCCAAACGAACAGGTCTCTAGAAACTACTAGAGGGCATTGAGTCCCACTTACATAACAATATTGCCAGTCATTGAGTGCTGTCTCTGCTTATGTGGACCAGAGAGGAGGGGCACCTATTTCTGTTCCTCTGAAAACTGATGCCCCCTGATGATAGCCATCATCACAGGACAAATGCCTTCATCATAGGCGCTAGGCCATCCTCCTGCTGTTCATCAAAGCCCCAGAGGCTCCTTCTATAAAACAGGTTGGCCATGGGAGTCTGATGCGAAATGTGTGTAAAGAATGTATTCGGCCCACTTCCTGGCACAGAGGAAGCCCTCAGTCCACAGTAGCCATGCTTACTGTCATTAATTGAGTGGAGGAGGAAGGAAGAGTTTTTTTTTGAAAACGGGAAATATATTTTTAAAAGCTCCTTGGGTGATTTTAATATACAGCCAGCATTAGAACTACTGATCTAATTACAAGAGGCTGATCTTTGATTTTTTTTTTTTTTTTAATAAAGGATGTTATGGGGATGGGTGGTCAAGATTTTATTTGGGCCTCTGGACGAATGGACACATCTTGTCTGTAATGAGGCCGGAGGGGAGATGATAAAATTTGGGGTCTTATTTTATTGTTACATAAGTGTAATGAGAAGGCAATTAATACCCCTGGGCATGAAAGATGGGAAAATCAAGACCCAGAAAGGTAAAGTGCATATTTAAGTCACAATGTTCAGAGCCACATTTCTTGTCCCGACAAGGCAGGGGTAGGGTCTTTCACAAAATTCCCAGTGTCTAGCACCCAGGACTTCACTGGATTGAAGAACAAGCTGATGTAGAAAGTTACTTTTTTTTTTTTTAATATTTATTTATTTATTTTGAGAGAGAGGTTCTAGAGCTACAGCGGGGGAGGGGCGGAGAGTGGGGGAGAGAATCCCAAGCAGCCTCCGTGCTGTCCAGCACAGAGCTCAGTATCTCACGAACCTTGAGATCACAACCTGAGCCAAAAGCAAGAGTTGGACACTCACTAACCGAGCCACCCAGGCGCCCCAGAAATTTACTCTTTTATCCCTAACCATGTTTCCAGACTTAGCTCCAAGGGACTTTTCTTCCATTATGTTCTGTTTGTTAGTTTTCCTCAGCCCCATTGTGGCTATAATTTCCTCAAGAGGCCTCTCTTAGGAGCCAGGGAATAGAAAACTTTTTAAAAAGTCCTGAGCTTTCTTGACAGTAACACCACTTCCCTCCAGTCAGGTAAGACACGGTCTATGACCAAGAGTCCAACTGTATAGTTACAAGAGTGCATTTGTTGAGTTTTTATGGTTTTATTTTGGGGCAAGTTCTAAGAATAAAGCATGTCAGAGTGACACTTCAGTTTTATAAGATGAGCAACCTCAGGTTGTTGGCACAGTACTTTGTTGCCATTTTCCAAATCTTAAAGTGACCAAATACGTTTGGTGGAGGGCAATGGAGGCTTATTTGCAATAAAAACTCAGGAGGCAGGGGGGTACATAAGGGGGTGTCACTTTATCTGTCTTTGACCTCATGTATGCGGCTGACACGGACTTTAGTCACATTGAGCAAAGCGCTAACTGGCCACGTGCCTTGGGTTAATCTTTTCACCTCCCAGGTGATTAGTAGCTTCACCTGGAAAGTGAAGGGGTTGAACACAATTATCTCTAAGTTCTCCTCTAGCTTTCAAGTGCCATGGTTCAATGATTTATCTGTATTTGAGCCTTCGTGTGGAGTTCTGTTCATTTCAAACCTACTGCAGCTGCTCCGGTAAGTTCTAGACTTGTTACAGAGATTTCAAAGAAGGCGGATTCAATGACAGCATCTTAATTTTTATCCTCAAATGCTGTCTCTCTCTCTAGGTGAGCTATCAAAGAGATGCATTTTAGAAAAAAAAATTTTTTTTAAGTATTTGAAAGACTGCCTGTCAATTTTAGGGCTGTAAGCTGCCATGAAGTGCCCCTTTCTGCAGGAAACTCCCGCAAACATTGTTTATACATCCAAGGCTTCAGGGGCCTTTCATGGGACCCCAGGCCCATAATGAGCTTCCTAAGTCATATGAAGGGACCTTAACCAGAAGGACCAATGGTATCCTGCTGACTTCTGATGAGATTCCAGGCCCATGCATGGTCTCTGGATTAAAGAAGAGATGAACCTAGGAATAAAATAAATTAATCACGGGGCTTCCATCCTTTGAAAGTTAAACTCGAATTTATTTTTTAATTATGGTGAAATACACATAACATAAAATTATTTTTTAAATTTTTTAATTACATTTATTTATTTTTGAGAGACAGAATGAGACAGAGAGCGAGTGGGGGAGGGCACACAAAGAGGGAGACACAGAATCCAAAGCAGGCTCCAGGCTCTGAGCTGTCAGCACAGAGCCCGACGCGGGATTCGAACCCACGAACTGTGAGATCATGACCTGAGCTGAAGTCGGACACTTAACCGACTGAGCCACCCAGGTGCCCTGACATAACATAAAATTTTAAACTTGAATTTGTAATCATCAATCTGCTATCTGGGGCCTTTTTGTTTTTATTTTTGTTTTACAAGATGGTCTTAGAAGGCTGTCTATAATGTCTGGAAATCACCGAGGTGTGATATTTCCTTCTGTTCTGTGTCACAGCAAAAAGATGGCACAAAAAGATGGCAGGAGACGTAGCTCAGGCAGGTCCAGCCCAGGAGGGAATGCTCTAGTCACTACGATGGCCACGTGGGTTACCACTCAGAATGGGTTGCCCTGTGGTGTTTAGAGTATAAAGACACCAATGTTAATAACTTAAGCAAACGGCCACCAAGCTCTGGTTTAGGAGTCAGTTTTGGCATCTCGGAAAGTAGAGATGGAGTCATGACTCTTTTCCTAACTAGCTGGCTGGACTTGCCCACACTACTATTGGGCTTTGCAAAACTTCGGTTTCTTACCTAAAAAAAAAAAAGAAAAGAAAAAGAAAAAAGAAAATGGAGATGATAAACTCCCCAGGACTCTCATGAGGATAAACTGATTCATTCGACAAATAGTGAATGAGCATCTACTAGGTTCCAGGGCATAGTATCAAATAGTAGCAGCTAACATTTACTGAGCACTTTATGTGAAGTAGCTCATTTAATTCTCCTGGAAGCTTTATACAGGAACTACTATTTTTACCCTCTCACAGATCAGAAAATGGAGATAACAGATGGGAAGATGCTTTGTAGGTTGCACGGCATGACCCAGGAGAAATTTTCCTTTACTTCCCCTATTTTATTTCTATGGATTCTTGTGACCTATACTGTCTAACAGCTATAACAGCAGGTATTTATAGCATGTTTTCTGTGTGCCAAGACTTCTAAGCACTTTCCAAGTGTGAACTCGTTTAATCTTCCCAACCACCCAATGACGTAGATTAGTATTGTCACCCCTATTTTACAGATGAAGAAATTGAAGTCAGAAAGGATTAAATGACTTACACAACCTATTATAACTACTGTTGGATCCAGGACCCTAACTCAGATAAGTCAGATAAATCATCCCTGGCCTCTGTGTGTTGCTATCTTGCCGTCAGTTAGCACTAATGTGATTTAATACGAGCCGTTGGAGGAGAGGGCTGCAGTCACAGGGAATTCCTCGTGCGGGACTGGCTCTCGGGGTGCTCCTCCCCAAGCTGGGTGCTGGCTTCTCTCCCTATGAAGGGCCAAGCCAGCCCTGACTAGCTGTGCCAACCAGCATTAACCTTTTCTTTGTTCGAGTCACTTGCGTTGAAATAAATAATGAACATACGTGGTGTGACTCCTGCATCCTATCATGCAAGGTGGCTGTTCCCGGGGAACAAAGATGCAAGAAAAAGGCAGCTGCAGTGATTTTTCTGAGCCCTGCCTCAACACGGATAGCGGAGCCAAACAGCTCAGACACCTAACCCTAGACTAAACTCTATTTGTAATTTCCTGGTGGGTCTCGCTTTAATCAAGAGGGATGCATGGCCTTCTCCTGCACTCTCACGGACCTTCTCAGCTTGCCTCCATTCTGGTCTTGCCTCAGGAAGACTACAGAATCATCTATTACAATGGGTGGTTTTTTTTTGCATGTCTCTCCTACCCTGTGTGAATGTCTCAGGGACAACAGCTAGCTTTCACTGCTGTATCCATAGCTCCTAACACTGAACCCAACACTTAATAGGTGTTGAATAAATGTTAGGCTAAGTAAATAAATGAACAAAGTTACAGGCTAAGGCAAGAAAGAAATCCATCGAATCCTGAGCCCCCAGTGAAAGATGAATGATCTCACAGGTGCACATTTATCCTGCCTACGTCACAGGCTGGTTCAGAGAAGTTAATGCATGTGAGGTCACTCTGGTCTTGATAAGTTGCCGTTTAAATTTACATCTTGACTTTTTTCTCCTAATCTCCTGATAAAGGTTTGTAATTGAATAGAATGGCCAGATGTTTCTTTATTTATTAAATGTATTTTTAAATGCTTACTTATTTATTTTGAGAGAGAGAGAGAGAGAGAGAGATTGAGATCATGAGTGGGGGAGAGGCAGAGAGAAAGGGAGAGAGAGATAGAATCACAAGCAGACTCCATGCTCAGCACAGAGCCTGACTCAGGGCTCAATCCAATGATCGTGAGAATATGACCTGAGCTGAAATCAAGAGTTGGCTGCTTAACTGACTGAACCACCTAGACACCTCCATCAGGTGTTGTTTAAACAATATCTGAGAAGTTAACCTTGTACCCTTCCAGATTCCTGACAGGAAATAAGCTGTTACTATAAGTTCACCTGATGTAGGGAGAGAAGCTCTACCCTTCCTGGGTCACCCACTCTCTAAAATTTAACAGTGCTCTCATACAGAATAGGCAGTCAAGAACCACTTATGAAACTGCCCTGGGTTTCTGGCCTTTGGAGACCAGGCTTGATATGAACTCAGGTCATAGCTGGTATCCACCAAGCAGTTAGTATATGCTCTTCTGTACTAAGGCTTCTGTACATAGTATCTCATTTAAAGAGTACAACAAGCTGAGGGAGGTATGATTATAAGCATCCTCAATTTATGAAGGAGGAAACAGGCACAGAATTAAAATAGCCTGCTCAAAACTACATAACTAGTAAGTAGCAGAGCAGGGTTTTGAACCAGGAGGTTTCAATCCAGGGCACCTCTCTAACCATGGCCAGCACTGGTTTCTGGGTCATCTCTGTGATTTGAGACATGATGTAATGGAAAGATCTCTGTTCTAGAGAGAAGACTCAGGTCTTGGTCCAGGTTGGCCGGAAATTAGTAATCTGATCAAGTTACCTGCTTTTGTATTTCTTAAGTGGGGAATTGAAGATCAGTGTTCAAAAATCTTTCATAAAGGAAGACCCCCTTTTAATAATTCCATGGGACCCGTGCTTTGAAAATTATCATTCATCAAAAGAATTATATTTACTGAAGTTACTTTTTCTATTTTTAACTAATTAAGTCAAATCAGAGTTATCAGTTTCAGCAAAGTCCCATCTGTCCCCTTGACCTAGTTTCTACCCTGTTTTTCTGGGTCACATCACCAATTATTTTCATTTCTTAGACCTGGCCACCATCTTTTATATAAGTCTGTTTACTAGTTTTGTCTTTCTCTCCCTCCAGAATGTAAACTTCTATGTGGGCCAGCAACTCACCTGCTTATTCACCAGGTACCACCTGCTCCAGGCAGGGTAACCCTCAAGGCCAGGTAACACAGTGTACTACATTCATGGTGGAGAGACTTCTGTGGTAGCAGGACTTCTCTAAAGATCCCAGTTGATGGCAAATATATACCCTTTCTACTCAGTTAATGTACAGGTTGAAGGAGTTGAAGAAAATATTCTTTATCTATGAAAGATGCTTGGATCCATCCCTTTATGAAACTAAATGTTGATATTATGAGATCTTGAGACTGTTCTGGAAAGCTATACATATAGATATAGGGATGGGTGGGACAAAGGCAAGATAGGACAAAGAGATAAATTCTGATACATTTTCCATGAAGGCTTCAGTCAATCCTATAGGATGCTCTGGAGCTAGATATAGTCCTTTTAAGTTGTCCCTAACTGAGGCAAGGGTCAAACCTTTGATCCATGTACTAGCCCGGCATTGGCCACCAATTTCCTTGTGCTAATCTGTTCAGGCTGCTATATCAGAATACCAGAGACCATACCATACCATAGGGTGGTTTCTAAACAATAGAAATCTATTTCTCACAGTCCAGAGGCTTGGAAGTCCAAGATCAAGGTGCTTGGAGACTCAGGGTTTGGTGAGAACTCACTTCCTGTTTCACAGACAGATGGTCGTCTTCTCTCTGGGTCCTCATGTGGCAGAAGGGATAAGGAAGTCCTCTGGGGCCTCTTTTATTTATTTATTTATTATTTATTTATTTATTTATTTATTTATTTATTTATATTTTATTTTTTAAAATTTACATACAAATTAGTTAGCATATAGTGAAATAATGATTTCAGGAGTAGATTTCTTAATTCCCCTTACCCATTTAGCCCATCCCCCCTCCCACAACCCCTCCAGGAACCCTCAGTTTGTTCTCCATATTTATGAGTCTCTTCTGTTTTGTCCCCCTCCCTATTTTTATATTATTTTTGTTTCCCTTCCCTTATGTTCATCTGTTTTCTCTCTTAAAGTCCTCAAATGAGTGAAGTCATGATTTTTGTCCTTCTGTGACCAACTAATTTCACTTATAATATTACCCTCCAGTTCCATCCACGTAGTTGCAAATGGCAAGATTTCATTCTTTTTGATTGCTGAGTAATACTCCATTGTATATATATACCACTTCTTTTTCCACTCATCCATCGATGGACATTTGGGCTCTTTCCATATATTAGCTATTGTTGATAGTGCTGCTATAAACATGGGGGTGCACGTGTCCCTTCGAATCAGCACATCTGTATCCTGTGGATAAATGCTTAGTAGTGCAATTACTGGGTCATAGGGTAGTTCTATTTTTAGTTTCTTGAGGAACCTCCATACTGTTTTCCAGAGTGGCTGCACCAGCTTGCATTCCCACCATCAATGCAAAAGAGATCCTCTTTCTCCACATCCTCGCCAACATCTGTTGTTGCCCGAGTTGTTAAGGTTAGCCATCTGACAGGTGTAAATTGGTATCTCATTGTGGTTTTGATTTGTATTTCCCTAATGATGAGTGATATTGAGCATTTTTTCATGTGTCGGTTGGCCATCTGGATGTCTTCCTTGGAGAAGTGTCTATTCATGTCTTTTGTCCATTTCTTCACTGGATTATTTGTTTTTTGGGTGTTGAGTTTGATAAGTTCTTTATAGATTTTGGATACTAACCCTTTATCTGATTTGTCATTTGCAAATATCTTCTCCCATTCTGTCAGTTGCCTTTTAGTTTTGCTGACTGTTTCCTTCACTGTGCAGAAGCTGTTTTTTTTTTTTTTTTTTTTTTTTTTTTTGATGAGGTCCCAGTAGTTCATTTTTGCTTTTGTTTCCCTTTCCTCCAGAGACATGTCAAGTAAGAAGTTGCTGCAGCCAAAGTCAAAGAGATTGTTGCCTGCTTTCTCCTGGAGGATTTTGATGGCTTCCTGTCTTACATTCAGGTCTCTCATCCATTTTGAGTTTATTTTTGTGTACGGTGTAAGAAAGTGGTCCAGGTTCATTCTTCTGCATGTCGCTGTCCAGTTTTCCCAGCACCATTTGCTGAAGAGACTGTCTTTATTCCATTGGATATTCTTCCTGCTTTGTCAAAGATTAGTTGGCCATACGTTTGTGGGTGCATTTCTGGGTTCTCTATTCTATTCCATTGATCTGAGTGTCTGTTCTTGTGCCAGAACCATACTGTCTTGATGATTACAGCTTTGCAGTATAGCTTGAAGTCTGGGATTGTGATCCTTCCTGCTTTGGTTTTCTTTTTCAAGATTGCTTTGGCTATTCGGGGTCTTTTATGGTTCCATACAAATTTTAGGATGATTTGTCTTAGCTCTGTGAAGAATGCTGGTGTTACTTTGATAGGGATTGCATTGAATATGTAGATTGCTTTGGGTAGTATTGACATTTTAACAATATTTGTTCTTCCTATCCAGGAGCATGGAATCTTTTTCCATTTTTTTGTGTCTTCTTCAATTTCTTTCATAAGCGTTCTGTAGTTTTCAGTGTATAGATTTTTCACCTCTTTGGTTAGATTTATTCCTAGATATTTTATGGTTTTTGGTGCAACTGTAAATGGGATCCATTCCTTGATTTTTCTTTCTGTCGCTTCATTGTTGGTGTATAGGAATGCAATCGATTTCTGTGCATTGATTTTATATCCTGCAATTTTGCTGAATTCATGAATCAATTCTAACAGTTTTTTTGGTGGAATATTTTGGGTTTTCCATATAGAGTATCATGTCATCTGCGAAGAGTGAAAGTTTGATCTCCTCCTGGCCGATTTGGATGCCTTTTATTTCTTTGTGTTGTCTGATTGAAGAGACTAAGACTTCTAATACTATGTTGAATAACAGTGGTGAGAGTGGACATCCCTGTCTTGTTCCTGACCTTAGGGGGAAAGTTGTCAGTTTTTTCCATTGAGGATGATATTAGCATTGGGTCTTTTGTATACGGCTTTTATGATCTTGAGGTATGATTCTTCTATCCCTACTTTCTTGAGGGTTTTTATCAAGAAAGGATGCTGTATTTTGTCAAAAGCTTTCTCTGCATCTATTGAGAGGATCATATGGTTCTTGTCCTTTCTTTTATTGATGTGATGAATCACACTGATTGTTTTGAGGATATTGAACCAGCCCGGCATCCCAGGTATAAATCCCACTTGGTCATGGTGAATAATTTTTTAAATGTATTGTTGGATTCTGTTGGCTAATATCTTGTTGAGGATTTTTGCCTCCATGTTCATCAGGGAAGTTGGTGTATAGTTCTTCTTTTTAGTGGGGTCTCTGTCTGGTTTTGGAATCAAGGTAATGCTGGCTTCATGGAAACAGTTTGGAAGTTTTCCTTCCATTTCTATTTTTTTGGAACAGCTTCAAGAGAATAGGTGTTAACTCTTCCTTAGATGTTTGGTAGAATTCCCCTGGAAAGCCATCTGCCCCTGGACTCTTGATTTTTTTTTGGAGATTTTTGATTACTAATTCTATATCTTTACTGGTTATGGGTCTGTTCACATTTTCTGTTTCTTCCTGTTTCAGTTTTGGTAGTGTATATGCTTCTAAGAATTTGTCCATTTCTTCCAGATTGCCCATTTTATTATCATGTACTTGCTCATAATATTCTCTTATTATTGTTTTTATTTCTGCTGTGTTGATTGTGATCTCTCCTCTTTCATCCTTGATTTTATTTATTTGGGTCCTTTCCTTCTTCTTTTTGATCAAACTGGCTAGTGGTTTATCAATTTTGGTAATTCTTTCAAAGAACCAGCTTTTGGTTTCGTTGATCTGTTCTACTGTTTTTTTGGTTTTGATAGCATTAATTTCTGTTCTAATCTTTATTATTTCCTGTCTTCTGCTGCTTTTGGGTTTATTTGCTGTTCTTTTTCCAGTTCTTTAAGGCATAAGTTTAGGTTGTATATCTGAGATCTTCCTTTCTTCTTTAGGAAGGCCTGGATTGCTATATACTTTCCTCTTATGACTGCCATTGCTGTGTCCCAGAGGTTTTAGGTTGTGGTATTATCATTTTCATTGGCTTTCATGAACTTTTTAAATTTTCTCTTTAACTTCTTGGTTAGCCAATTTATTCTTTAGTAGGATGTTCTTCAGTTTCCAAGTATGTTACCTTTCCAATTTTTTTATTGTGGTTGATTTTGAGTTTCATAATGTTGTGGTCTGAAAATATGCACAGTATGATCTCGATCTTTTTGTACTTGTTGAGGACTGATTTGTGTCCCAGTATGTGGTCTATTCTGGAGAACACTCCATGCGCACTGGAGAAGAATGTATATTCCGCTGCTTTAGGATGAAATGTTCTGATATATCTGTTAAGTCCATCTGGTCCAATGTGTCATTCAAAGCCATTGTTTCCTTGTTGATTTTTTGATTAGATGATCTGTCCATTGCTGTGAGTGGGGTGTTGAAATCTCCTACTATTATGGTATTACTATCTATGAGTCTTTATGTTTGTGATTAATTGATTTATATATTTGGGTGTTGCCACATTTGGCACATAAATGTTTACAATTGTTAGGTCTTCTTGGTCTATAGACCCCTTGATTGTGATATAATGTCCTTCTGTATCTCTTGATAGAGTCTTTGTTTTGAAGTCTAGATTGTTTGATATAAGTATGGCTACTCCGGCTTTCTTTTGTTGACCATTAGCATGATAGATGGTTCTCCATCCCCTTATTTTCAATCTAAGGTGTCTTTAGGTCTAAAGTGGGTCTCTTGTAAACAGTATATAGATGGATCTTGTTTTCTTATCCATTCTGTTACCCTATGTCTTTTGATTGGAGCATTGAGTCCATTGACATTTAGAGTGAGTACTGAAAGATATGAATTTATTGCCATTATGATGCTTGTAGAGTTGGAGTTTCTGGTGGTGTTCTCTGGGCCTTTCTAATCTTTGTTGCTTTTGGTATATATATATATACCACACTCCTTTAATTTTTGTTTGTCTGGGAACCTTTTTATCTCTCCTTCTATTTTGAATGACAGCCTTGCTGGATAAAGAATTCTTGGCTGCATATTTTTCTGATTCAGCACACTGAACATATCCCGCCACTCCTTTCTGGCCTGCCAAGTTTCTGTGGATAGGTCTGCTGCAAACCTGGTCTTTCTTCCCTTGTATGTTAGGGACTTTTTTTCCTTTTCTGCTTCCATGAGTCTCTCCTTGGATGAGTATTTTGTGAATTTGACTATGATATGCCTTGTTGATGGTCGGTTTTTGTTGAATCTAATGGGGGTCCTCTGTGTTTCCTGGATTTTGATGTCTGTGTCTTTCCCCAGGTTAGGAAAGTTTTCTGCTATGATTTGCTCACATAACCCTTCTACCCCTATTTCTCTTCCTCTTCTGGACCCCTATGTTTCTGATGTTCCTTTTTAATGAGTCACTGATTTCTCTAATTCAAAAATTGTGTTCCTTTGCCTTAATCTCTTTTTTTCTGCTTTGTTATTCTCTATTAGTTTGTCTTCTATATCCCTGATTCTCTGTTCTGCCTCATCCATCCTTGCCGCCACTGCATCCATACGTGATTGCAGCTCAGTTATAGCATTTTTAATTTCATTCTGGCTATTTTTTACTTCTTTTATCTCTGCAGAAAAGGATTCTAATCTATTTTCTACTCCAGCTAGTATTCTTATTATCGTGATTCTAAATTCTGGTTCAGACATCTTGCTTGTATCTGTGTTGGTTAAATCCCTGGCTGTTGTTTCTTTGTGCTCTTTCTTTTGGGGTGAATTCCTTCGTTTTGTCATTTTGAAGGGACAGAAGGAATTAATGAGGTAGAAAAATTGAAATTAAAATTTAAAAAATATTAAAATTAAAAATTAAAAACACATACACACACACAAAAATCGAATAGATGATGCTAGATCCTAAGTGTGTTTTGGTCTGGGTGTTGAAAGTGGTTTGACAGATTAGAGAAAAAAAAAGTGGGGGAGGGAAAAAAAAAGGAAATCATTTGAGAATTTGAAAAAATGAATACACTGAAGTAGACTAAAATGAGATGATGGGGGTAAAATAGAATTTGAAAAAATATATACAAAAGTAAAGAATATAGTAGAAAAAATTAAAGAAAAATTTATTAAAAAAATTTTTTTAATGTTTATTTATTTTTGAGGCAGAGAGACAGAGCATGAAAGGGGGGGGTGGTCAGAGAGAGGGAGACACAGAATCTGAAACAGGCTCCATGCTCTGAGCTGTCAGCACAGAGCCCCACGCAGAGCTCAAACTCACGGACCATGAGATCACGACCTGAGCTGAAGTCGGACGCTTAACTGACTGAGCCACCCAAGCACCCCAAGAAAAATATTTTTAATAAAAATTAAAAATAAATATGAATTTTTTATTTTCTGTATTTAAGAAAAAAGGAAAGAAACAAAAAAGAGAAAAAAGAAATCATTTGAAAATTTGAAAAAGTGAATACACTGTTGTAGACTAAAATAAAATGATGGAAGTAAAATAGAATTTGAAAAAAATTACATAAAAGCAAAAAATACGGTAATAAAAATTACATAAAAATATTTTTAGTAGAAATTGAAAGTAAAAATGAAATTTTTCTCTTTCTGCATTCAAGAAAAAGAAAAGAAATGAAAAAGAGAAAAAAGAAAAAGAAAAAAAGGAAATTGTTTGAAAATTTGAAAAGGTGAATACACTGAAGTAGACTAAAATAAAATGATGGAAGTAAAGTAGAATTTGAAAAAATTTACACAAAAGTAAAAAAAATACTTGTAAAAATTAAAGAAAAATATTTTTAATAAAAATTGAAAATAAAAATGAATTTTTTCTCTTTCTGTATTCCATAAAAAGAAAAGAATTGTTAGAGGGAAAAAGAGAAAAAAAGAGAGAAAAAAAAAGAAAGAAAATTGAATAGATGAACCTGCTAACAGATTGAAGTAGGGCTGGAATTGCTTCGTTTTCCCCTAGAAGTCAGTCTATGTGGCTCTTTATAGTCTATAAACTAAGCCGGCAGTGAGACTTGTGTTCTTGAAGAGCGAAATTGGCCCAGTTTGGCGGGGCTCAATGTAACGGCTCCACGCTCCACTAGATGGCGCTGCTAGCCTACTGGGGTGGATTGTTGCGGCGCTCGTAGATGCGTATGCGCTTGGGTGGGAGGCGTGAAAAGGTGCCACCAACCTACCCAGTTTGTGCTCCCGGATCAGCAATCGCGCACCCGTCCTCTGTCTTCAGCTCTCATCCACTCCCCGCTTTTCCACTCTCCGTGACCAGGCCGCTCCCTTGAGTTTTCTCTGTGATGCGGCTGTTTTCCCCAGTCCCTACTTCCAACGGACTGAGGCTTTGACCAGTTCCCCCCTCTGTGGGAGGGTCTCACTGAGCAATGGCCGGGTGAGCAATGGCCGAATGTCGGCTGCACCCAGGAACGCTTGCTGGACCCTGCTGCTGCCGATGCCCAGAGACAGCCCGCCACAGAAAAAGTCCGCGAGACAGTGTAGCAGCAGCATTTCAGGGATTATGGAAAATCACAACGCATCTGGCACCAGGCTCCACCCCCAACGACCCTGTTCCAGCACCAGCGAATGTGGCCGTTTTCTGGGGTCTGCTGGGACCAGGTGGCTTCAACAGTCTCTACTGAATGTCCTTCCAGCAGTGGAACCGCTTTTCCCTGTGTGGCCCGAGAACCTCCCGGACCCCACTCTGTTCCTGGGGATTCGCCCTGCCCACCAGAGCACCGCCAGGTATCGAGCTGTGGAGTTGTAGACTTTGTGTTCCCCTTGTTTACAGGTTTAATGGAATTTAAACTCTCTCCTTTCTCCCTTTTTAGTTTAGTCCCTGCAGCTGTTTCCAATTTTCCACTTTCTCTCCAGCTGCTTTTGGGGAGGGGTGCTTTTCCCGTATGCTCTCCCCGCAGTCTCCATCCTCTGTCCACCCGCAAAAGCGGTTCCCTACCTTTTGCGGCGTCACGCTCCCCAAATTTGCTTCTTCGCACCGCGTACCTGCTGAATTTTGTGGTTCAGGTTGTGCAGATTGTTGTTTTAATCCTCCAATCAGTTTTCTAGGTGTGTAGGATGGTTTAGTGTTGGTCTGGCTGTATTTCATGGACGCGAAACACACAGAAAACGTCCATGCTGTTCCGCCATCTTGGCTCCTCCCTCTGGGGCTTCTTTTAGAAGGACATTAATTTCATTCATGAAGGTTCTATACTTGTGACAAAATTACTTCCCAAAGACCATACCTCTAAGTACCATTACATGGGGGACTAGATTTCCACATGTAAATTTTTGGGGGACACAAAAATTCACTCTATATCATACCCCCCATAACCTTGGGGGAGGCAGCATAAGGTGAGTCTTGCTGAGGGAAAGGCCATCAAAGGGCATGGTGGCGAGAACTTAGCAGCTGGGGGAATGGTACACGGGCCTCAAAGAGGATCTCGAAGGATCACCTGGCAAATCTTCAACTTCCATCTGGTGCTGCCACCCTATCTTAGCATACTTGATTACCAGAATGGAACAGAACAGAACAATTTGCCCAGCCAGTACTGTGTTGCATGTAGCAAAGAATGAATCAACCTAAAAACAAAGATGGCCTGGCCTTCCACTTGCCAGATTTCCTGACAAATCAGCCATCCAGAGTAAGCACTAGAAGAAGGTTCCTTTTTTTTTTTTTTTTTTAAATTTTTTTTTTTTCAACGTTTATCCATTCCTGGGACAGAGAGAGACAGAGCACGAACAGGCGAGGGGCAGAGAGAGAGGGAGACACAGAATCGGAAACAGGCTCCAGGCTCTGAGCCATCAGCCCAGAGTCCGACGCGGGGCTCGAACTCACGGACCGCGAGATCGTGACCTGGCTGAAGTCGGACGCTTAACCGACTGCGCCACCCAGGCGCCCCTAGAAGAAGGTTCCTAACACTCCTCTCTCCTCACCTGTTGGCTTCCCCCTTACCTCTTCTCTGTTAGTTTTATTCTCCAGCTAATCTGACAGAGACAGCCTTTGGGAGGTGGGCATGAAATTGGTCCTTTGGTCTTGCCCTGGAGACGGGGGCAGGGACTGTGCCTCCTTGTGGGAAAGGGGGTACGGGTAGGAGTGAAGGGATGGGAGTGGGAACGTTGTTTCTGGGTAAGAATCCTTTTGCTGACCAGAACTACACGTGATAGCTGTTCTTTTTAAAAAATTTTTTTTTCTTCAACGTTTTTATTTATTTTTGGGACAGGGAGAGACAGAGCATGAACGGGGGAGGGGCAGAGAGAGAGGGAGACACAGAATCGGAAACAGGCTCCAGGCTCTGAGCAGTCAGCCCAGAGCCGGACGCGGGGCTCGAACTCACGGACTGGACACTTAACCGACTGCGCCACCCAGGCACCCCACGTGATAGCTGTTCTAAATGGAGGAAGATAGCCGACAGTTTTCTGAGAATATGCAACTAAAACTGACTTGGGTGGCACCAAAAGTTGCATATTGCACAAGAGAGGTATTCTGAGCTTACAGATATGAAGGGTATTTTTCTAAGATCAAGTGTTAGCAGAAGAAGTGTATCCCAGGGTTTTGTTTTGTTTGTTTCTGAAGAACACTGAGTCATACTAAAGAACCAAACAGGTATTCAATTCTAGAAAGGTCGGGTGGTCAACATTGTGCTGGCCTTGACTTAATGCACCTACTTTCAGACCTCATGGGAACCTTGGCCCCTCTAGATGTCTTTATTTGCTTCTTTAACTCACTGACTAGTGAGTGTGCGTGTCTCACACTGGATTGCAAAGATAGTTTATATTTCCTAATTCTTTTGTTGTTGTTGTTGGTGATAATATAAGCCAATCCTTTAGATTCCAAGTAACAGCTTTTGAATGAATCTATTACGCCAAATGTTTTATTTCAAGATCTACACAATGATGGTCTCCTTTGACAGTTACCTATTCTTGAGGTTTCAAGGAGGCTTGAGAAAACCTGTAATTAGATCCATGGAGACTGTGGTCATAAAATCAACCCCTGGTTCACATATGACCCATGGCTCCTGGCCTGCCTCTCCTGTCTCCTCCCCTGAGCTTGGGGGAAATGTGTGGCTTCTTGAGAGTCTTCGAGTTCAGAAGACAAGAAAAGGAAGAGGCTGACAAAAGCAACAGTCTGGGGCCATTACGCCCAGGGTTTTGGCCCTGTCTGTGGTGGGGGACCAGGAGTCGGGGAGCTCTGGCTCCCGGATGGCTGGGCCCAGCAGTAAAGACATGGGCACAGGCATCACAGAGAGCCTGACTCAGAGTCCTAGTTTCAGTACTTAACCAGCATATTCTTACAGTGCGTATTTAATCTCCAGGCTTCTTTGGGGATTATGAATGTACAAAAATGTAAGCTCCATGAGGACAAAGACATTTGCTTCATTTATGCTGCAACCCTAAACCTCATGCTCACACCATTGTTTATGGTGCTCAGATATTTGCTGGATAAATGAAGTAGGCAAAGCACTTAGCACAGGGCCTGAAGCATGGCCAATGCATGGAGCATCGCAACCACCGTTATTTTACCAGGGATGCATCCTGCACCCTGCTGCTTCCTGATCCACTCATCTACCAGGACTTTTTTGTGGGTGCTCCTGGGTGCTGGGCCCTCGCACTTCATCATGAGTTGAGTTTGCTGGCTTCCTTTTATGACTCAGCCAGATGGCAGATCTGTGCAGCGGGACTGTGGGACTGGGGCAGCAGGTCTAATGCTGGTGACTTCAGCCTGCTGAGGACTAGGACAGGCCTGGGTAGGGTGCCAAGCTGAAGCATTTCAAACAGCAGGAGTCCCGGAATGCTTGAGGAGAGGCTGTTAGGTGCTGAAGAAGGGGTCCAAGGGGGGAAGTGGCAGGAAGCCAAAGACACAATGTGCCTGGTTTGTTTGAGGAACTTTCCCAGGACCAGTCCTGTACCCAGAAAAGCAGAAAGACATTTTTCTTTTCTTTTTTCTGTATACTCCTCCCTCCTGATTGTGTGAATTCTCTTGTCAAATCACAGAACCGAGCCTAGTACAGTTAGCTCTACAGCTGAGCCACAGTTTGGATTCCATGGGCTCTTGCTATTTGGAGAGAGACCTGAACCACCCATTGACACATTGTTTCCATGAGAAATTCATTCCCAATTCCAAACAGATGATTAATGGTGTAGGTCTCAGAATGAAACCCATTCTATACCCTGTCCTGCAATCCTGACAAATCAGAGCTTGATTTTGGTGACCGGGCATTGGGGAGTTTTGTTTGCATAATAAAGAATTTGCAGGCCCCCAGGGAGAGCCAAGGCAGACTCTGGGGCTATCAGCTCCAGACAGATAATTCTTGAATAAATTGGAATGATCAAACTGGAGGCCAAAGGCACTTCTGCAGCTTAACATACTAGAACCCAACTTGAAGAGAAAACGCAGATGCATCAGCTGGGATGGAGGCTGGCTGCGTTTGCACAGCAAGGAACATCTTGAGAGTGGTCATCTGTGTGTTCATACCCTCTCCCAGCCAGGTTTCCTAAGGGGCCTGGGGCAAGAAGCTTATTGAATGAGCAGAGAAAGCCAAGGAAAGATGTGCCCCACTAGAACTGTTACAGAAATACAGACAGGGGAGTGCTTCTCGAGGTACCTCTTCAAAGGTTTATCATGCTGGTGAGAGAGCAGTGACTGGGGCCATGTCGGGGTTGCGAAGGGGGAAGATGACCAGATCGTTCTTCGGCAGTCAAGGACTGACCTGTCACCCAAAGGGATGCGGGGTGTTGAGAGAGGAGCCCATGAGTAGCTGGCAGGACTGTTGGTGCCCACAGCCTCTTGGCTGCCAGTAGCACCCAGGGTCCCACCCCACCACGCCTGAACATAACCTCGGCTGCTCTCGGAACCAGAGTTACTCTTATAGAGGCTTCTGGAATACACAAGGTTTGACATGTAGGCATTCACCCTGTGGATTTCTGCTTGGCGTCTTCTCCCATCTTCCCTCTAATGAGAAGGTGAAAGGAGGAATAGGAGGAGCTGGCCAGATGGGTGCAAATGTTCATGGACCTAACCTGTTACATAAGTTATAATTGTTTCCAGTTAGTTCCCTGCCACCCCTTGTTAGCTACAGCAAACTGATTCGACAAAACTTTACACAAAGGGCAGCCAGCTCACTTCCCACTGCCTCCTTCTCCTCTCCCTGCCCACAGTAAGAATGCTAGGAATTGTTGCCAAAGCATTGGGAAAAAGAAATAGGACATTGGGGGTTGATCCATTGCAACCAAGCTTTTCTGGTGCCATCTGGATATGTGTTTCTCTGGAACACTGCACTTCCTTTCACAGATTATAAAATATGATGGCACGTCCTAATTATACTCCATAATGAAGATGGAGGGGGGAAATTGCACCTGAGAAGTTAAAAGCTAATTCCTAAACCTGACCTTAACAAGTGGTTTCCACCTCACCCACACCCTTGCCCCCACCCCATCCAGGAGAGTTTCTAGAAAAGAGCCAGTTTCCACTGCTCAGTAGAGGCTTTCAGGCCCCAGGGTGCCTAAACTGATCTGCAGCAGGAGGGAAAAGGCCAAAGGCTAAGGGTGAGAAATACACGGGGAGATCCATTCAATTAGGAGACCATGGTTGCCCACCGGGCTGACAGAGACCTTCATATTCCAGTGTTGCTCTGATATTGCATGCCTGGGGTGGGGGGTGGGGGGCATTTGTGGTTCCAGCACCTCATCTTTCCCACCTAACAACTGGGATTCTTTTTCTTTCTTTTTTAATTTTTAAAATGTTTATTTTTGAGAAAGAGAGAGAGCATGAGCAGGGGAAGGGCAGAGAGAGAGAGGGAGACACAGAGTCTGAAGCAGGCTCCAGGCTCTGAGAGGTCAGCATAGAGCCCGATGCAGGGCTCGAACTTATGTCACCATGAGATGGTGACCTGAGCTGAAGTCCACACTTAACCGACTGAGCCACCCAGGTGCCCCTTAAGGCTGTGCTTCCTAATACGTATTTCCATATCAATAAGGAGATAAAATCCAAGAAACGTTAAAAGGTGCCGAAGCCTTAGAGAAGATTTCCACAGAAGGAGTGGGGGGCGGGGGGGCATATCAGTTTCATGCTGAAGGCAAGGACATTTATCAAAAATTAGAGGGGAGTCAAGAGCTAAGGGCCGGAGAACGTTGTTGGGTGTGGACGTGTGGGTGTGGTGATCATCTACCAGCCTGCAGAGGTGAGACCTGGGAGCATTCTTTTTTTAATCCCCGTTAGTGTATCGTAGTCGTGTTCCCTGAGTCAGTAAGGCCTCGGGGCCACCTCTTCCTGGTTCTGCACTGGCAGATAAAACATAGTCTGCCCTGTCTCCTGGGCTACAGCTCATGACTCTGTCCCTGAGGCAGAAGCCTAAAATTCCCTGCTCACTGATGATCCCAAGCAAAGATATGTCCACAAATGGATCCCTCTCAAAGGGTGCCAGGAATTTTGAACACGGGTGTAATTCATCTTCTAAAGACCGAATACGTTTTTTTGTTTCTTCACCATTCAGCTATTTGTATTAAGTTTGGTTTGACAGTGGTGTGAGGCTTTATTTAAATTTATCCCTCCCCCCGCCCCAGGCGGGGTGGGTCAGTCGGTGGGTCAACACTCACTGTGGGGCTGCCACAGTCTTCAGAGTGGGAGGGACCACTCACGTTCCTGTCTCAGAAAAGTGATGGATAATGATGCAAAATTCCTTTTTATAATTATGTTCAGCCAGCTTGAATTCCCCAAACTCGTTGTCACTTCTAGTTATAAAGACATGCCTGCCCTTGAGGTGCCTCCCCCCAGGCCCACCTCCAGGGAGCAGGCGAACAAAGAAAGAAGTATGGAAGCCAAAGTGATTATTGGGACCAGAGTGACAGGATGGAGAGACTGTAAGGAAGTGATACGCACAATTAGCGGCCTGGCAAGTTTACAGACATTACTCAGTGAGCCCCCCCAGGATTTCCCTGAATACACTGATGGGGGCTTTGTAGCAAACGTTAGCTTTTTATACATCTTAGTAGCAATGAAAATAGAGCAACTGCAGTTGATTGACGGAGCCAAGTATAGCCTATTTATCCATTCCCGAGCTTTTGTTAGAGAGGGGAGGTGAAAATGTCTTTAGCGCTCAGTGGTCCCTGCTCCTCGTTGAGACCCCAGCCATCTTTTTCTCTCCTCTGAAAAGTGCTTTGGCTCTAGCGCAGGGAGGTCAGTGGGAGAAACCAAGTGAAGGTCAAACTTTTTCTTTCTCCTTTATTTTTTGTTAGTCATGGTTAGTGGCTGAATTTTTAAAAAGATCCAAAAGCAGGAAGTGGGCAACTTGAATATTCTAATTTGCATATTCATGTCAAACCTGTGTTGCCAGGACTCTGTTATTTCAGACTGTTGCCAAGGGCCCAGCTTGGAAGGGCCTCCGCATGTAGGGGGGCACCTGGGCCTTTGCAGAGGGCTTCACAAAACGAGAATACCCCGCCGTTCCCCTTCTTTCTGCTGCTCTCTGGTCTTCCCCTGGTGGAATGAAGGACAGCTTCTCTAAGTGGCTGATGTCACCCATCCGTGTGCCTTTCTCCATGAAGTTATTCACGTGCAGTGAGCTGCAGGCACAGGATTTGGAGATGGGGTATTTTTCTTTTTATGTCTGTGTTTTTGATCACCTGCTTGGTTTGTTTGTTTGTTTGTTTGTTTGTTTGTTTGTTTGTTTTCAGAGAGAGAGCATGAGAGAGGAACCGGGGAGGGTCAGAAAGAGAGGGAGAGAGAGAATCCCAAGCAGGCTTCTTGCTGTCAGTGCAGAGCCTGATGCGGAGCTCCATCTCATGAACTGTGAGGTCATGACCTGAGCCGAAATCAAGAGTTGGACTCAACTGACTAAGCCACCCAGGTACCCGTCACCTGCTTTTTTTTTCTTCTTTTAAATTACACTTATTGTTTGTGCTCTGTGTTAACCTGGGTTATCCTAGATGCTAGCAATAGTGGGGCAGGGAGCATGATGGTTTTCCATCAGACACAGGAAACTTGTACTTTTACTATGTTCTCATAGCAAAGAACTAGAGGAATGTCGGATTTAGTTGGCCTGAGAGGAAGAATTCTTCAATAAGATAAGCTATTAAACAGAGAAATTAGTTTGTTTCGGAACATGCTAGATTTCTATCCATTAGAAGTGATACTTCTTAGGGGTAGAGGGACGGATTATGTTCCTTTCCAGGAAGAGCAAACAGAAACTGCAGGACCCTTCCTGGAATCCCAGGGGTTTTATGAGCACCAGGTGCCCCCTAGTGTCCAAATGGCACCAGTGGGTTTGCATGCTTTAATCCTGACAAAAACATAACACAGGTGAGGGAGGGAGGAAGGGGAATTGCAATTTCTATTTGTTCCCTGGGGCCTGGCGTGTTGCAGGGGAGGAATAGAGGAAGGAAGGGGACCAGTTTCAGGAAGCCATAGTGTCTTGCCCCCAGACCACTCGGGGAAAGGGCCGACCGAGGCTAGGGCTTCCTCACCAAGTATCACCATAAGAACAGGTCCATGCAGTGGAAAGAGCCTGGATTTGGGAATTAGAGACACTGGAGCTCATCTCCTAACTTAACCTTTAACCAACAGTGCGACCTTGGACCGAGCGCTTGATCTTTTTGATCGTGGCACCTTCTAGGTGGTGGCAAGAGCAAGTGTATTTCAAGGTTAGGATGAGAATGAGACAGATATGTGAATCACCTGCTACCTGACCCCCTTTGCCTCTTGCCTGTCCCTCCTCCCCAATTTGAAACTGCTTCCCAGGCCCAATTCGCTTGACACACAGCTACACGGGCTGGCTTCATGAATATGCTATTTCCATTTATAAAAATATTATAGGGGTTTGTGGGTTTTTTTGTTTTTGTTTTTGCTGTTATAACTGATAATTAAATAAAGTAAATCTCCCTTAAACTTGGCCAAAAAAAAAAAAAAAAAAAAAAACCTCATGCAATCATTTCCACGTGAGTGTGGCCATTTGGCTTTTGGCAATTGTAAGAAAATGCTGAGCATTCAAACCTGCGCCACCTGCCGGCTGACTGAGGTAATCCCCTAATGGGCTGCCGTGCAGTGTCTGGGAACGACTCTTCTGAAATGAAGCTTCTGGCTTCATTAAAAGTCATGAATATATTTCCCCAGCGATCCACTGCAATGTAATATCAACATATTTTCCTGGAAAATCACAAATCTTAGCTTCTAACTTTCTCTTATCTTTATTTGGGGAAGCTTTTTTTTTTTTTTTTAAATCAGGAGAATTTGGATTAATTAGAAAAGACTCTCCTCCTTTCCATTTTTACAATGGAGGAAGAAAAGAGGGATTATGGGTAGCCTAGGTAGCATAGGTAAATGTGAAAATATTTTACAGACTAACTTCTCTTACCATAGTCTTAAGTCTTCCCTAGAACAAAGGGGAATAAATTAGAACACATGAATAAGTCATTTTGAAAAACTTGCCTTGCGTGTGAGAGGAAGGGGCAGGAGGAATGGAGACCATCCATAAGTATCTAATGAACTCGGACTGAGTTCCACCTCAGTCAGGTCAGGTGTGTGTGTGTGGGGGGGGGGGGGCATGACAGTCAATGTCTCTCAAATCTCTGGTTTTCTCAGCTGTAAAAAGATTCGTTATAATAGCACCTACTATAAGGTTGTTGAGATTACATGAGATAATGCATACATTCACATAAAAAGTGTTCAGTACATGGTATGTCTTTCTACTGTCATTCATTCACTTTCTTTTTGTGCTTATTTTGGGTTTGTGATGTATCTTTTGCAAGCTTCGTTGGCAATTTACAGAAGGAACAGGTGGTCTTACTTCACTTCCTGCTGAAATGTAAGAGAGTTGTCGCTTTAACCATCTAGGGATGAGATGTAGAGGGAGGTCTTATGCAATCCTGCAACAGGACATTTTGCCAGCCCTTGACTTGGCTCTGAAAACAAAAGACACAAAGGAAATACTCATCACCTAACTTAGAGCCAAGGACAATGCTAACTACTAGGCAATATGCCAGTACTTATACTTGTAGGCATCATCAGATGTAGCCTCTTGTCAGCACACTGCTTCTGGGAGCTGAGGGGGTGTCCAAGTAGAGTGTCCCACTAATTTGTTCTTGGTTTTGATTTTAAATGGAGACATTTGTAACAAAGAGCCATAAGTCAGGTGCCCCAGTGATGTTTCTGTTGTCATCCCCAGGCTGCTTTGTCACCTAAGGAAGGACCTGGACCTCTCAATTTTGAGCCCCCCCCCCTTTTTTTAATTCCATAGTACCCTTGTCACAGTGTTCAGGTTGAGTGTGATGGCTCAAGTTCAAAACCTAACCACAATATTTCCTGTGGTTTCCACTGCATTTCATTACACAGTGCTAAGAAAGTACAGGGGGGAAATGTTGTAGTGTCATTACCTGGGAGAAAGGCAATAATGTCAGTGAATTTATGGTAGCACAAACAATATCAGACCTAAATTCACCAAAGATTTTGTATAAGAACCTGTTCTTACAGCAAGATGATTGTGGTGCTTATTTGATGATAATTTTCATAGTTCGAAACTCCATATGGAAGATCAAGTGAGTTTACTTCACTCATAAAAAATAAAACTTCTCATTGCTGAGGCTTAGATAGTCTAAAAATATACACTTAGAGAGCAAGATGGACCCTTAGCAGCATCTGGTGCTGGTGGCCGCCTCTAGGAGGCTGTCCAGAGTAGAAGCTGATTGTCCTGACTGATACCCCCCAGCTCTAGATGCTGGGTAAGTTGAGTATCCTACCTGACCTCTACTCTTCATAGCCACCTTGCAAGGTTGTTGTGTGAAGGTTAAGTGAGGTATTCATGCATGCAAAATAATTAACATAGTGCCATGCATGCATAGTAGTTGCTCAATACGTGGTATTATTGTTATCATCAGCCCATTTCTGATGGGCAGCCCATTCCTGGGGTCAGACTTCCATGGAAGTCTCTTATCTTTCTCACAAAAGAAGAAACCCAGGTCTTATCTGAGCCTTGCTCTGTTGTGAAAATGACAGATAATCTTGTTGCAGTCTTCCTATCTTTCAAGACTCTTGTTCCTTTTTTTTTTTTTTGAAATTAGAAGATGAGTCAGAGATCTGAAGGGTCTTACCACTCTGCTTCTCCAATTCTAACACATGTCTAGTAACTGGATGCCTTGTCAGGCCAGTCCTCTGTCTTTGTCATAGTACCTTAGGTAGGACGCAGTGGGTGCTGAGAAAATGGTGACTGTTTGTGTGGCTGTTTTATCCTCCACAGGTGCTGGTTCTTCCTTTCATCATTTTGAGTGCTCCACTCTGAATTTAATCCCTTCTTATCACACTTAACTTATAGAATTGAGAAGAACAAAAATCAGAATATTGCTCTTGTCCTTGTCTCTGGCCAATCCATTCAAATAATGGGCCAAGATGGGGCTGACCTACAGCTAAGTTCTACCATGAACCTTAGATAATTTGAGAAGGTTCCAACAAAATAAACAATAACAATAGCTGACATTTGTTGAGCTAAGCTTGACATGCATTCACTAATTTAATTCTTATAACTGTCTTAGGTAGCTACTCTTGTCATTCCCAGTCTATAGAGGAGGAAACTAGGGTTTAGAGAAATTAAGTACTCATCAATAGTAAAGTCAGTAGTAAAGGCAGAACTGGATTTTTTACTCCAGCAGCTCAATCCAAGAGTTCTTTCTTTTTTCTTTCTTTCTTTCTTTCTTTCTTTCTTTCTTTCTTTCTTTCTTT
>NW_024412395.1:50406734-50509910 GCF_014898765.1 Herpailurus yagouaroundi | reverse complement strand
TTTCTTTCTTTCTTTCTTTCTTTCTTTCTTTCTTTCTTTCTTTCTTTCTTTCTTTCTTTCTTCTTTCCTTCCTTCCTTCCTTTCAGAGCTCACACAAGCAGGGGAGGGGCAGAAGGAGAGGGAGAGAGAGAATCTTAAGCAGGCTCTACATCCAGTGCAGAGCCTGCTTGATCACATGACTGTGAGATCATGACCTGAGTTGAAAACAAGAGTCAGACACTCAACTAACTGAACCACCAGGACCTCCGAGAGTCTTTGTTCTTAATTACTTGTGAAGCACTTCTAGAAAGGTATATCACAGTTTTTAAAAGGTATTCATTTGGGACAGATGCTTAGAAGCAAGAAGGCAGAGTAGGTGAGCTGACAAGGATTGCTTTACTCCATAATTTTGCCCAATCAATGTGATGTTAATACCATCATATGGTTCTCTAACAAAGTAGCACAAACTTTGGCTTAAACAACAGAAGTTTGTTGTCTCCCAGTCCTGGAGGCTAGAATTCTGAAATCAAGATGTTGGCAGGGTTGATTCCTCCAACAGCTGGGAGGGAAGGCTCTGTTCTAGGCTTCTCTCCTTGGCTTGCAGATGGCTATCTTCTCCCCTTGTCTCTTCATATTGCCTTCCTTCTAAGTGTACTTGTCTCTGTGTCCAAATTTCCCTTTTGAGAAGGACACCTGTCATATTGGATTAGGGCCTAACCTAATGACCTCACTTTAACTTGATCACCTCTGTAAAGACCCTATATCCAGATAAAGTCACATTCTGAGGTACCACGGCTCCAAGCTATCTATTTATGTGGAGGGGACACAATTTAGTCCCTAACGGCTCCCCTCTGTCATTTCAAAGTAGTGATCCACATCGTGACCCCATCTCCCCATAGCAGGGAAGTGGTTTACTTGACAGGGAACTGTCCAAGAGAGTTAGCTTTTGGAATCAAATAGGGCAACTTTGTTAATGCCTCATTTGCCACTTTTAGGCTATACCTCTGAGAACTCACCTACAAAAATAGAAAGGACAGGTTTAAGAAGTAAAGAAAGAAAAGGAATGTTTCAGTCAGTGGCTAATGTTTAGAAGCTCTTGACTGTTGATGATATGCAACAGACTCTCAAACACCGTTAAGGAATCAGATATCCCTGAAAGAGGGCGAAATGTTTTCTAATTGGTTTCCTAAAACAGTTAGTTAGTCTCTCATAGAGGAGAGACTTACCTTCTGAATCACTTATTAATGATTTGGAGATCCCGCTTGTAACAGTAGAGTTGGTCAATAGCGTTATACTCTTAAGAACTGCTTATAATCAACACAGTTATCTCCTTTCTTATTTATCCAGGGTAAGGATTGTTGCACTAAATTAGAGAGGAAACAAGGATGTAGGAAATACAAATTTTAAGATCTATTGAATGAAAGGATAACAGCACCATGATTAAGTCAGGGGCTGAAGAAGTAAAATGACGAACTCACAGCTGTCTATTGCCTCTGGCTGGGCCAGATTTAGAAAGGAAACTGTGAGCATTTGTTTTAAATATTTCTACTCTTTCATTCATTGAAATTTGAACGTGTTATTGAGAAAAGTAGAAAAAGTGTATAGAGTCTAATACTGCTACCACTTGTGTAAGAATGAGCACAAGGAGGAAATCTATATATTGGTATTTAATCTACATGTCCCAGGGGGACAAGAGCTCCTAGCTAGGAACTAGAGGACTGGTGGGAAGAAAAGTAAATTCTCACAGTATATTATTTGCAGAGTTTTATTTCTTTAAACAATATCCATTTTTAAAAGTCAGTCCATGTTTTGGATAACTGCATACACACAACTAAACTAGTCAGGGACACACAAGTTCCAAGCTCCTTCCAGCCTCCCCTTCTCTGTGCTGGCCCCGGGGCTGCCTCTGGGCACTGTCTCAAGTATAGTTTAAGTTCATCTGGAAGCCTATAAATGTGGCTTTGAGCACCTTCTTCTTCGTCCTTTTCAGGCTAAGATGAGCTTTCCAGGATTGAAGAAATGACGTTTCAGACCTTATAAGAAGTGGGATGAGAGGCATTTGGCTTCTTGCTCTGTCAGATTTCAGGGACTGGAAGTTCTTAGCTGTCTATCACTGGAATGTGCCATATCTGAGTAAATCTTAGGAGTCTTAGGTTTGTGAGAGTCTTGAAATGTCAACCAAGTCAGCCATTCTGGCTCATTTGAATTCCTTCTCCAGCATCTTCCCCCCAACGGCTCTCCTCCCTGTGATTGCCTATCAGCCATGCTTGTTCTTCAGTCAAGCTCTTTCTGACAAAAACAAAGACAAAAACAAAAATGCTCCTCCTTTATATGGTGCTGAACTTGAACTCTAACTAACTTCTACTCCTGACCCTGGTCCTATTGTTATAGCCCCCTGGAATAAGTTTAATTTCTGCTTTCACAGGGAGGACTCTTTGAGTGACTGCTCTGTCTCCTGTTTCACAGGCTCTTCTTTCAAATACCTCCAGAGTCTTCAACTCTGTTTCCACTAAGCTGCTTTCAGATAACCTTGATCTCCTGGACACCCTCTTTGGAATGTCTGTGACTACAAGAGACTGGGGTTCCCAACATTTTACCAGTTCTCTGAGCAGCTGAGAGTACAGATAGATATCACCAACCTTAACTATATATTGTAAATTTAAAATTTAGGGGTGCCTGGGTGGCTCAATCAGTTGAGCATCTGACTCTTGATTTTGGCTCAGGTCATGATCTCTCTGTTTGTGAGTTTGAGCCCCATGTTGGGCTCCTCACTGGCAGTGTGGAACCTGCTTGGGATTCTCTCTCTGTCCTTCCTCATGCCCACATGTGTTCTCTCTCTCAAAATAAATAAACTAAAAAAAAATAAAACAAAATAAAATTTAAACCAAGGACAAATGATCATTTATTTATTTTTTCCTTGCAAGGGTGGTGGGAGGGGGTAGGTAGTTACTTCCTACCATTACATCACACTGTTGACTCTCTTTGAACTATTGCATAAAATGCCTCAGTATTTCTACAACGTGGCTTTGAATCCCATGCTTGTTTTTTAGAACCACAGCAGAACCCTGCCTCTTTCTCTATATCATTTCATCTTGTTAGCCCATGGCTAGAACTCAGATTTGAAACCCAGATTCTATATAGGTATTCCCCTGGTAGGTTCACAAACTGCCTCTTGTGTCTTCATCTAAATCAATGATAAAAACTGCTCCTCTTGGGGACAGAACTCAATTCGGATTCAATTCTACTTTGGAATTAGAATGTTCAACGTGGGGAAGGGGCCCACAGAAGACTTGAGTACTTGGAGAATTTTCTGACCAGATATTTATGTTTATCTCAGTTGAATGAGCACTGGAGTTTGTAAAATATGAAGATGCCTGTTTGTATTTTTTCTCATGAAGAAAAGCCCTGTTTCTTAGAAAGGTGTTAGCAGCTAGGGGTGGAGAGTGTGTAGAGAAATGAGAAGAGCCTGAAGCCCTTATCAATCATTTCTCTCAAGGGCTCAAGGACATAGGGAAGGGGCCTGGAGATCACTGGCCAGGAGATTTGTCTTATGATTTCACCAGTCAGAATTTTAGAGTTTCTCAATTAGGATGGCTGCAGAGTTCCAGAAAGAACTTTAAAGTTTTAAAATCCACTAACTTTTCTTTCTCTTTTTTAATTATTTTTCTTGAGGGGAGAATTCATATTTTAGGGAATTAGAATTTAGGAATCATAGATCATTAGAGTTGAAAGAATCTTGGCTACTAGGCTCCTCATTTGTGAAATGGAACAGTAAATGCACGTGTTGTGTAAATGCTATACAAACTATATGAGAACATTCACAGACAACACTCTGGATGCTGGTGTATTTTAAAGGTTCAGTGAACACGAACTGTTATTATCATGATGGTTTCAGAAAAAGCAGCTTTTTCTCCCCTCTCTTCTCTCCGCTGACAGATTTTGGCTCAAAAATAATGAAGAATATTCCATTAACCAGAGCTAATCAACAAGGTAATTAAAAGGTAGTCAACCTACCATTCTTCAGTGGTTTTGGAGCAGAAACTTGTCAGACCAGGAATGTTGCTAGTGGGAATGTCTCTGTGAGAAATACTAGCCTGCATGTCCTCTTCCCGCCAAGTCAGAACGTCCAGCTACCTATGGTATTATCTTGGATCGCAGTGTATTAGTGCTATGAGGCCCTGACCCCTTCCCAGCTAAGATCCTCTCCTTTTCTCTCACTAGTATTCCCAGGGCTAGCACTAGCCACAGTGACTACAACAGTCCACCCCTTCCCCCCCTCCCCCCCAGTGGCACTTCCAGAATCACTTCTGGAATTGACAAAAATTGACAAAACTACAGCCATGGGGGAAACCGTATTTGTGGGATGCTAGCTTTCTGTCCTCTTTCCTTTTTCTGATCTTAAAAGCTAAAAGATTCAAAGAGTTGGTCTTGGGTCAATACAGATAATCCAAGAATAGCAAAAGTTGATTACATATAAATTCTTCAAACTAACAATAATAGTAACAACAAATAAATAAAATTGGTAACAACTAAAAAGAAAAACAAGAAGAAGAAACAAGAAGAAGAAAAAAAAGGAAATCTAGAGATTTTAGTTAGAAAGCTTCAAGGACCTGAAAAATGGTGTATAAGTACTTTTGTTATTTTATAAGAAGTGAGAAGAATTTTATTTATTTGTTTATTTATTCATTTATTTATTGTAATGTTTTTATTTATTTTTGGGACAGAGAGAGACAGAGCATGAGCAGGGTAGGGGCAGAGAGAGAGTGAGACACAGAATCTGAAAGAGGCTCCAGGCTCTGAGCTGTCAGCACAGAGCCTGATGTGGAGCTCAAACTCACAGACTGTGAAATCATGACCTGAGCTGAAGTCGGATGCTTAACTGACTGAGCCACCCAGGTGCCCCAGAAGTGAGAAGAATTTTAAACTAGAATAGAGGAAAACAAAAAAGAATATATATACTCAAAATTATGCATCATTCTTATGCATAATATTATTGCCTAGGCAAGACTCATGTTAGATTAATTTAATAAAGTTTTTTTTACAGGCCCAGTATTAAACTTTGGAAAAGTACTCTGTGAGAGTCAGTTTCAGCACAGTGGCTCTGAGTGTGAGCTCTGGCATCAGACTGCTTGGGTTTGAACCCTGGCCCACATTTACAGTTAGCAGTTAGCTTGGGCAAACTGCCCACGTCTCTGTGATTTCCTTTCTCCATCTCTAAAACAAGTATCTAATATCCAAAGATACAATACACACATATTATATCTAATATCCAAAATATATAAGGAACTTCTTCACCTCAATAACAAAAACAAATAACCCAATTTAAAAAATGGGCAAAGGCCTTGTGTAGATATTTCTTCACAGATGTGCAAACAGCCAATAGGTAAATGAAAAGGTGCTCAATATCACTAACCACTGATGATCAACTAATGCAAATCAAAATTATAACGAGGTATCTGGGGTGCCCGGGTGGCTCAGTTGGTTGAGCGCTGATTTGAGCTCAGGTCATGATCTCACATTTCATGAATTCGAACCCCACGTCGTCAGGCTCTGTGCTGACAGCTCAGAGTCTGGAGCCTGCTTCTGATTCTGTGTCTCCTTCTGTCTCTGCCCTTCCCCTGCTCGTGTTCTGTCTCTCAAAAGTAAATAAACATTAAAAAAAATTTAAAAAATTATAGTGAGGTATCAACTTATATTTGTTGGGATGGCTGTTATCAAGAAAAAAAGATAAGTGTTGGTGAAGTTATCGAGAAATTGGAACTCTAGTGCACTATTGATACAAATATAAAATGGAGCAGCTGCTATGGAAAACATTGTGGAGGTTCCTCAAAAAATTAAAAAAAAAGAAATACCACATGATCTAGCAATCTCACTTCTGGGTATGTAGCCAAAAGAATTAAAATCAAGATCTTGAGATATTTGTACTCCCATATTCCTTGCAGCGCTATACACAACAGCCAAGATGTGGAAACAATCTAAATGTTTACCAATAGGTAAACTAACAAAGAAAACGTGATATATACATACAATGGAATATTATTTAGCCTTAGAAAGAAGGTGATCCTTTTAAACATGACAACATGGATGAATCAGGACACATTAGGTCAAGTGAAATAAGCCAGCCACAGAAGGACAAATACTGCATGATTTACTTACACGAGATACATAAAATAGTCAAACTTATAGAAACAGAGAGGAGGGGCACCTGGGTGGCTCAGTCAGTTAGGCTTCCGACTTCGGCTCAGGCCATGTTCGAGCCCCGCATCAGGCTCTGTGCTGACAACTTGGAGCCTGGAGCCTGCTTCAGATTCTGTGTCTCCCTCTCTCTCTGCCCCTCCCCCGCTCCCACTCTGTCTCTGTTTCTCAAAACTGAATAAATATTTAAGAAAAAAAAAAAAGAAAAGTAAAGAAACAGAAAGGAAAATGGTGGTTTCCAGGCACTGGGGGAAGGGTATAGGGGGAGTTGCTGTTCACCCAGTATAAAGTTTTATTTGTGCAAAATGATTAGGTTCTAGAGATCTGCTGTACGTTCTGATGATACAATACTGTATTGTACACTTAGTTTAAGAGAGTGGATCCCGTATTAAGTGTTCTTACCACATTAAAAACAAATAAACAACACAACAATAGCAACAACAAAACATACCCTGGATATGGTTGGGGTTAGATGAAATCATTTGTGTAATGTACAAATGCATTAAGAACCTGACATGTACTAAATATTAAATAACCATTGATATTATTTTCTTACTATACCTGTGGGAAGCTAGACTTCTTGGATTACCTGATCCATAAGCCAGGCCCCACCGTCTATTGGGCAGCATCATACTCAATTTCCATTTGTCATATCTAAGAGGAAAAAATAGACCCAGAATCCTGAGAGTAAATCTTTTACCTGATCGTGGGACTGAATGATTTTTGTCCAGGGTTTATGCTATGTATCCATAGCAGAACCCTTCCCATGTCCAGTTCCTCAAAAGGGACTGGAGTGGGACTGTTCAGGGCAGTTGCCTGTTGTAGAATGTGACAGAATGCCATGTTGCCTTGCCTGACCTATTTCAGGCCAGAGTGCTGTTTATTTCTAGGGCCTAATCAGGCAAGAGCCGTGATCTGGTTCTTTCTTGGGCAGGTGCTGTGTGCAAAAAGAGTTTGAAAAATTCTGCTAAGCTAGAATCTGCATTAGAGCCCTGGCTATTTTAGTACCTCATATATATAGTACGAGGGAAATTACTCATATTTTCATTTTAAAAATGAGTCACAGAGCTGAGAAAGAATGTCAGTATTATGAATGTCAACAGAATTGTCTTATTTTTTAACAGGCAAAAATTCAGGAAACTGTTGACCAGCATTGTCCTTATAAACTGTGGTTTAGATTAAATTGTTACGAATGATTTCTATATATTAAAAGGCTTTCCATTTTGTGACTGTTTAGCTATTTCCTCCATGCTGATGAGACTGTGGTCTCTCACATTCCTGACAATTATTGGAATTAATAGAGAAGAAAGTCAAAATTGGTCATTTTCCTTAGAAACTCCTGGAAATTTTCCTTATTAAATATTGGCTGGGTTGCCCAAGGAAATTGTGGAGTTTCTGGACAGATTTTCAATTGAAGTGGTGGTTCTTTTTAGCCTGGATGGCTTGACCATATCCTGCTTATAGGCAGAGAATTAGATGAAATGATTCTTGATGCTCTTTGTTCTGTGACCACTGAGCCCAGAAAGCCTCAACATGGAGTTTCTCCAGACCAACAGATAGATCATGAAAAGTCACCATGGCAACTAGTTTCTGAAGGGAGGCTTACAGCAGAACCAGAGGTAGGGAGCCATTGTGGAAGTAGTCAAAGGCTTAAGGAAGTTACAGGATTTTAATTGAACTGATTCTTTTTTTTTTTAATGTTTCTTTATTTTTGAGAGAGAGCCAGAGCATGAGTGGGGGAGGGGCAGAGAGAAAGGGAGATACAGAATCTGAAGCAGGCTCCAGGCTCTGAGCTGTCAACACAGAGCCCGATGCGGGCTCAAACACAGACGGTGTATGCGTCAATGTTCACGGTGACCTTGAATAGGCTGTTTAGCCTCCACAGCTCCCTCTAAAATAGGCAGGCTTGTCCTGGAATCTCCCTCTCTCCACTTTCATACTTGTTTCTTCCATTCAGTACTCTTGTCCTGCTCTTTTCCTTCTCCTACTTGCAGTCCTACTTTGTGTTTTTCTGCTCCCTGTAGCCGATACCAGTCACATGATGCTTCCTCACCCTTCCTTCTCCTGACCTGTCAAAGCTTACAAAAGTGAGTTCCAACCCTTCAGAGTCTTCTTCTCAGCAAAATAACATATCCAATCCTCTCATGAAAAGCATTCTACTTACCATTTTTTTAAAAAAATGCTGTTAATTTTTTAAAGTTTATTTATTTATTTTGAGGGGAACAGGGCAGAGAGAGAGAGAGAGAGAGAGAGAGAGAGAGAGAGAATCCCAAGCAGGCCACACTGTCAGCGCTGAGCCTGATGTTGGGCTTGAACTCATGAACTGTGAAATCATGACCTGAGCTGAAATTAAGAGTTGGACACTTAACCAACTGAGCCACCCACGTGCCCCAGTATTCTGCTTATCTCAACATTTTGGTAAGGGGCAAATACTTAACATTCTGGAGTTCAAGGGGTAGTGGCTAGAGGCATGGAGCGGGTGATAGATATCATTTTGAATGGGAAAGTCTTTCAATTTCCTTTACATCCTATTAAGCAGGCAAAACCTCAATATTGGGCAGGTGCCATCCTGGCCTTTCTATATGACCCATCATCACTGCCCTTCTTTCCAAAGAAGGCTTGAAAAGGGACCCTGGGACATCCCGAGTGGTGGTTGGATTCCCTCATTTATCAAAAGAGGCATGATCTAAATGAGTCCAGGTTGGATCAGGTAAAGAATGAGACCAAAAAGGAGATGTGTCCTTGAAAGCAGCCAATCTCATAGCCTGGGGGCAGGCATTTGTTGTCAGCTGACTCACACTGCCTTGGGATTAGCCAGCTCTACTTTCTGTTTCAACAATAAAAAGTCTTGCAAAACTGCTGGCATGTGAGACAGAGGTATCCAGAAGGTCTTGGCATCTCTTCCAGCAGCATAATGGGTCTTGGGGAAGAGACTCGTGAGAGCGTGGTCCATGCACTCCACCACCAGGGAGAGGTCCATGTTCACAAAAGAATTAGTGTCTTTCAGTTTGTCTAGACCTGTAAAAAGAGACAAAAACACCCTTACTCTTTGGAAGAAGGGGAGAAGGGGTGTGGGAGGCTAGGGTGTAAAGGGGAGGATGCGTATGTGGGTATTTATTTTGAATTGGCTGTTATAATTGAGGCCCTTTGTGGTGGGTTTCTATCTGTTCTTCAGGAAAGGATACAACCGTGCTTTCGTTAGACCCCTGGCTCTCAAACTTGAGTGGGCAGCAGAATCTCCTCGAGGGCTTGTTAAAACACAATTGCTGGGTTGGTTCTGACTCACTACCTGTGAGATTCATATATAGCCTTTAATACTACAGTGTTAAAGTGGGACCCAATAGGTAGGTGTGAAGTGGGACTCAATAATTTCCATTTCTATCAAGTTTCCAGGTGATGCTGATGGTGCTGGTCCAGGGAACAAACTTTGAGAAGCACTACTTTAAAGCAATGAAGGACAGATGCTTTATAGTCTATGAGGCCCCTGAGCCCAGGAAGTTGTGGGTTGGAGTCCAAATTTGTTTTAAGGGAATACTATATAGGAAATGTGGGTGTGCATGTGTGTGCATACGTACACTCACATACCACATACTACTATAATTCAGTGAATAAAGAGGGAATCATCCCCAAAAGTCTTGACTCAGAATGCTAAACACAGGCTGGTTATCAGACAGATGAAATGTCTGCCTAATGAATTATGATAGCTTTAAAGAGGCAGGTATTTTATCAGAGATTGATAATGGCTCAAAGCACTCCTCCTGTGCTCTTAAAACATACCTGAGTTGTGTCTTCTTAAGAGAAGTCTATGATTTTTAAATCTTCCCTTCTACTTCAGGCCTTAGTGGCTGCAAGTTATTCAAAAAACCTAACTGAGATTACCTAATAAGTCTTAGTGTCTATTTTAAACTCTTACAACTATTGCCTTGGAAATGAAGAAAGGTGAACTTAAATTTGTGGTCTGCTTTGGAACTGTGAGTCTGGCTGATGTCCAAGTCCTGATTTGGAAAATTCTAATAAGAACAATCAGTAAAAGAGAGGATACCTCAGCCAGGGGCCAAGTAAAAAATAATTTTCAGATGGCAGTTCATGATATATTCATAGGCATTTAGAAATATCAATGTCAATATCAAATAGAAAAAGCTCTTTTAAATGAGGGATTTTTTTCCTGAACTACTTAGAATCTTCAGAGTTGGTAATGAGTGAGAAGCTGAGTTTTTAATGGCAGAGGTTCTCAGCATATAGTGACATGATGGCACTGGGAGGTTTGTCAAACCAGACGTTCTCGTTGATATGTATGTATGCATCTGTGTGTGTGCACAAGTGTGTGTGTGTTGGGTGGGGTTGGGTGGTTGAGGCAGTCTGTCATTCTAAAAGCCTCCCCAGGTGGATCTGACTCAGCTCTTGGCTCCACCTCCAAAACTTCCAGCCTTGAACCTTGTCACAGTTGGCTGACTTACCAAATCCATCAACAAAGAGGCAGGACCAGAGTTTTAAGGTTAGAGTGACACAAAGTTAGGTGGGGCCCTGTTCGGCTCAAAGCAGGAGCTCAGTAAGTGTTTGAGGAATGTCGACTAAGTTTGTAATAAGACCAGGAAGTTTGAGGTGGAGGCAGAGCCCTGTCACAGGAAGTTCCACCAGCTCCTTAAAGCCTTGTTTACATTATAGTGCAGGGCCCAAGGATAAATGGTGAAGTCAGGCTGTCTGGGTTCAGATCTAGCTCTTCTACTTACTAATTGTGCAACATTGGGCAAGTTACTTCTCTATGCCTCTGTTTCTATAAAATTAAGGTAATAGCTACTTCATAGGGTTTATTTGGGCATTTTAAATGAAAGAGTCCATGTAAAGCACTTAGAATGGTGACAAGTACATAGCAAATGTTCAGTATACATTAGTCATCATAATCTAATCTATTATTATTTCTCCATCCCTGACTCAATCTGATTTATGTTACTTTTCCTGCTCTCTCCACCCCCACCCCCACCCCCCCAACCCATGCATTCTTGCTCTGGAAAGCTTCCACCCAAATAATTCCTTCCTGTCCTTTAGGCCTTACTCTAACCTGACATGTCTCATAAAGGCCACTTAACTAGCAATGCATTCATCCAGTTCTGAATTTCTTGGGTAAGTAGAGACTGCACCATCTAGCACCCACTCTGGGCTGTTGGGCTCTGTCTAAGAAGTATAGCATCAATTTTCTTACACATTGTAGAGTCACTGTTTTACAGTTTCACGTGGTTACTTTTTCTTGTCAACTTGACTATATACTAGGTAAGGGTCAGAGTCTGAGTCTTTATATTTTGTAACCTCCATGAATCCTTGAACAACGTTTAGTGAGTGGTTGTTTACCAAAAAGAGGAGGTTTATGTAGAGTTGAAGATGGGGGGGCTCCAGCCTGGACACGATCAGGAGGAACTGTATAGCCTTCGGTAGGACATGCACCTTTCTAAGCCTCTGCTGACTACTCCTATGGTTCTTTTGATGAGTAAATTATAAAATTTATAAGGTGTTTAGTATAGAACTTGGCACTTGGTAACTGCCCAGTAAATGTTTGTAAACCCTTGAAGTGAGAGATGGCACTGGAATTAATATGAATCTCTGATCCATATCTAGGATTCCCTATTGGTATATTATTATGAACACCTTATTTTTTTTCATTTAATTTTGAGTCTCCTTCGTGTTGTCTATGATAATGAACCCCAGAGGAACCCTGGTCCACCAGAGACTTACTTTTTTCAATGTAACCTTCTCCGTATTGTTGTTTTATATCTGGAGACAGATGTTTCCAAATGGCAAGTTTTTTTTCGGTGGCCTTTACTGGATCTGATAATCCTGTTTTGAATAATCCTGGTTCAATACATGAAACGTGTACACCAAAAGCTTTCATGTCCCGTCTGTGAAAAGAATACACTGATGATGTTTAATCCAGTTTGGTTTGGAGAATGTTTGCTATTTGGATGACTATTTTCTTTCTTATGAATTTTTTTCATGGAATCACAGAATTGGATAGGTTGGAAAGGAGTAGCTTGTTCTATGCTTGCAGCTTGCAGGTGAGGAAGCTGAAGTTCAGGGTGGCGAAGGGAGGGCGGTTTAGTGGCAGAATGGGAAAGGCATCTGGGTAGGCCCATCCCCAGCTTAGTACTCCATGTGAAGCCAGATTCTCTCATTAAATTGACAAGCATTCAGGTTAAGGACAGGTTTCTTCTCAGCATGCAAAGCACCTTCTGGAGAAATGGACTGATGATTGGCCTGGGTGGATAAGTTTACCTCCATTCTAGGAATGTGAAGAGATTGTGGAACAAGTGAGGCTAGGCTGAGGGACACAGTGTGACAATCCTTGATGTGGCTAATCTGTTCCCTCTGCTGCTCAGTGAGCTCTTTCATTGTGTGGCCTCAGAAAACCAAAGGTCTGTTCATTTACTGGGCAATAAGGTTTTAGGGGAATCATGGAACCCCCCTCCCCTACCCTGGGCCTTTTAAAGCAAAATAAAGTATTGCAAACCATTATATGAGTAATTACCTCCTAAATTTAATTTATATTTCCACCAAGGATATATAAGGAAGTAATTACTCATTTTATACAAGTCTTTATCCTAAGATTTTTAAAGAACTCTACCAATGAACTCAAAATGTGATTTATCTTAGGTTCTGCTTTCTAGCAACATGCCTAGTGGTTAGTTTGCAGTGTACTTAACTAAAAATACAAATTATCTTGGGGCGCCTGGGTGGCGCAGTCGGTTAAGCGTCCGACTTCAGCCAGGTCACGATCTTGCGGTCCGTGAGTTCGAGCCCCGCGTCAGGCTCTGGGCTGATGGCTCGGAGCCTGGAGCCTGTTTCCGATTCTGTGTCTCCCTCTCTCTCTGCCCCTCCCCCGTTCATGCTCTGTCTCTCTCTGTCCCAAAAATAAATAAACGTTCAAAAAAAAAAAAAAAGAAAATTAAAAAAAATACAAATTATCTTGATCTTGAAAGATTTTGAAAATATGTTGCTTGCATTAAAATTTCAAGGGTTATTTTCCAACTTAATTGTACTTCACACACCTATCTTCTGATCTCCTTTGGGTTTTGGAAAGTATTTGGGAAGATTTGTCTCCCCACCCACTCATGAAATACCATATAATCTGGGGACAAAAGGCTTTAAGTCACCCAACTAAGCTTACCAGGTAAGTAAAACCAGCATGAAACCAGTATTTTTGCTTGGCAAATACAGCTTTAAAGAGACCCAGGCTTCTCCCAGTTGGACCACTGTCCCTAAACCCTCCTACATATAGAAATTCTGGAGCTGCTACTTGACTGTGGCCTGCATGCACAGTACCTTTTCCAATACCAGTTCCATGATTTAGAAAAATACCCACTCTTTATTGGGTAATTTCAGGCATGTAGAGCTGTATTGCAATCACACAAACACTTCACTTGAAAAAAAATTTTTTTAAGTGGTTATTGGTCCCCAGGAGGATAGGAAGAAACCCTGTTGCTTTTTGTCTTTCTCTTTCCACCCATCATGTGGCCCTATGCCCAGCACACACATGGGAAGTAGATGGCAGAATAGGGTAACATCTGGTTGGAGGGAAGTCCCAGGAAACAAGAAGGAATGGGAAAGATCACAGAGAGGAGCTGAGGAAAGTGACCCCGTAACATTGTTTATGCACTGCACTTGAGCATGTATGGATCTGACATAGAGAAGCAAACTCTGGGACAACCATCTTCTGTATCCTAGACTGGCTACTGTGTGGTACATCTATGGGACATCTCTGGTAGCAAACAGGAAAAAGTACAGAATGATGGTTAGCAGTTGTGACCTGAATACAACCTCATCAATTGTCTGCTAAAACAAAAATATCAACCTTCTCTATAGGACTTAAATAAGACCCATAGTCTCATATAATTCCAAATATTCAGCATAAAAAGAACTGGAAACATTCCAAAAGAACTGGAACATTCCAAATGTTCAGCATAAAAAGAACTGGAAAATCTCAACTCACATGGGAAAAGACAATGGCAGATGCTAATGCCAAAAGGACACAGATGTTGGAATTATCAAAGTCTTTAAAGCAGCTATTATAAAAATGTTTCAAGTACAAAAGAAAATACTTTTGAAGTCAATGGAAAGTTACAGAACTTCTCCCCAAAAGGAAAAGGCAAAGAACCAAATGAAAATTTTACACTTGAAAGATATAATAACCAAAATAAAGTATTTATTGGTTGGATTCAATAGCAGAATGGTGATGGAGGAACGTCAGTGGATTTGAAGGTAGATCATTAGAAATTATCCAATTTGAACAGCAGAAAGAAAAATGATTGAGAAAGTGGACAGAACCTTAGGGATCTGTGTGATAAAACCAAAGGTCTAACATAGTCTCAGAAGGATAAGAGAAAGAATGGATTACAGGAAAAAATGTTTGAAGAAACAATAGCTGAAACCTCACCAAATTTGGCAAAGATATAAATCTACAGATTCAGGAAGCCCTGTGAATGTCAAATGTTATAAACCCAGAGAAATCCATATCTGGGTGCACTTTGTTTGCTAAATAAGTCCTTTGTTTTAGGTTCTGGGGTTCTCTGGTAGGCACACACGAAAATGATGTGGTCAGTGCTTTCTTGGGGGAGCAAAATCTCCACCTCTGATTAGTAAATTCCTGCTCTGAGTTTTATTTGGAGATGGAAGCACCAGAGGAAAACTGTATTTCTTGTCCTCAGGGTGGGGTTGGGGAGGTTATCATCTCTTTAGCTGTAGTGTCTGAAATGTATGGGAATATGGGTCAGGAGCTTGCAGAGAGAGAGAGAGAGAAAGCTATGTAGCTGAGTCATTATTTTGTGATAATTACATTTACTTTATCAGATAATTTTCTACTGAGGGTTTATTTATTTATTTATTTTAATGTTTATTTCTCTTTTAGAGAGACAGAGCACAAGTGGGGGAGGGGCAGAGAGAGATGGAGACAGAATCTGAAGCAGGCTCCAGACTCTGAGCTGTCACCACAGGGCCCAACATGGGGCTAACCTACAGCTGTGAGATCATGACCTGAGGGAAGTCAGACGCTTAACTGACTGAGCCACCCAGGAACTCCTCTACTGATGGTTTAAACAGAATGGTGTTGTTGTGTCTGCAACTGATAGTTACACTAACGGAGAGGTCTGCCTTGATTTAGCCTCCCTGTATGATTCCTTAACTATTTAACAAACTGACTTGTTGAATACAAATTCACCATCGCTATCAGCATCATGCATCAATGCAAAAAGTAAAAAGAGGCTTGTCTAGACTTAGGTCCAAATCTCAGTTCTACCACTTACCAGCTGGGTGACCTTGGGCAAGTTACTTAATCTGTTTCAGGGGTATTATCTATTGGGAACTATTATTGGGAATAATTTAAAGCACTAAATAGAGTGCCTAGTGCATAATAACCACTCAGTAAACATTACCAACTAATATTTCATAGTATGTCAATGTTTACTTTACCTTAAGCTGTCATTGAAGCCTTCTAATGCATATTTGGAGAGAGTATAACCCCCTCCACCAAGTGCAAGCCGACCTCCAATGCTGGAGACATTGATAACCCTTCCTTGAGCTTTTTTGACCAAGGGAAGCAAATTTAATGTCACATCGATGAGTCCAAACAAGTTCACTTCAATAGGTTCCCTGTAGTCTTCCACTGTCAGCCAGTCGGTGGGAGCCAGCACTCCGAGAACACCAGCATTGTTGATCAGACCCCAGAGACCTAGAACAGAGGAAAGAAAGGAGTTGTGATAGAAGATGGCACTGATATGGGCATCCTTGATGGAAATACAGCCCCTGCTTTACACAATTGTGCCATTTCCTCCTTCTAGCCATGTTCCTTCTTTGAAATTCATTACAGTTTTGGGAAGTAACTACTCTCAGAGAAGGTGGGAAGCTAAATTGGAATAGTTGAAGCTCTGTTACAATTTCACAGTAACTCTATTTCTGGTTCTGAATGTAAAATACTGATACTGTCTGAATGAGCCTTTTACTTTTTCATCTCAGATGTAGAGTAAAATGGTCTATTTTTCCCACTTGCTAGATGGCAAAGTGAGAGATTATTTATAAACTGCTTTTTACAGACAAAGAGCAGTATCAATCTACTTCACATCTATTTTTGGTAAAAAATCTAGTCATCGAAAGTTTTATTTTATGATGGAAAACATTTAATATTGTTAAATTTGTTTGGAAATCAAGTATTAAAAATGGTCTGTAGGGGCACCTGGGTGGCTCAGTAGGTTAAGTGTCTGACTTCGGCTCAGGTCATGATCTGACGGTTGGTGAGTTAGAGCCCCTCATTGGGCTCTGTGCCGACAGCTCCCAGCCTGGACCCTGCTTCAGATTCTGTCTCCGTCTCTCTCTGCCCCTCCCCTGCTGGTTCTTTCTCTCTCTCAAATATAAATAAACATTAAAACATTTTTTAAAAAAATGATCTGGGAACATTATCAAACCATTGCTTTTAAGGTTCAGAGTCTCAACTACACAATGAAGATGTGATAGAGAAAAATCACATACATTTGGTTTCTTTTTTTCCATTTTGGACCCTAATATCTTCATTAATGAGAATATTTCAAGCTTCATTCAAGCCAATAAAAGTCCTCTCGTTTGGAATGCTGTCATCTTGGCAGAATGAGGTCCGATGGCTTACTACTCTATCACAATGATCTAAGACAGCTTTATCAGAGTCTCAGGCTATTTTCTACCTTTTCCCATGGAAAATGTGTGAGTTGTGGAATGATTTTAGAGTGAGAAGTAGGTCCCAGGTATCCAGATGGCAATTTGGGGATTGCTCTCATGATCTCCTGTAGCTTTTAGCTCCAAGTGCCTTTGCTGTATATGTGGCTAAACTAGGACTTCACGAGAGAAGAGCAGGAAAACTCAATACCTCCAATTCACTTCTAAATTTGCCCACCGAGACTTATGACTGAGAATAATGGGGGCTGTGTCTTTCATGCAAACAGAGAGCTTGCAACTTGGAACGACTGAGGGCTCTATCCTAAGATTTTCCCAATATTCTCCAGTACCATAACTGGTCTTTAGGAGACATTTTCTTTAAAGGCCATTTAAGATCCAAACACATTTAACTTAGCTGTAGCTACTTTACAACACCCCCTCCATTTTTCCCACCCCTGTATCACTCACCTTTTTCCCCAACTTGGTTTTTCACCCACTGGGCAGTCCTCTTGACATTCTCTGGGTCCGTTACATCTAGAAGCACGGTGTGAAGCCTTTCTGAGGTTTCTGCCTTTAAAGCTGTTGATTTTGATTCAGTCAGACAAGCAGCAATTACATGAAATCCTTTTTTATCAAAAGTTCTGGCTGCCAAATTTCCAAAACCCGTGTCACACCCAGTAATGAAAATGTACTTATCAGTGATGTCTGCAATCTTTAGTTGTCTTTTGTAATTCCATACAAAACCACAAAAGATTAGGAGGGCTAATACCCAAAAGAACATGTTCTTTCCAGTATATGATAGGAACTCTCCTTTCTTGTACAATAAAAGAAGATGGTGACCTGAATGTTCAAAATTAGAAAGAAAATTCAAATTAGAACCATCAAAGGATTATAACCCAATTTTTATGAACTTCAGATACTTTAATGCATTCGAGTAGTTTTTTAAAAACAATAACTGTTATTTAGTTGGAAACATGGCCATTTAAGTGCTAAACCATAGCTCTAAGTAATGTGAAAACCAACCAAGCTACAGTCAGAGAAAGTAAACAGGAGAGAGAGAGAGAGAGAGAGAGAGAGAGAGAGAGAGAGAGAGAGACAGAGAGAGAGAGATTGAGAGATGCCATGGCAAAGCTGACACGGTCATTGGGTTTGATGTGACAGTAATCTCATGTGTGAATTCATCTATCTGAAACACGGACTGTCATGGTAAAATCTTATCTCTTGCAACTTCATGAAATTCAATCTATTAGAAAATGTTCAATTTCAACTGATTGATTAGATTCTTAATTATTCTTAGACTGTCAGCAAAAGGAGAGTATTTTGGTATTGCCATTATGAAAATGTTCCTAAGTTGGTTTCCAGTTTCTTATTTTCAGTAGCTTATTGTCATCCTTCAACCCAACTCTAAAAACCATCACAACACCATGCAGAGAGTATGCAGTGTGCAGCCACCAAGGAGTTCATGGAGAGAGGGTGAGATGAGTGGGAAGAGACTGAGGGATGCTGGCTGAAGGCACAGTGTCCCAAACAGAATCAAGAAGTCTCAGATTCTGTTCCCTCTGGCTTTCTGTGAGGAAAAAGGTTTGCACGTACATAGGACAAAGGAGAGCAAATTCTTTCCTGAAAACCATGAAGCTTTGACTATAAGCAGTGCAGAATGACTTGGACAATTAGTTTGACAGGGCTAGATGGCCTAGGGCCTAAAATCAAAAAGGTGGAGGGCTTCCTTTCCCCTTTACTCAGAAGACTGCACCTGCACTTTGCCTCAGCATGTATTACCTTTTTTTACTTTTTTTAAATTCAAAATATTATGTCATGTACACTTACTACATCAATTTAGAAATATCACACTTCTTTTTGGATTAAAAATACATGTTAAAAAAAGAATATTATATTAATTTTATAATCTTGACCATTTAAATGCATATGCTGTCTTAAAAGTTACAGTAATTATTGGGGCACCTGGGTGGCTCAGTCAGTTAGGCATCTGACTCTTGATTTCAGCTCAGGTCATGATCTCATGGTTTGGGCTCTGTGCTGACAGTGAGGAGCCTGCTTGGGATTCTCTGTCTTTCTCTCTCTGCCCCTCCCCTGCTTGCAAGTACTCTCTCTTTCAAAATAAATCAATAAACATTAAAAAAGGTTATTATGCAGTGTTTGGCTGCAAAATTACAGTTGTGAATGAATCAAGCAATTGTATGATTGAAAACAAGGGTGGTATTAATTTGGAAGTGTACTATCAAAAGTATCACAGGGAGGGATTTCAGACTATTTGGAGATATAAAATTCCCCAATATATACATATTCCCCATAATATAGATATAAGATATGTACTATGATGTTTGTTATTTACAATCAGCCAATACTGTCAATTTTACTGTGGGTACCGGTGGCCAGGGAAGGGCAAGCTATCCCATAGGACAAAGTGAACAAGAACTGGAGGGCATTTACCTGTTTGCCTAGGTCTGAGCATCACGATGGCTCAGGCCTCCTAGCTCAGCCATAGGCAACACAAAGGAGGAAGACTGGTAGGTCCCACCACATGTAAGAGCAGCCCTGGGCCTGTATTGGCTCTCTCTGCCTTTGGAAGCAAGAGGGGCAGCAGAAAATATCACCTTGGGAAAAGCCCTATTTCCTTCGCTTTTGACTCAGAAAATTTCCTTTCTTTGCCCCCTGTTCACACATATCTCTGCCCTTGATCCAGAGCCACCCTTAGGATCAAGAGGGGCCTTATGTGCAAAATAGAAGATAAGACTTCAGTTGAAGTTCAGACCTTACGGGTGCTTCTGGAATCATGACTGTTTATGGACACTGTGTTCAAAGTACTTGCGAGGCCAAGCAATTTTATAAACTTTGACCTTTCTCTCTCTCTCTTTTTTTAATGTTTACATATTTATTTTGAGAGAGAGAGAGAGAGAGAGAGAGAGAGAGAGAGAGATTGAGAGAATGAGAATGAGTGAGCAGGGGAGGGGGCAGAGAGAAAATGGAGAGAGAATCCCATGCAGGCTCTGTGCTGACAGCATAGAGCCCAAACCATGAGATCATGACCTGAGCCAAAATCAATAGTTGGATGTTCAACCAACTGAGCTGCCAGGTACCCCTGGACTTCCTTTTTCTTTCTTTCTTTCTTTCTTTCTTTCTTTCTTTCTTTCTTTCTTTCTTTCTTTCTTTCTTTTTTTTTTTTACAATTATTTCCTGGTTTTTCATTTGAACCATTTAAAAAAACTGTTCATTTTTTTTCCTGCTTGTAAAAGTAACTTATGCTCATGGTAAAAAGAATTTGGCAAATACGGAAAAAATTAAAGAAGGAAATAATGATTATCACATTTGGCTCTTAGTGTTTTGGTAAGTCTTCTTGTATATATATTTTCCTGTATACGTAAATGTTTCTCTCCCTAATAAGGAATAGAAATATACAGAATTATACACACACACTCATGTGCACACATACACACAATTTTTGTCTGCTGCTTTATAAGGAACAGATTATTTCAGATTAAAAATAACGCAATCTAACATATCTTCTTCACTTCTCAAGGAAATTCTGGGCTCTGCCTCCATCTTTTTTCCCAGAAAAAGATATATAGGTAAAGAAAGAAAAGGCAAGAGAACTATCAATTGATAAAAATAAGTCAGAGGTAAACATTAAAATATGGTAGGTTTGAGCAAACTAGTTGATTCTTTGGATACAGCTGTGCCTATTTCTAAAGCAGTCAAGTTTGTAGACTGTCGTGGCTTAATAATTTGGCATAGTTTCACAAATCTTTCCTGCGTAGGCGTTATTGATTTGTGGCAAATCAATGTCCATGTAGTAGAATTTTCCCTTCTCAAACATATAAATACATTAAAAATGTATAATTTTGAGGTGAAGTGTTGGTGTAACTACCTTTTGCAAAATTTCATGTTTAGATATTTTAAGGAAATTTTGTATTTATAAATTCAAGTAGTATAGTGTTATGTTCAAGTCTGGCCTCAATAAATTGAATAATTGGATAACTAAATGTTGAATATGTTTTCTGAATGGATTCTGTAGCCTTAACTGCAATCCAAACCCCATGGAATTATTTGAAGAAGGCAAATGCTCATGGAGTTTAATGTGTACTAGATCAGAGAGTAGAAACTTTCTATGTTGTCAAGTTTTGCTGGGGGCAAGCATAAGGGGAGTAATTGTAAAAGAATGGTTTACATTTGTGAAGCATTCTACACTATACTTTTACATATAGATCTCATTTGGTTCTCTCAACAGCTTTTTGAGTTAAAGAGGGCACATTGTTTGCCTCATTTTATAGAAGAATCAATATGCTAACTAATAAATGTAAAAGGAATGATGGAATTAGAAAATCATCATTTAGCAACTGACATCATAACAATTATATCAGAGAAGTTTGATCAATGAATGCTAAAACTAGTAGGTGAAATTCTGATAAGAAACCATTATAGAATCTCAAAAAATCTCCCCATAAGATAGGCACTAGTTAAAAAGAGAGTAATAATAATTTCAAAGAAGAGAAATCTGACAGATACCACCTTACCCAAGTGATAAAAATTAACAGTGCTAGTCATGGGACAAACCAACATTAGGTGCCTCCTGGGATGGTGCATTGGAAAGGACACAGCAACACTTTTGCACATAAATGGATCCTAATCCTGCATGGAGCTACATCTTCCATAGACAATATATGGCATATACTCTTTAAAAATGTCAAAGTCATGAAGGAAAAGAAAGATTGAAGACTGCTCCCGATAAATGGAGACTGAAGAGATATGACAACCCAATGCAACATGTGATACTGGACCAGAAAACTATTTTTTTCTTTTGCCAGAAAGGATGTTATTTGGTCAACTCGTGAAATTTGAGTGAGATTTGTTGATTTGGCAAATAATATTGCATTCTCAATAAATATTAATTTTTCAATTTTTATAATTTACTAATATTATATAGAAAGTTCCTGCTTTTTAGGAAATATACACTGAAGTATTTAAAGATTAAGTAGCACCATGTCTCAACTCAGTGAAGACCATGTCTTTAACTCTGTTAAGAAAATAATAAGAATATTCATATAAATAAGTAAACATATAAAGGAAGCAAGTGGAGTTTCCATTGATAGATGAATGGCTAAAGAAGATGTGGTTGCCCAACCACAAACAGGTGGCTGCCAGGGCAGAGGTGGGGGGTGGTGGGGGTGGTTGTGGGGGGATGAGTGAAATAGGTGAAGGGGATTAACAGGTATAAACTTCAGTTATAAAAGAAATAAATCCCAAGAATAAAAAGCAGAGTATAGGAAATATAGTCAATAATAATGTAATAACTTGTATGGTGATAGGTGGCATGCATTTTGTAATGTATATGAATGTCTAGTCACTATATTGTACACCTGAAGCTAATATAATATTGTATACCAACTATACTTCAATTGACAACAAAACCCCCACATACATATGGTTATAAAGAGAGAATGAAAATGCAAATGTGGTAAAATGTCAATATTTGGGGATTCTGGGTTGTATTATTTTTTCAACTTTTCCACAAATTTGAAGTTATTTCAAAATAAAAAAGTACAAATTTGGCAAGGGAAAATAAAACATTTTTTTTTTTTCCTGAGAAAAGGCTTCACTAGACCCAAAGGGTTTCATGAACAAAATAGGTAAGAACTCCAGCACTTCAGAATCTAGTGACCTTGGACTTCTACTCTTTGGTAAATTCACCTTCACAACTAGTGGAGAAAAACAAAAACTCAAACCAAAGCAGTAAGATTCCTTCCTCCTTCCTCATCCTCTCCATTTCTCCCGTACTTCCTTGTTCCCTAGCCAAACACACTTTTCCTTGGTGACAAGCCACAGAGAAGAGCTTTTTAGTTGTTAAGGATGGGCTCACACTTTTGTTCAAAAATTTTTTGAATATTTATTTTTGAGAGAGAGAGAGAGAGCATAGTTGGGGAGAGGCAGAGAGAGAGGGAGACACAGAGTCTGAAGCAGGCTCCAGGCTCTGAGCCGTCAGCACAGAGTCCGACGCGGGGCCCTAACTCATGAACCATGAGATCATGACCTGAGCCGAAGTCAGACGCTTAAAGGACTGAGCCACTAAAACGCCCCAAAGGTGGGCTCACATTTTAAAATGTGTTGTCTTTATTAGGCACCTCTCTAGGCTGAGGGTCATTTCAGATGCTGGTGTCCCAGCCTGCAGCTGGAATCCAGGAGACTACCAACTCTGACCTAGAGTTTTATAAAGCCTGTCCTTACCCCAAATATTATTGTCTAAAAAATACTGGTTCTTCTTCAATTCTTAAGGTTCACATTCCTCTAGGTCATCGGACCAGTCAACCATAAACCAATACATACACACCTCTGACCTCTAATAGTATTTTAGCCAAGATTCCATGTGTTGTCATGTTCCCGAGCAGCAGCCCTTGGTCAGAGTCATTGGGAACATGACCTGTATACAGAAGCTGATTGATGGCTCGTTGGTTCATTGACCACCAAGAAGTAAATGAATAACTGTGATTACTATGGCTGCCTCAACAATACACCGCCAGCCTGGTCACCTTCACATGGCTCCTTGGTCCCTAAAATTCAGAGACTTGGGGCACTGACCTTTGTGGCTTGGCTGTTTGTTTATCTGCTTTGTCTTCCATCTCACAACAAAGTGCTTACCAGGGGTACACATCGCTTGGTTCAAGGCAAGGAGCACCTCATCTGTAACAGTCCCCTTAGGATGCAGTGGCTATGAGCCTGTGGACTCATCAAAGGTGAGAGCAGAGTAAAGGAGAGCAGGTCTGCAACCCTCACACTGCAGTGTGTGGACAGCCGCATCCTCTGAACCAGTCCTGGAGATATTTCTTAAGCCCAAATGAACACTAGCCACTTTGCTCGGAAAAATAAATGTGGGAAGCAAGGACTGAGGCCACACACACACACACACACACACACACACACATACGGCAGTAGGGCAGGGGTTAGGAACCCAGGTCTCAAAATCAGACAGGTAGAGGTCTAGTCCCAGCTCCTCTATCATCAGAGGACTTTGGGCACATTATTTATATTTTCTTAGCCTCCATTTTCCTATTTGCAAAATGGAAATAATAACTTTTCCGTTGGAGAGTACCTCGTAAAAAAAAGTGACTAAATATCTGCTACATAGGCAGAAGCTTATCGCTGTGGCAGGATCAATCGTGCTCACTTGGGAAGGGCTGTGGTACTTTTCCTATTTTGGGTCAAATAATTATTTGTTGTGGAGTCTGTCCTGTGCATTGCAGGATGTTTAGCAGCACCCCTGGCCTCGATCCTCTACATGCTAGCAGCACCCCCACCCCAGTTGTGACAACGAAAAATGTTTGCCAGTTGTCCCCTGGGGGACAAAACTGCTTCCATTTGAGAAACACTGGGCTAGAGGTTCCTTGCCTTGTGGGTCCAGAACTTCACAACATCAGCACTATTTTTCTGGAAGCTCAGTCATTAGTTCTTTGGTGGTGCCACATTGATGAGAGTTTATTTATTTTTAATGGCCTTACCAGAAAAGTTTTATTACTTATAAAATATAACTCACATCTTGCTAATATTAGTATTAGTTTCTATGATTTAGAAAAAGTGCCTTTTTTTCATCATGAGGTTGGAGGCAGTGAAAAAGCCAAAGTTAGAAATTACCAGGTTAGCACTCCCAACATTTGTGAGGCCTCAATTCTGGCTAAGACTTTTGAGTTTGGGCCACTACAGGTTCCTCTGTGGAAGCCCTTCTGGTGGGATGCCAATTGATTCTGCAGAATTCAGAATATGGTACTAGAAAAACCATGGTACTTGGATTCCCAGGTTCACTTGGATTCCCTGACCAGTTCACCAGGTCAGGTAGGAACGGTAATAACTGCTATGGTTTATTGAGTGCTTGCTGTATTCCAGGCCCTCTGGTAGAATCTATGAATATTTATCTTATTTATTTATTTAATTATTTTTGAGAGAGAGATACAGAGAGACAGAGAGAGAGACAGAGACAGAGCATGAGCAGGGGCGGCGCAGAGATGCGGGGCTCGAACTCATGGACCGTGAGATCCTGACCTGAGCTGAAGTCAGCCATTCAACCAACTGAGCCACCCAGGCGCCCCTATCTTACTTAAACCTTACAGTAACATTATCTCCATTTTATAGAGAAAGAAACAAATTCAGAAATGCAGGTTAATTGGCTCAAGATACAATCATAGTGCTGTTTGGGGACCCCGGCCACTTTGATTTGGCTATTCATGCTTTAATCCTTTGCTGCACTGCCACCTGGATTCCCACTGAACTCTGTGAGTCTGGGCTATGTGTACAATTCTCTACAACCACCAGTACTTGTGTGATACTGGGTATTAGGTAAATTAGTGCTATAGAAGGAAAGAAGGAAGAAAAGAAAAGAAGGAAAAAGTTTCAACTCTAAGCCCAGGGTTCTGGTGATAGTTGGGTTAAGTCTTTGAGCCCTCTGAACCATCAGGCGAAAGGCTAATAATAGCAATATAATGTTCACACTTCCAATTTAGGAAACTTTAAGAACTTTTGAAGAGTGTTCAAGTAATATTTATCTCATTTAATTGTCAAAATATTTCTGTGAGCTAGGTTCAGTAGGTATCGTACATGAAGTTATCAGCCAGAGAGTGGCGAGAGCTAAAATTCTGATCTCTGAACCCCTAGACTGTGTGGAAGGAGAAGGAATAACTGCAAAGAAATTAGCACATTATCGGTTAGTAGGAGGAATGGAAATACTTTATCAAAATTCTTGACCACAAAGATTCAAAAGGAACCAAGAAAGGAGAACTAATTGTGTCTTTCATTTGCCATGCAAAACGCTTTGTTGCTTTGGGAAAATATTGCAACTCGATTGCTGTCCTTGTTCGCTTCTGCTTTTTTTTTTTTTTTTTTAAACTTTCTATAACCGGGTTTATTTCTCTAGCAAAAAGTCCAAAATAAGATGCTTTGATTTCACTTCTCTTACTCATCTTCCTCTCCCCTTTAAAATTAAATGACACAATTAAAAATAAACAAAAGAACTGAGAATAATGTCTCAATGTCATTCTGAGCAATGCTTTTCATAAGAAATATATAATTCTTTTAAAATACATCCTCCAACCAGATTTCATTTCATTTCTACATAACTCCATGGAGGGCTTTTGTTTTAGAAAGCAATATTGAAACTTGTCAATCACACTGATTGATAGGAATTTGTAGGGTTTGAATTTACTTGCAATTTGTTGCAATCATGGCCTAAGTTGAATCAACAACTAAGTTGTTCATTAAAAAACATCAAATAGAGAGCATTTAGAAGTAGCTTTCTAATATTTTCTTTTTGAAGTTCTCTTGCACAGCTTTCGTAATATCGATGGCATTCTGGACATATGTGTCCTTAGTACATTTAAATATCATTAACCTAGCTAAGTATACCAAATTCCTTTTTAGTTTGATCTTTTCATTGTAGTAAGAAATTCTATTTGTTTGTTTTTGTAACCCAAGTGACCTTTCACAGATTTCGGCTGCACTTTTAAGAAAAATAAGTGTTTACATCTAATGACACAAACTAAATCATATGACTAATAAGTTATGTTTCTGTGAAAAAAAATGTTCAAGTTGGGCACCCAGAAATCTAAGGAGAAAATTTTAAGTGAAGCCAAGGGATCCTATATGAAGTATGCTTCCATTAAGTAACAAATGCTTCTTTGAGGGTCTGATTAAAATAATAATTGATGATGATGATGACGAAAATGATCATGATGATATAACTGAGGGGGTATTTGTCATCATGGAAACATTAAGTTCTCTCATTCAATGGAATGAAGAAGCTCCTTTGACAGTGACATTCCCCTTGAGTCCTGCTTCCTCCAGGAGGGAAGTACCCTGGGTGTACTTTGTGTGGCGGGACCGGTGAGACACGGAGGAGGGCGTGCTTCCTTTGCAGACTCATTCATTCAGTCTCCTAGAAGAGGTCTGGCAGCCACTCTTAATGTAGGGAAGGCCTGACGCGTGTACATTTGGCGTTTTTAGTTCTAAGGATAAAAGTATCTCTGAGTTGCTTCTGCCTTTCCTCAAAACTTTTTCATTATCATTTATCATAACACCTACAATTAATTAATTAATTATCCCCGGTGCCCCTAGTTGATGGCTTTGCCAATATGCTTCCTGACAGTACTGGCAGGGTAAGAATTATTGGTAAAGCCATGGCTACTTCACTTAAGAGATTGTATATTGTATATGGTTTAGTTTATCATCACAAGGCTTCAAAAAAAGCTTAGAAGATGGAGAGAATGTTAGGTATGTATACAGAAAATGTGTTCAAAACTGCAGTGTGTTTCTTTTCCTACACAGTCATCTTTGAGCGGAAGTAAAGGTGTGAGTTTTGAAAATCTGTACCTTAAGAAAGTGACATTGTTATAAGGGTTTTAAGACAAATTCCCCCTTTCCTCATCTGAAATGTATAAGATAATGATTTTTTTCCTTGTATTTAAACATTGGGATTTGTTCTAAAATTGGGCGCACTTTTGAAGTCTCAAAAACATGAAGATGATACAACATTTAAATTTCATTTCATGCAGCACCTAGCCAAGGATATTCTTAGAGCATCTAACATACACTAAAGGATACTAAGATAAATAAAGCATGGGGTGCCTGGGTGGCTCAGTCAGTGAAGCATCCAACTTCGGCCCAGGTCATGATCTCACAGTTTGTGGATTCGAGCCCCACGTCCAGCTCTGTGCTGACAGCTCAGAGCCTGGAGCCTGCTTCAGATTCTGTGTCTCCCTCTCTCTCTGACCCTCCCCTGCTTGCTCTCTGTCTCTCTGTCTCTCTCTCAAAAATAAATAGACATTTAAAACAAAATTTTTTTAAAGGATAAATAAAGCACTGTCCTTACCTTGGGCTAGTAGGGTAGGGGGACATCTCAGAGCTATTTGTACAACCTTAAGTTGATTTTTTTATTTTTTTTTAAAATTTTTTTTTTCAACGTTTTTTATTTATTTTTGGGACAGAGAGAGACAGAGCATGAACGGGGGAGGGGCAGAGAGAGAGGGAAACACAGAATCGGAAGCAGGCTCCAGGCTCTGAGCCATCAGCCATTTAAACTTTTTCCTCAGTTGCTAAAAATTAACCCATTGAGAGAGTGTGCCATGCCACCATTTTATTCATAAAGCCTTTAACAAAGGCTGCCAAGATTAAGTGGCAGTGAAGCCACTAAATTGACTTTCTCCCTTACCTGTTGCATGTTGGGAGTCAAAGTGAATACAGACTCAGACTGGGGGAAAAGCCCAATGTCTGAAAAGCCCAATGTCTTCCAGGTAAAATGCCAGGCACAGGATCATGAAATGGAGAGTAAATATCTGAAGCAAGTTTACTGCTCTCATCTTAGTTTCCAGGAATCAAATATGCACTGTGAGGAGTTCCCTGCTTCCTTCTGCCCTAGAAGGTGTTTTTCTCACCCACTTTAGTGTGCATGTGTGCATTCGCCTCAGGTGACATCTGATAATATCGGCAAGGCCGGTTGATAAACAGAACAGAACTATAGGTAGCAAATCTGCTGCTCTAGTAAGAAACTCAGCTAAGATTCCTACTGTTTTTTGGAGCCCCTCCCCCATTCAGTTTCCAGCTAATTATAAGTTTTACAGATGGTGTCAAATAGGCATAGAAAGAATAACTAGATATAAATTGGATTGTAACTCTAGAGTGCCAAAGAACATTCAAACAGAGACCTGGGAGAGCTTAAGGCAAGGATCTGGGTGACATTGGGATCACTTTTATGGTAAGATGGACTCAGTGTCCATCACAACCTTCTAACATTGTTATTGTTATTGTAGCATGAAAAATAACTCGATTAATTTTGTAAGAGTGAGGAAAATCAAAGGCAGTTTGAAGACTGACATGAGAAACCAAGAGATAAAGGACAGAATTCAGTCATCGGTTACCTTACTGAGAATGAACTGGGGCGCAGAAGCTGTTGTGGACCGGTTGGGCTAAGTGCCGTCTGCATACTGTGCTGGGCAAGGAAGGGTTGAGCCACCTGACCACACTGATCCCCTGGAGGTGTTGATGCCTGGGCTTCCGTCAAGTTCTGAGTTCATATATGTGTGAGAAGTCCTCCGGTTCCCACCTTACTCTGAGTCACTCTTATATGACACTGATGACTAACTCTCTCTTCAGTGGATGAAGGAAGCCAAGAAGCTGGGGGTCAAGTGTTTCCAAAGGAATTGGTAGTAGCTTCAGTAAATTAAATTTAGCAACTTTCAGAAGAGACTTAAAAATGATTAATAACATTCCTTTAACTCTGAGTGCAATCTCTTAACCAAATTCAGCGGTTGAAATAGTGTAACGTGGAAACATTTTGTAAACTGTCTGGTGCATTGTTTTAATCATTTAATTTTGAATATGATTACTGTTCATAATCTCTAGGGTTTTTTTTTTTTCCTCCTGTTAACCTGCCTTTGCTAACTTAGTACTCCTTCCTTCCTAAGAGAGTAGGTAAGGGACACCAATCTGATGATTCTTTTTATCATTTTTTTTTAACACCGATGAGCAAGGAGATCAAAATAATTTAGTGAAATGAGGTTCTGTACTTATTTATGAGTCTTAAGGTATGTCGAGGAGATCTTACCTAAATGATTTTTGGGACTAAATCACTGAGAACAGGAAAGGATGCCCCTTCCCTTCCCAGAGTTGTTCTATTTCAGAGTTTATCACAATTGACCTGCCGTATCCATGGACTGCAATGGAAAATATTGAGGCTCCAGAGGAAGAGGAGGAAGAGACAACGCTATTATGCACCCGCCCCATCCCCTAGGCTACCACCTCCCCCCTTAGGCACACAGCCAGGTACAAACTCCACTGATTGTTTACTTTCAGTTTCCCTACATATCAGTTTATTGCTTTATGTCTCAGACTGCCCAGACTTCTGTCTTCCCTCTTTGAAAATGCAGTTTATTTTAGTTTAGCTGGGATGAGTGAATGAATGAACATATCTGTCTAGGTAGAGCTTGAACACTGCTATCACACTATAAATTAAATGGGGATCGTTTGTCTCCAAAAGAATAAGAAGCCAATACTGAAATTTATACAGGTAAAGATGTAGGGCGCCACAAATATGCCAAATATACTTCTTCCCCTTTAACATTCTGCAAGTCAAAGTAAGGCTTACATAGAAAACCCCTTAGAGAAATAATACATTGACTTAGATCTACATGAAGAAAAGTATAAATGATTAATATCAGATCCTTTCTGTGAGCAAGTTATTGTCATTGAGATGGAGAGAGCTATAAGCACCTGGGTGGTCATGTAGGATTGAAGGGAAAAGGAGAAAGAAAAGGCTATGACATTAGTATGTTTTCCCCCTTGTCAAATGGTCCCATATAGGGGTTTAAGCAATGGAACTATTTGTCAGCAGTAACCATATCTGGACTGTAACTACATCTACATTCAAATTCACATCTTTTTTTTTTTTTTAATTTTTTTTTCAACGTTTATTTATTTTTGGGACAGAGAGAGACAGAGCATGAACGGGCGAGGGGCAGAGAGAGAGGGAGACACAGAATCGGAAACAGGCTCCAGGCTCTGAGCCATCAGCCCAGAGCCCGACGCGGGGCTCGAACTCACGGACCGCGAGATCGTGACCTGGCTGAAGTCGGACGCTTAACCGACTGTGCCACCCAGGCGCCCCTCAAATTCACATCTTAAAAGCTAAATTTCCTTTCATTCTATTCCTTAACAAGGCAAACTATGAGATGTTGCTTTGTTCAGCACTCTCTCTAAGTTAGTTACACTTCTGGTTGTCGAAGGTGATGTAAAAAATACAGAGCAAATTGCAATTCTATTTTTTCCCTAGTTCCTTTATAAAGCAAAAGATTGCACTGTGGATTTCATTTAAATGTATTCAATGTTGATAATTGGGCTGTACTTTTATGGGTACTGCCAGTGTCAAAACACTAAATATACGACTCTCCTTTTTCTTCTAAATCTCTATGTCTCCCATATTTCCCCCAATTTCTGTCAAAGGGTGCCTTCTCCACCTTTCCAGACCCCAAAACGCAAGGAGAATGTCCAGATTCAAGACAGTCTCTGGTGACATATATCGGGTTTTCTACAACTAACTGCACTGTGCTGGGGTCCAAGCCAGACATAATCCTAAATGAGTCAGATGAAGAAAACCACTTACCCCAGCACCGTAGGCTGTGGTGGGTCCAGCTCCTGAATATGGTTGGTGTCACTCTGGTAGGGGGGTGGGGGGCAAGGCTGTTTATGCTGAGTGTATGTTGGCCTTCCCCTTCCTGGTATAGTATAATCCACTCTCTCAGGTCACTCCCAGTGGACTGTGCCTTTCTGAATAACTCTGAGTTGGTATTACGTCTTTGTATTTTTAAAAGTGTACTTTGTAATTTTTACTTCCTCCTTTTGTCAACAGACAGCGCTCTTATTTCCAGTATAAAGATTCCCCTTTTTGCACCAACAATGCGTTTGAATTCGAGCTGCTTAATTGCAAATGCTGCCCATAAATGCGTTGCTAGGCTTGGTCAAAACTAGGAGCTTTGTTGCTCATTAGGCATTTCCTGACTCTCCCCATTGTAGGATGAAGCTGGGCTAATCTTTTGTTTCCCTCCACTGTTAAATCCTTACAAATACTAATAGTTAAGGACTGAATTGTGAAAACATTTAGTAGATTCTTTGAAGAAAGATCTTATTTGCAGAACACACAACCGTTTAGCTTACTCAAACAAGAGGTCTTGGTTTGAAAGATGGGGTGAGGAGTATTATATTAGGGAGCATTGCCCTGGAAAGAGCAAGAGAGATGAATGAAGGCTTAATAAGAAAAATGTGACTCTCACAGAGGAAGGAAGTGGGTCCTCCTTTTGGTGTGACTGTCACATGTAGACCATTAAAAAAACCATGACTTAGGAATGATCATCTTGCCAAGTTTCTTGGTTTCTTCTAATTCAAGACAACTCCCCCGCCCAGAATCTTAGTTGAGATGGCTAATGACTCAAATGAAATTAAGAGCAGATGGTAGATACATTACATTGTGCAATATGTAACACAGTAGGAAAGAACTCACTGCGATCCATGAAATGGAGAGAAGTTAGAGGTTAACTCTTAGCAGTTAGAGATAACTGTCTTCAGACCCTGTTTGGGGGTATTTTATATTATCTGTTCTGTGCCAAGCCTGCATTAGGTTCATGAGATACAAAGATGAATAGGGCCTTTTCTATTGAAGAACCACTTGCCATTAGCTCACTGAATGCTGATTAGGAGATCCCACAGAGGTTTTCCTCTCCTTGAATGGCCCCTGCTCCTTGCTGGCTTCCAACATGTGACTCTTACTTGTGACTTTTTTTTTTTCCACTCCTTGAGACTGTTTTAGATTGCCAAGGAAAGGATGATCTCACCCTTTGCTGTGGATGTGTGAAATGCTACAGACTTTTTTGACAGCTATCTGGAAACATCAATTAAAATAAAATATACATGATATCTTTTGACCCAGCAATCTCACTCTCAGGAATCCATCCTACAAAAACAAAAGCCAGCATATATGTATATGTGAACAAGATGTGGCAAAAAAAAATCCAGGAACAAAGTATTTGCCACCTGAAGTAGGATGGCTGAGTAAATTGTGGTGGATATGCACATGGAGTATTATTTTGGAGCCATTAAATAGAACAAATTAGAACTCTTCTACTAGGCTTGGAAGGTTTTTCAAGACCTCATTTTTATAAAGCAAACAGAGAATCTCTGCATGTGAATAAGATATTTATGTGAACATGGAGAAAATATGGAGGGATATGTATTGGATTGTTAATATGGGTCACCGTAGTTAGGTGGTGTAGGGTGAAACAAGAGAGGGTGAGGCAAGAGAAAAAGGAAAAGATTTTTTTTTAAGATTACAGTGAGAATGATATGATTCAGCACAATGGCAACTAGGGAAAAGTCTTATCCACACTCATGGCCTCCCCAAAAACACCAAAAACAAACAAACAAAAACCCTCAATCTAATATAGCCTTCACATCCAATTCCAATTTACAGGAAATATAGAGAATAGAGGAAACAGATTAAACTATATCCTGGAGGTCTCATCAGGAAACCAATGAGGGCAATTCTAAGGACAAATAACATGGTTTATTTAATAGAAATAAATTGCACAGACAAAAAAATGGAAAGGAAGTCTATTGATTAAAAGATGTAATAACCATGTGCAATATATAGAAATTATTTGGATCCTGATTCAAAGAAACATACATTAAAACAACAACAAATCCATTTGAAGCAATTTTTCTGAGACAATTAGCAATTTAGATAATGGAATAGCTGATTCTATTCAGAAATTATTGTTAATTTTCCAGATGTGATGGTGATATTAGGGTTATCAAAAAAAGGAATGCTTGTTGTTTAGAATAATTACTGAAATATTAATGGATGAAATAATGTGATATCTGGGAATTGTTTCAAAATACCATAGTAGTGGGAGGAGTGGATGTGTGTGTGGTTGGGCCAGGATTAGCCATGGGTTTATGCTGGAGCTGGCGATGGGTACCTGGGAGTTCAGGATACTAATCTGTCTACTTTTATGTATATTTGGAATATTCTATTATAAAATGTTTAAAACCTGATAAAACCATACTTTTTAATTTATATACAATTTTTTACAAAAGCGTGTAGTTTTATAAAGATGATTATACACACACACAAATACATATATACATACACACATATAATCAATGTTCTTTGGAATTAAAGTTCAAAACTTAATTAGGCATTGTAGAAGCAGGGAGGGGCATACTGAGATTAGTTTCTGGTCTCATAACTGGGCCTGGAATGCATAGCTTATTAAGAACAGACTGCTCACCTAATGGAAAGTGCAGTTTTGCTGTAGGTTTTTTATACTTCTAAATATACTTTCTTTTTAAAATTTTTTTAAAACGTTTATTTAGTTTTGAGAGGGAGAGAGAGAGAGAGAGAGAGTGCAAGCAGGGAAGGGGCAGACAGAGAGGGAGGCACAGAATCTGAAGCAGGCTCCAGGCTCTGAGCTGTCAGCACAGAGCCCGATGTGGGGCTCAAACCAAAGAAGTGAGATCATAACCTGAGCCAAAGTCAAACGCCCAACCCACTGAGCCACCCAGGCGCCCCTTCTAAATATATTTTCAAATTTTCCCTACTTCTTTGTCATAATGATAATACAAAGTAAAGATACCTCATTGCTATTTTATAAAATACATCAGATGCTTTCCTTACAGTCATGGAGTTGAAGTTGTATTTGTAAGCACCCAAATGTCAAATCAAGTGCTTTGGCTATTAACCAACAAAACTAGTCAGGCCCTAAGTATTTATGGTGCAAAATAATTTGTCAGGTGTTATGGGAAATACAAATAGACAACAAACTTGGCCATCAACAAGCTTGCAATGTCTGGAACAATTGTTTTTATTTTATTGTATTTTATTTATTTTTAAAAAATACTTTTAAGTAATCTCTACACCCAATGTGGGGCTTGAAATCACAACCCTAAGTTCAAGAGTCACATGCTCTATTGACTGAGCCAGCCAGGTGCCCCACAATTATTGTTTTTAAATCTAAACATCTTTATCATCTAGGTGCACTGGATTCATTTAGTTTGCAAGATTTATGGACACTATTCTATTGACTGAAATTTGTGAGATGCTATTAGCCTTTCAGATTTTCTGAATATAATGTTCTTGTCCTGCTTCAATACAATTAAGTACACATGGCTTTTTGGTGATTGTTTCTTTTTAAAGGTGAATTATTAGTTTGAAAGCAAACTGCCTAGAAGCTTATTTGACTATAAAACATCACATCGTGGGAATGGCCATGTTATTGTTAATGTTATTAATGAAACCGTCCCAAAAATAAAGGACATGTCCTTGTTATAATAGTCTGTTCAAGTTGATTGGCTGTAGATGCAGAAAATGACTCATAGTGGAGTATACCTGACCTAATGCAGGTCAGCTGCCCAGCCACCAGTGGCCCTCTGATGCAATGCCAAACATTTGTTAAATAAATGTCCCAAGTGAACTTTTGTCTTATCTTTACAATGTCCTGGGATTACTGCCGGACAATGTCTCAAAGCAGGGGGCTAGTTTCTTCAGCTTCTCCCTGAATGAGAGCCTTTCCTTTGCAGAACAGGGACTGCAGAACCTGGGTTTTGGCTCTGTTCCATCTGTATGGAGGCTGGTTTAACATTTAAACAAAATCTCAATAATTCCAAGAATTTTTTTTACTATTATCTTAGTTCTGTTATTAAATAAAAATATGATGTCATCAGAGAAAAATAAACAGAAAAATCATTCCTTATTTAGCAAATCAGAGCAATCCTAAAGTTCAGTTTAGTTTGTCAAGTAGTATGCTACAAGCATTATCTCATTTAATACTCATAACAACCCTATCAGTTGTTAAACTACCAACTAATTTAAAGTTGAGAAAGCAGAGACCCCGAGAGGATTAACTAATTGGTCCAATTTACTTACCTAGTTATTCAGACCCAGATCTGTCCTACCTCAGTGTCCATACGAGTACATTCATGATCACTATCGCTATGTAGAGTACATTCATTTTGTCTTTTACTCCTATGATCTGTGTTTGTTTGTCTGCATATGTTTTATATTTATTTTATTTTTTTATCAAAACAGTGTCATATGTATTATTGGCTGCTTTCTAAAAAAAACCCATAAACTTATCCAGAACACTTTCTGATATCAATAAATGTTCTTTTGTTCAGTGATTTAAAAAACAAAAATTTGTATTGTATTCTGTCATATGGGTTTGTTTGGCTAACCTCCCATAATCAGACATTTAGATTGCCTCTAATTTTAAAAAATTAAAAAAATTTTTTTTAATGTTTATTTATTTTTGAGAGGGAGAGAGAGAGAACGAGCAGGGAGGGGCACACACACACACACACACACACACACACACACACACACAGAATCTGAAGCAGGCTCCAGGCTCTGCACTGTCAGCACAGAGCCCGATGTGGGGCTCAAACTCGTGAACTGTGAGATCATGACCTGAGCCGAAGTAAGCCGAAGTAGACGCTTAACTGACTGAACCATCCAGGCGCCCCTGAAGAACACCTGTAAATGAACATCATCACACACATCTGATGTTTACTTAGAATAAATTCCTAAATGTGGACCACTTATGCATGTTTATATGGTCGAAGTTTCTGGTAGACTATTTCAGTAATGGACAAGCCTCCACATATCCATGTCCATGTGTGTAGTCCCTTCCCGTATTGAATCTGGGTTTGTCCATGTGACTGATATTGGATAATGAGTCATCAGTGGGAGTGATACAAGGACAGGTGTTAAAATGGCACATTGGAGCCTGCCTATTGGTAATGCTGTCACCGTGTAAAGTCTGGCCTATGTTGCTAGGGTCCCACAAAACAGCTGTCTGCCAGAACCAAACCACCAAACCCATGAGTGAGCCATCTCAGACTATTAGTCTGTTAGTCCATGAGACCATCAGTCACCAGATGATGGCAGCCTGGCACACGGCCCCCAGTGAGACACCCCCACTCCCACCCCCACCCAAGTTGGCAGCACCCATCACAATGCTTAACTCACAGAATTGTCGGCAAATAAAGTGTGCTTTAAGCCACCAAGTTTTGGGGGTGGTATGTTATATAGCAAAAGCTAACTGATACAAGATTGAATAAGTTTGATATATATTTTTATGCAAGGTTATTTGCAAGTCCGGGATGGAACATGACACTGGGAGAGCTTGGTAACATTATACCAGCCAGTAGGTGGTTTCTTAGTCTTTTCTAATTATCAGCTCATTTAATATGGATTTTAAATATGCAAAACATCTTTTAATTTCCTTGGAATTTCCATTAATTTTGCAGTAAACAGCAGTTTATATGCTTCCCTAGTAAAAAAGCAAATTATCTATGGTTCTCTGGACAAAGACAATGTTCTATATTTGCAAAGAGTTGAAAAATTATTTAATCATTACTATAACAGAACCAATAACTTATAAAATGATTAAAGCTTAACCTTTCTTTCAGCCTGGAAGCTTTCAGAACTTTTCCCCTCTGTCCTTGTAATTTGCTATTTTTTGCCAGGAACTAACCAAATATGGTTCTGTTTTTATTGACCTTCAATCTTTACGCTTCAAAAATTTTCAGCTCCATTTATTTCAATGATGATTGCTTCAGTTTTTTTGGCTTTGTTTCTTCCTTGGGGAGCCTTGTAATTCTTATCTTAAGCCTCTATTTTCTATCACTTTTATTTATAATCTCTATTTAGGGGCGCCTGGGTGGCTCAGTTGGTTAAGCATCGACTTCGGCTCAGGTCATGATCTCACGGTTCGTGAGTTCGAGCCCCGCATCCGGCTCTGTGCTGTCAGCTCGGAGCCTGGAGCCTGCTTCAGATTCTGTGTCTCCCTCTCTCTCTGCCCTTCCCCTGCTTGTGCTCTGTCTCTCTCTCTGTCTCTCAAAAATAAATAAAACATTAAAAAAAATTATAATCTCTATTTCATCATTTTCATATTTTTGTCCTCTTCCTCTACAGTCTGAAATAATTCCCACATTTAATGTAATGTGTCACTGATTCCATTTCCTATAGTGTTGGCTTGTGGTTTACTACTTGTAATGAAGATTTTAATTCTGATAGTACATTTTTAGTTGCTTGCTTCTCTTCCATATCACATTCTGTTTTCTTTCCATGTCCTTGTTTTGTCTCCTCATATCTTTTACTTCTATCTCCTGAATCCGTGTCTTCCTATTTTCTTTCTTTCTATTCATATTGCTGAACAATTTTCTAAACTTTTGTGTGGGGATTCTATAGAAAGTCACTTTCAGATCCACATACCTGTATTAGATTGCTAGTGCTGCCATGACAAAAGATTACAAACTGCGTGACTTAAACAACGGATGTTTATTTTCTCACCCTTCTGGAGGCGGGAAGTCCAAGATCAAGATATTGACGGGGTTCAGTTCTTCTGAGGCCTCTCTCATTGGCTTGCAGATGGTCACCTTTTCCCTACGTCCTCACATGGCCTTTTCTCTGTGCTTGCTCAGACACGATGTCTCTGTGTCCGCACTTCTTTTTTATAAGGACATCAGTGAAATTGGGTTAGGGCCCACCCTAGCAGCCTCATTTTAACATAATCACCTCTTTAAAGGCCTTATCTACAAATACAGTAACATTCTGAGGTACTGGAGATGAGGTACTGAGTACCTGAGGTACTGGAGTTTCAACATATGAATTCTAGAGGGACACAATTCAACCCATAATAGTATCTCGGTTATAAAAATCATGTTCCCTTTTCCTCAATGCTTGGCCACGCCACTTACAATTCTGAATTAGCCTTCACTTCCTGCATATGCTGAGCCTAAAGATCAGCTAGAAATGAATGTTTATTGTCTTTTCTAGTCTTCTCTGAGCATGCATGCTGCCCTGGGCACGTGCGTAGCTTTCTGGATTAGCTAGTATACTCAGGAGCTTTTCAAAGCCCTTATTCCCTGAAGAATCTCATTCCCCAATGCTTTCTTCCTGGCTTTTGTCATGTCTATTGTTTGCTTCAGTTGTTAATTTTTGTCAGGTGGCAGCACTTGACTGTCAACATTTCTGAAGAACATCCTCCACCCTAAGAGGGTTATAAGTTAAGTGAAACAAAGGTAGGCTTTTTGTGATAATTCTTCAGGGAAACCACAGACAGGTCAAAACAAATGTGATTCCTTGAGAGCAGTTTTCTCTACCTCCTGTAGTACCATGAATTCATACAGAGGATTCAAGCTGCCATCTTGAAGCCATTGTACCAGGGAAAGGGATGGGAGAAGGCTGAATCAAAATGCCATAGCGTTCTCTTCCTATGTTCTAGTGGCCTTTCTCCTGGTTAAGTGTTCACTTGATTGCTGTAAACCCTTGCCTATTTTACAGAATTCCAATAATGTTGGTTTTTACAGTTTTTGCCAGGTTATTTGGTATTTCTGGGGAAGCACAAGCCCCTTCAGGTCCCTAATGTGCCATCTTCACTGACGTTATCAATCTGCTTGGACGATGTTTGAAGTCCTTTTGTGTATCTTCAAGTGGATAGTGGGTTGATCCAAATACTACAAATTTGCCTTCTACAGTCTAACATACTTTCTTCTTTGATGATTGTGGAGGATACTGGCAGAATTTTTTCCCCTGGTTCAATGTGTGCATCTCTGTTATGCTAAAAAGATGGACTATCTGAAAAACTTAGTTTTTAGAATCTGCCACTAGAGATTCTTCTTGTTTTTAATCTACATTCTTACAGTCATATTTTAATCTCTTTTGATGATTTCTCCTTCTTTAGTCCAACCTCAAATGATGGAGTCCTTTCAGGGATCAATTGTAGATTTTTTTTTCCATCTTATGTTCTTCTAGGAGATTTTATTTTATTTTTTAAAATGTTTATTTATATTTGAAAGACAGAGACAGAGCATGAGTGTTGGAGAAGCAGAGAGAGACAGAATCTGAAGCAGGCTCCAGGTTCTGAGCTATCAGCACAGAACCCAATGTGGGGCTGGAATCCATGAACTGTGAGATCATGACCTGAGTGGAAGTCGGATGCTTAACCATCTCAGGAGTCCCTCCTCTAGGGGATTTTAGATCCTTCCAAGCCTGTAAATACCACAGATACTCCAATTATTCCAAAATTAACATCTCCAGTTCTGTAACTTATTGAATTCAAGACCTAGTTGTTACTCAGCATTTCTCCTTAAATCTCACAATATCCCATAATAAACATATTAAAAACTGGACACTTAGTTCTCAGTCTTGCAATATTTTTTCCCCTCAGTTCTTTTCCAGAGAAAAGCCTTTGGATTGTTGAGGAAGTTCAAAAAGCCTTGGGTTTATAAAAATGATTTATCAGAGATGTTCTAATATTAATGGAACAAAATTAGAGAAAAGGAGACTGGAGTTAGGATAAAATTCAATAGCTGTGTCAAAAAACACAGCTGCAGATCCTTACAAGGGAAAATAAAAAAAATGTGAATCCAATGGGAGTGTGAAAAAAAGAGGAAGTGACTTCATGGAGTTGGAAGTTATAAGTACGTTCGGTGCTTAGAGATTTAAGGTGATAATTGAGAAGCCACATTGTAAATCTGAGGAAGGATATGCAAATAGCATTGCTGTGAATTTTATCGCTATTATAAAATTTAAATGGGAATGTTTTGGAATTTAGGATATACTAGGAGATACCGGAAATTACACATGGGGTTTCAGGCATGAGAAGGTATAAGTATACTTGTAAGTATTATACATTAATTTATTATACATTATTACAGATACAAGTTTGATCACACATGGTCCCAGAACCCTCACATAGTAAATCAAATATCATCAGATGTTAAAGATTGGTCTTCAAATGTTATCACAAATGATGCCATGATTGTCTGTGATCTCATGGATATAAAACTGCATCCATACCTCTGTGGCCACCAAACCATTCAACACAGCTTCTTTAACTGAGAGCTGTTTGTAGCAGTTTAAGCACCACGGATGATTTTTTTTCCAGGCTCTAAGTAGTAGTAGGATTCTCAGCAGGGGTTGGAGAAACCATCTCAACCTTAAAGTTGTTCCAAAAGTTGGCTAACCAGGCTTTGAGTGAGTCACAGCAGCATTTATCAGCACCAGAGCCTTTTCAGTAAGGTTACGGACAAACTGGACCATGGTTCTAGGAAGGAAAGTTTGTCACCTTGAGTGGCTGGCTGAATTAGGTATAGATATTTTACAAGATTAGATATTTTACAAGACTTATAATAGGAAAGGGAAGCAGAGACAGTGGAGGAGAGAAAAGCTTAATGCTTTACCAGTAAACTTGAATTGTCACTGACACATCAGGAATCAGGGCAAGGGAGGAGGGGAAGTCAGTAATCACTTAGGTGGGGAATCACTCAGAAAAGCCGTGATAAGTGATTGGAATGATGATTTGAGATGAATCATCAAGGAGTCACATAGTTAGACTGTTTTTTCTTTATTTCCTTCTCTTAATTTCTTGTGTCATTTTCTGAATTCTCTATGATAAGATCTGCAGAATGTATAAAATGGTGTGTGTGTGTGTGTGTGTGTGTGTGTGTGTGTGCCCAGGCTCTTTCTATTGTTCACCCTTTTCTTGGCACATAGCTCTTCATTTTTTCGTATGTCACCTCGTGGTCTCCAGACATAATTCCTTGAGATCTGATTTGGAGAAAAATACTGTAACTTAGAATATGATGTGTTTTGAGTTGGGCTTCTTTGGTACTTGCACACACAAACACACACACACTCCATACACATTCATTTATGCTAGAAATAAAGACATATGCAACAGTCCAGAAGAAAAAAAGGAACTTGTGACTGTCATTTGTACATGCCCATGAAAGACACGCGACACTTTGAAATGAATTTCTGGTAATTCAGACGGCCACCCTTCCATCCTCAATAAGGAAGTGAGGATGTGCCATATCTGCTACTGTGGGATGGGCTGTGGTCTAAAGGCAAGGGTGGCTGGCAGCATCCTGGGAGAGATAAGTATGGACTCCGAAATGTGGTCTGTTGAAAGTCCTGGGCTGACTAGGAGACTCCCTAGTGTTATGGCAGCAACCTGCATGGCTGCAGAGTCAGATGCAGCTTGAATTTGGCTGCAAGTCCTTTATTTTGTCCTGCCTTAGTTTGAGTTTTGATGCTCATGACCAAAGTCCTTGAATTAATCACTCTTATTCCATGTTACTTAAAAATGTGACATTTTCTCTGCACTGTTTCAATTCTAAATTGTTATGGCATTTTTCTGCAGGTAAAATTAATAAATAAACAAGGTGAGGCATTTTATCACTGAAAAAGAAAATTGTGACATTTTCAAATGTGTGCCTAGACAAGTCAGTGAGAAGCAATGACTTAGTGAATCAGCTCTAGATAACTCACTGCTTTAAAACTTTAAAGCTAAGTTTCCTGTGTATTAAGTAGTCACCCAGAGTTAGTAAGAGTGGAACTGGGGAGCTCTGAATTGCCATCTCCAAGAAAGCAGTAAAAATAATGTATCTTCAATTTTTTTCCTCAAAGCTATAAGACTAGTTTGCCAACATCTACCTGGATTGACAAGCTTACTGAAAAGAGAGCTGGATTTTGGTTTTATAAGTCTATTGGATTGTTGTTCAAAGACATGATTGACTAATTTGGTAAAACTGGTTCCTTGTTGCCAGGATATATTGTATTAACAATGAATTGCCTTGCATTAAACTAGGGAGTAGCAGATACTTTCTCACACTCATACGCTATTTATAACCACTTGGCGGAGATCATTGTGACCTCTGCTTGACGATGGTTTCCAAGATTTACATATCACTTTAAGAAGGGAGGTGTCCTGGGTGAAGCTACGACTTGAAAACCCAGTCTTCCTAAAGCCTCAGCAGGCTTGTCCCTCTCCAGTGAGAGATGAATTCATTTTACAATTCAAGTGACTGCTCAACGCCATAGGCACAATCTCTTGGTAATGAATGTTGTTCTATAGCATTGTTTTGGATTTTCTTTTTCTTGTTTTTTTTTTCACCTATTCTTCTCCCTTTTCCAGTTACTCATGATTTTTATAGATATATGTCCAACAAGAAGCCTTCAGGGGAAGATGAGAACTAGTACACTCAAAGGTATGAGAAAAGATTTGCTCACAGATGAAATATATATTTTTGTGTCAGTTTTCCTCATTAGAGAGGGAAACAAAAATAGAAATTCTGGCCAAGTACTGAGAGCTGAAGAAGATAAATAGTTGTGGAGTTTAGTGTATTTCATCAGATAATTGTAAGCCACAACTTGCTAAGAGTGTGATGAAGTCTCATTTGGTGTCGTTAATTCTATAGGGGGAAGATAAAATAGCTAACAATATACTGAGGTTACCCAACTCACTATTTTTAACTTTTGTCTCCACAACCATCTTAAAAGAAGCATGAAGACCATCAAGAAGTGCTTTATGAGCCAAATGTTTTACTCTAATGGCCAACCGAGTGGGGTGAGGAGGAGTCCCAGGAGCCAAAGCCAGATGTGACATAGGGTTGGGGCAGACTGTACAAGGACCCAAAGGGGATCTCAAAGACTGTTCAGATTAGAGCCAGCTTTTGGGAGAAGTGGGCCCAGAGGCACAGGTCTGGAGTAGGATGAAGCTACCTCTAGGTTTAGGCTACTGGGCCGTACTACTGAGTAGCAGCTTCAGGGGTTGTCTGCATTTGGATGGACCCGGATTGCAATGCAGACAGACTTCAAATCCATAGTAATATTCCCTGTCATGTCCAAATGAGGGCTCCATAGTTTTTGCACAAACTAGAGCCTCCTGGAAGAAAAGCACTAACTGAACCACAGCTAGCGTTTGGAGAACATTCAAAGCCTGTAGATACATTATCAACAATAGTCAACTATGGAAAGAGCCCAAATGTCCATTGACTGATGAATGGATAGAGAAGATGATGTGATATATACATCTCTCTCTATATATATATATACAAGTAGATATATATATGTATACGTACATCTATCTAATCTATCTATCTATCTATCTATCTATCTATCTATCTATCTATCTATCTACACACACAAGCCATCAAAAAGAATGAAATCTTGCCATTTGCAATGATGTAGGTAGAGCTAGAGTGTATTATGCTAAGTGAAATAAATCATTCAGAAAAATACAAATACCATATGATTTCGCTCACAGGTGGAACTTAAGAAACAAAACAGATGAACATAGGGGGAGGGAGAAAAAGAGAGGGGGAAGCAAACCATAAGAGGCTCTTAACTATAGAGAACAAACTGAGGGTTGATGGAGGGAGGTGAGGGAATGGGCTAAATAGGTGATGGGCATTAAGGAGGGCCCTTGTCATGAGCACGGGGTGTTATTATATAAGTGATGAGTCACTAAATTCTATATCTGACACCAATTTTACCATACATGTTAACTAGAATTTAAATAAAAACTTGAAAAAAACCCAACAAGACCTATAGATATATTTAAAAGATTGTTAGCAGTATAAATTTTATTAAGCATCTTTATAGGCATTAATTTTTGTCATATACTTTATTCTTTTCTTTTAATAAATTATATATGAAAAAGTAGTTTGCTTTTATTGTATACAATTGAGAAGATGAAGAAAAGCACCAAAAAGATAAAACTCATGCATACTCACATTCTTTTTTCTTATTGCATCCTAGTCTTGAATGTTTATTTTTTATTTTTTTTAATTTTATTTTTTTAATTTACATCCATATTAGTCAGCATATAGTGCAATAATGATTTCAGGAGTAGATTTCTTAATGCCCCTTACCCATTTAGCCCACTCCAGCTCCCACAACCCTTTCAGTAACTGTCTGTTTGTTCTCCATAACTAGGAGCCTCTTATGTTTTGCCCCCCTCCCTGCTACTATATTATTTTTGTTTCCCTTCCCCTATGTTCATCTGTCTTGTCTCTTAAAGTCCTCATATGAGTGAAGTCATATGATTTTTATCTTTCTCTGACTAATTTCACTTAGCATAATACCCTTCAGTTCCATCCATGTAGTTGCAAATGGCAAGATTTCATTCTTTTTGATTGCCGAGTAATACTCCATTGTATATATATATACCACATCTTCTTTATCCATTTATCCATTGATGGACACTTGGGCCCTTTCCATACTTTGGCTATTGTTGATAGTACTGCTATAAACATGGGGGTGCAGGGTCTCTTTGAAACAGGGGGTGCAGGGTCTCTTCGTATCCCTTGGATAAATGCCTAGTAGTGCAATTGCTGGGTCATAGGGTAGTTCTAATTTTAATTTTTTGAGGAACCTCCAAACTGTTTTCCAGAGTGGCTGCACCAGCTTGCATTCCCACCATCAATGCAAAAGAGATCCTCTTTCTCCACATCCTCGCCAACATCTGTTGTTGCCTGAGTTGTTAAGGTTAGCCATCTGACAGGTGTGAGGTGGTATCTCATTATGGTTGTGATTTGTATTTCCCTGATGATAAGTGATGTTGAGCATTTTTTCATGTGTCGGTTGGCCATCTGGATGTCTTCTTTGGAGAAGTGTCTATTCATGTCTTTTGTCCATTTCTTCACTGGATTATTTGTTTTTTGGGTGTTGAGTTTGATAAGTGCTTTATAGCTTTTGGATACTAACCCTTTATCTGATATGTCATTTGCAAATATCTTCTCCCATTCTGTCAGTTGCCTTTTAGTTTTGCTGATTGTTTCCTTCGCTGTACAGAAGCTTTTTATTTTGATGAGGTCCCAGTATTTCATTTTTGCTTTTCTTTCCCTTGCCTCTGGAGACGTGTTGAGTAAGAAGTTGCTGCGGGCAAGATCAAAAAGGTTTTTGCCTGCTTTCTCCTCAAGGATTTTAATGGCTTCCTGTCTTACATTTAGGTCTTTCATGATTTTGAGTTTATTTTTGTGTATGATGTAAGAAAGTGGTCTACATTCATTCTTCCACATGTCGCTGTCCAGTTTTCCCAGCATCACTTGCTGAAGAGACTGTCTTTATTCCATTGGGTATTCTTTCCTGCTTTGTCAAAGATTAGTTGGCCATATGTTTGTAGGTCCATTTCTGGGTTCTCTATTCTGTTCCATTGATCTGAGTGTTTTTGTGCCAGTACCATATTGTCTTGATGATTACAGCTTTGCAGTATAGCTTGAAGTCCGGGATTGTGATGCCTCCAACTTCGGTTTTCTTTTTCAAGATTGCTTTGGCTATCCGGGGTCTTTTATGGCTCCATACATATTTTAGGATGATTTGTATTAGCTCTGTGAAGAATGCTGGTGTTACTTTGATAGGGATTGCATTTAATATGTAGATTGCTTTGGGTAGTATTGACATTTTAACAATATTTGTTCTTCCTATCCAGGAGCATGGAATCTTTCTCCATTTTTTTTGTGTCTTCTTCAATTTCTTTCATAAGCTTTCTGTAGTTTTCAGTGTATAGATTTTTCACCTCTTTGGTTAGATTTAGTCCTGGATATTTTATGGTTTTTGGTGCAACTGTAAATGGGATCCATTCCTTGATTTTTCTTTCTGTCGCTTCATTGTTGGCGTATAGGAATGCAATCGATTTCTGTGCATTGATTTTATATCCTGCAATTTTGCTGAATTCATGAATCAATTCTAGCAGTTTTTTTGGTGGAAGATTTTGGGTTTTCCATATAGAGTATCATGTCATCTGCGAAGAGTGAAAGTTTGATCTCCTCCTGGACGATTTGGATGCCTTTTATTTCTTTGTGTTGTCTGATTGAAGAGACTAAGACTTCTAATACTATGTTGAATAACAGTGGTGAGAGTGGACATCCCTGTCTTGTTCCTGACCTTAGGGGGAAAGCTGTCAGTTTTTTCCATTGAGGATGATATTAGCGTTGGGTCTTTTGTATACGGCTTTTATGATCTTGAGGTATGATCCTTCTATCCCTACTTTCTTGAGGGTTTTTATCAAGAAAGGATGCTGTATTTTGTCAAATGCTTTCTCTGCATCTATTGAGAGGATCATATGGTTCTTGTCCTTTCTTTTATTGATGTGATGAATCACATTGATTGTTGTGAGGATATTGAACCAGCCCTGCATCCCAGGTATAAATCCCGCTTGGTCATGGTGAGTAATTTTTTTAATGTATTGTTGGATTCTGTTGGCTAATATCTTGTTGAGGATTTTTGCCTCCATGTTCATCAGGGAAGTTGGTGTATAGTTCTCCTTTTTAGTGGGGTCTCTGTCTGGTTTTGGAATCAAGGTAATGCTGGCTTCATAGAAACAGTTTGGAAGTTTTCCTTCCATTTCTACTTTTTGGAACAGCTTCAAGAGAATAGGTGTTAACTCTTCCTTAGATGTTTGGTAGAATTCCCCTGGAAAGCCATCTGCCCCTGGACTCTTGATTTTTTTTGGAGATTTTTGATTACTAATTCTATATCTTTACTGGTTATGGGTCTGTTCACATTTTCTATTTCTTCCTGTTTCAGTTTTGGTAGTGTATATGTTTCTAGGAATTTGTCCATTTCTTCCAGATTGCCCATTTTATTGTCATGTACTTGCTCATAATATTCTCTTATTATTGTTTTTATTTCTGCTGTGTTGATTGTGATCTCTCCTCTTTCATCCTTGATTTTATTTATTTGGGTCCTTTCCTTCTTCTTTTTGATCAAACTGGCTAGTGGTTTATCAATTTTGGTAATTCTTTCAAAGAAACAGCTTTTGGTTTTGTTGATCTGTTCTACTGTTTTTTTGGTTTTGATAGCATTAATTTCTGTTCTAATCTTTATTATTTCCTGTCTTCTGCTGCTTTTGGCTTTATTTGCTGTTCTTTTTCCCGTTCTTTAAGGCATAAGTTTAGGTTGTGTATCTGAGATCTTCCTTTCTTCTTTAGGAAGGCCTGGATTGCTATATACTTTCCTCTTATGACCACCTTTCCTGTGTCCCAGAGGTTTTGGGTTGTGGTGTTATCATTTTCATTGGTTTCCATGAACTTTTTAAATGTTCTCTTTAACTTCTTGGTTAGCCCATTCATTCTTTCATAGGACGTTCTTTAGTCTCCAAATATTTGTTACATTTCCAATTTTTTTTCTTGTGGTTGATTTCAAGTTTCATAGTGTTGTGGTCTGAAAATATGCACAGTATGATCTCTATCTTTTTGTACTTGTTGAGGGCTGATTTGTGTCCCAGTATGTGGTCTATTCTGGAGAACATTCCATCCGTACTGGAGAAGAATGTATATTCCGCTGCTTGAGGACGAAATGTTCTGAATATATCTGTTAAGTCCATCTGGTCCAGTGTGTCATTCAAAGCCATTGTTTCCTTGTTGATTTTTTGATTAGATGATCTGTCCATTGCTGTGAGTGGGGTGTTGAAGCCTCCTACTATTCTGGTATTACTATCAATGAGTTTCTTTATGTTTGTGATTAATTGATTTATATATTTGGGTGTTGCCACATTTGGTGCATAAATTATTAAAATTGTTAGGTCTTCTTGGTAGATAGACCCCTTAATTATGATATAATGCCATTCTTCATATCTTGATACAGCCTTTATTTTAAAGTCTAGATTGTCTGATATAAGTATGGCTACTCCGGCTTTCTTTTGTTGACCATTAGCATGCTAGATGGTTCTGCATCACCTTACTTTCAATCTGAAGATGTTTTTAGGTCTAAAGTGGTTCTCTTGTAAACAGCATATAGATGGATCTTGTTTTCTTATCCATTCTGTTACCCTATGTCTTTTGATTGGAGCACTGAGTCCATTGATGTTTAGAGTGAGTACTGAAAGATATGAATGTACTGCTATTCTGTTGCTTGTAGAGTTGGAGTTTCTGGTGGGGTTCTCTGGTCCTTTCCAGTCTTGTTTGCTTTTGGTCTTTGTTTGTTTGTTTATTTATTTATTTATCCATCTTTTCTCCCCTCAGAGAGTCCCCCTTGAAATTTTTGCAGGGCTGGTTTAGTGCTCACAAACTCCTTTAATTTTTGTTTGTCTGGGAAACTTTTTACCTCTCTATTTTGAATGACAGCCTTGCTGGATAAAGAATTCTTGGCTGCATATTTTTCTGATTCAGCACATTGAATATATCCTGCCACTCCTTTCTGGCCTGCCAAGTTTCTGTGGATAGGTCTGCTGCAAACCTGATCTATCTTCCCCTGTAGGTTAAGAATTTTTTCCCTTGCTGCTTTCATGATTCTCTTGTTGCCTGAAATTTCTGAATTTGACTATGATATGCTTTGTTGATGGTCAGTTTTTGTTGAATCTAATGGGAGTCCTCTATGCTTTCTGGATTTTGATGTCTGTGTCTTTCCCCACGTTAGGAAAGTTTTCCGCTAAGATTTGCTCTCATAACCCTTCTACCCCTATTTATCTCTCTTCTTCATCTGGACCCCTATGATTCTGATGTTCCTTTTTTAATGAATCACTGATTTCTTTAATTTTTAAATCGTGCTCTTTTGCCTTAATCTCCCTCTTTTTTTCTGCTTCATTATTCTCCATAAGTTTGTCCTCTAAAACTGATTCTCTGTTCTGCCTCATCCTTGCTGCTGTGGCATCCATCTGAGGTTGCAGCTCAGTTGTAGCATTTTCTATTTCATCCGAACTAGCTTTTACTTCTTTTATGTCTGCAGAAAGGGATTCTAATCTATTTTCAACTCCATCTAGTATTCTTATTATTGTGATCCTAAATTCTGGTTCAGACATCTTTCTTGTTTCTGTGTTGGTTAGGTCCCTGGATGTCCTTTCTTCCTGCTCTTTCTTTTGGGGTGAATTCCTTCGTTTCATCATTTTGAAGGCAGAAAAGGAATTAATGAGGTAAAAAAATTAAAATTAAAAAAATTAAAATATTAAACACACACACACACAAAATCAAATAAATGATGCTAGGTCCTAGGTGTGTTTTGATCTGGGTGTTGAAAGGGGCTTGATATATTAGAGAAAAAAGGGGAAAGAAAAAAAGGAAATTGTTTGAAAATTTGAAAAAATGAATAGACTGAAGTAGACTAAAGTGAAATGATGGAAGTGAAATAGAATTTGAAAAAAATTTACACAAAAGTAAAAAAAAAGTAAAAAAATTAAAGAAAAGTATTTTTAATAAAAATTGAAAATAAAAATGAATTTTTTCTCTTTCTGTATTCAAGAAAAAGAAAAGAAACTAATAAGAGAAAAAAGAAAAAAGAAAAAAAAAGAAAGAATATTGAATAGAGGACCAGTGAACAGAGTGAAATACGACTGAAATTACTTCATTTTTCCCTAGAAGTCAAACTGTGAAGTGCTTTATAGTCCATAAACTAAGCAGGCAGAGAGACTTGTGTTCCTGAAGAGCTAGGTTGGCCCAGTTGGGCAAGGATCAGTGTAATGGCTCCATTATCCATTAGATGGCGCTGCTTATCTTACTGGGGTGGATTGTTGTGGCACTTGTAGGTGCATATGCGCATGCTCGAGAGCGTTGAAACTGGTGTCACTCAGCTACCCAGTCTCTAGTATTGGAACTCTGTTCTCCCTGATCAACAATTAGGCACGGTCCTTTGTCTTTGGCTTCTGTCCACTACCCACTTTTGCACTGTCCGTGACCAAGCCCCAGGCAGCACTTCCCTCCTGAGTTTTATCTCAGATGGGACTGTTTTTCCAAACCCCTTACTTCTGAGGGACTGCGGCTTTGACCTGCTCCACCCCTCTGTGGAGGGTCTCACTGAGCAATGGCTGGGTGCTGGCCACACCCAGGAACGTTTGTGGGACTGTGCTGCTGCCAATGCCCAGAGACCGTGGCCAGTTGCCAGCCCACCACAGAAAAAGTTCACAAGATAGTGTAGCAGCAGCATTTCAGGGATTATAGTAAATCACAACACACATCTGGCACCAGGCTTCACCCTTAATGATCTTGTTCTAGCACCAGAGAATGTGGTTGTTCTCCAGGATCCACTGGGGCCCTGCCTTTGGGGGACCCACACAGCCTCTACCAGGTGTCCTCCCAGCCGGGGAACCACCTCTCCCTGTGTGGCCTGAAGAACCCCGGACTCCACTCTGCTCCTGAGTATTCTCCCTTCCCACCAGAGCACCGCCAGGTATTGAGCCGCGGAGTTGCAGACTCTGTGCTGCCCCTGTTTATAGTCTTAATGGAATTTAAACCCTCTCCTTTCTCCTTTCTGCCTTTTTAGTTCAGTCCCTGTGGCTGTTTCCACTTTTCCACTTTCTCTCCAGCTGCTTTTGGGGGGGGGGTGCTTTTCCCGTATTCTCCTCCCCATCTCTGTCCTCTCTCCACATGCAAAAGTAGTTCTCTGTCCTCTGAAGCTTCTCTCTCCCCCAGTTCACCTTTCCATGCTGTGTACCTGCTGAATTCTGTGGTTCAGATTGTGCAGATTGTTGTGTTAATCCTCCAATCAGTTTTCTAGGTGTGTAGGATGGTTTAGTGTTGGTCTGGCTGTATTTCATGGATGTGAGACACACAAAAAACTTCCATGGTATTCTGCCTGCATACTCACGTTCTTATAACTTACAGATAATCAAGTTTACATTTTCATGTTTTTTTCTTCTTTTCGTCTTTTTCATCTTTTTTACGTGTCTACAAAACGAAATGAAGAATATACTGATTTTGGTAGATGCAAAATATACAAAACTCACCTAACTGCCTGCCTGGAGAAGAGTCACAGGATAAGGAAAGTGGAACAGAGAAATGCATAGGTTATTGTTCACAGTGTTCTATTGCACTAATATCAGATCATCCTTGCACAAATGTACAATTTTTTGGATATCATTGACTTATTGGGAAAGGAAAATATGGGCTATTAATTTATCTTATTACAGGTATCAATCATGGGCATCTTTGACTAGGCAGAATGAGATTGAGAAAGTTCACTTAAAAAAATATTAAAGCATGGAGTGCCTGGCTAGCTCAGTTGGTTGAGTGTCCGACTTTGGCTCATGTCATGATCTCACAGTTTGCGGCTTTGAGCCCCATGTCAGGCTCTGTGCTGAGAGCTCGGAGCCTGACACCTGCTTCAGATTCTGTGTCTCCCTCTCTCTCTGCCCCTCCCCCACTTGCTCACTCTCTCTCTGTGTCTCCCCTACTTGCTCACTCTCTCTCTCTCTCTGTCTCTCTGTCTCTCAAAAATAAATAAACATTAAAAAATATATATTCAAGCATGTATTTTTCAGGGCAGAGTCAGCCAGACTCATGGTGCAGTATGATTAAGGAGGATACCTAATCATTAGCTTGGGGCATGTTGGATCTGGGGTGAATATCCACATGCCATCCAGATAGACTGAAATCTCAGACTCAAACTAAACTTTACTCATTTTAGGGCATAATCCCTCACGGGTCAGATCAACTGTTTTCTGACACCCGTGCTGCCAGAGGAGTCATTGCCCTGCCCTCATATCCAAAACATTTTCTTTCCCACAGGCAGCCTATTTTCCCAGGATTTATGGCACAGGTAATTGCTGGTAGATTCATCACCCTGTAAAGATGGTATTACTACTTCCATTTTACAGATGAAGAAACTGAGGCTAGTGGAGTTTAAGTAACCTGCCCAAAGTCACATAGCTGGGAAGTGAATTCAAATCATTGTGATTCCAAAGTCCATCTCTCTCTCTCTCTCTCTCTTTTTTTTTTTAAATCTAATTTAGTTACTGTATAGTGTAATAGTGATTTCAGGAATAGAATTTAGTGAGTCATCACTTACATATAACACCCAGTGCCCTCCTTAATGTCCATCACCCACTTAGCCCATCCCCTCACCCAACACCCCGCCAGCCATCCCTCAGTTTGTTCTCTGTATTTAAGGGCCTATTATGGTTTGTCTCCCTCTCTGTTTTTATCTTATTTTTTGCTTCCCTTCCCCAATGTTCATCTGATTTGTTTCTTAAATTCTACATATGGGTGAAATCAGATGGTATTTGTCTTTCTCTGACTTATTTCACTTAGCATAATACACTCTAGTTCCACCCACGTTGTTACAAATGGCAAGATTTCATTCTTCATGATCGCCGAGTAATATTCCATTGGATATACAGATCTATCTTTCTATCCATCTATATCATCTACTTGTAGATGTAGATAGATGGATAGATAGATAGATAGATAGATAGATATCACATCATCTTCTTTATTCATTTATCAGTCAATGGACATTTGGGCTCTTTAAATAGTTTTCCCAGGGCTTTTGCACTTACTGTTCCCCTAGAAATTCATGTACTTGCTCCCTCACCTCAGGTTATTCTTCAAATGTTACCTTCTTCAACCACCTGCTTTAAAATGGCAACACACCTGCTCACCTCACAAACACACATACACATACCCCCATCATATTCTTTTCCATAGCATTTATCACCATCTGCATGTATGTTGCGCTTATTGTTTACTATCTACCTCTCCTTTCCCCCACACCTGAATATAGGATTCTTGAGGGCAGGAATTCTCAACTGTTTTGCTCATTCTTGTATCCCAGAGGTTAGAAGAGTATTTGGCACGTAGTAAGCACTCAAAAAGTGCTTCAGTTGAGGCTTTAACTGGAGGACAGCAGGGACCACAGCCCTACATGTTTTTAAACCATAAACCATAAAGAAAACTCACCTACTGCTAAAACAAAATAGGAATGATTAACTTGGTATTCATCCTGCCCTAGCTGGTCAGGGAGCCAGAGTTGAAGGAACGGAGGAAGATGTTACTAAACCTCGAAGGGGTTCAGAACACGTTGTTGTTCCGTCCTCAGTTTTTGCATCTACAGGATGAGGTGGTTGAACAGAACATCTGCAATATTGTTTACAACTCTAACACTCTATTTTTATTATCTCTCTTCACATCTACATGCCAAACAAAGAAAAAACTTAGGACACTAGGACCAATGAGAAGCTCATTTTCACCCTGTGGGTGTCATCAACAATTTTACCAGAACAAAGGTCACAAAATTCTACTGAGAATCTTCTCCCAGCCAAAGCTACAATCTCACAGCTGTGCTGTCTTTTTGGGTTTGTGTAGAACAAATTTCTTTTTCCTAGGTCCTAACTGGTGCCAAACCCAATATTACATTTGCATTGACTCGGACGTCAACTTGTCCCAGGACTTGTCAAACCAGTTCAGATGGAGGGAATATCTTAGAAACCTTTCTTGTGTTTGCTGCCCTTGATATATTGAAATTTTAACATATACATATAATAACATACAAAATTTGGAGCTAAATCATAAACCATTGTATATGCAGGTTTCAGTAGAGACAAATAGAAGATACTGAATTTTTAAAGAGTTTATGGCAGAAAAACTTTAAATTAAGAAAATTTGATCTTATCATTGATTTGATCTTATTTTCTTCAAACTGAGAAGCACTGGCCCATCACCTGCATTTCAGAGCCTGGGCTGGAAGGTCAGCATAGAGTGGTATAGAGCATAGACTCTACACCTATTGGTTGTAGACTTTGGGTGGGTTATTTAACCTCTCTGTGCTTCATTTCTCTTAACTATAAAATGGAGGTAATGATGATAGCACCTAACTCCTATGGTTTTTGAGGAATCCAAATAAGGAGGTACAAAATAGACTCTTCAACTGAGCCAGGTACCCAACAAAGGCTTGACCAGCATTGGCTATTATTACTCATCACTGGAGACCACAGTGAGGTGCTCTTAGGAAACGGTTAACTCAGTCAGGGAGAGAGAGAAAAAATAAGAGCGTTTGAGAAAAATGTTGGAATTAACAAGAAGGGAGAGGAACAGGTACGGACAGCACAAAGCCGCTGGAGAAGCCACATATGTTTATTTGACTTGGATTTCTGTTAGTTTAAACCTTTAAAAAAATCATTTATCTGGTGGGTAGAGCCTGAGGTTGTTGACTGTTGAGGCCAGGGTGCAAGGGTCGTGTGAGCCCTCAGAGTTTTGAGCAAAAAGGCTATTTCACGTGTTCTTTCAAGTCATCTATCTCCACGCAATTCTGGGGCTGGGTCAGGAATATCAGGGGCCTGCAACGTAAGGACTTTCCAAGAGTAATCTTTCAAATTGAGGGGAAAAGTTTAAAGTTGTTTTTTTTTTTGTTTTTTGTTTGGTTTTGGTCTGGTTATGTTTTAAAGTAATTTCTTAAGACCAAGGGCTTATGAGAAGAAATGATGTAGCCAGAATCACAACGCTCTTGCAGGGTGTGGGGGGACGGGGTACCAGTGTCTTGCGCCTCCTTTCAAGTGAATCCACACCTTCCAAAGCCTGTTGAAGCCCTCAGCTGGCTTCCTAAGCCCACTGTGTGTTTGGGGTTATTGTTTTGAGTGTATTCAACCTTTCCTCAGATGTCACTGAACTGTGCTTAGACTGGCCTTCAGGGCATTGACCCGTCAGCAAATAGATAATGTTTTAGAAAAAGCTTGAATTCTGTTCAGTGTTTAGCAATGATGAAAACTGAAGTTGGAAAAGGTTGTAAAACCTTTGACTCTCCACGGTAGAGTCTGTTGTTTTTCTGGCTTCCTCAAGTCCTCGCTCACAGGTAAGTGACTTCTATTCTTTACAGCATTTGAGGACCATGTTCTGCAAGTCCATTTCCTCCAAGTTTTACTTTGTGGGGTATTGTGTTTCTGATTCACTAAAGGCTATCCTCTTGTCATGCAATAAACAGTACCATAATGCTTGGATAAGAACTTGCAGAATATATTAGTAATTTAATAATATATTATACAATATGGGCGACTCTTGGTTGCTGTCTCATTTATAGCAATGTTACTCTATGCATCAATTGTTTTGAGAGAGAGAGAGTGTGTGTGTGTGTGTGTGTGTGGTGCAAATGGATGAATGGATTGAATAATGTGCCCAAAGTAAAAATGCTAGTGAGCTGTTTTGTCTTGGGTTTATGAAAGTGCAATTCTGTTTGCACTGATAACCACAAATCCCATCTGGAAAGCTGGTGCTGTTTTAATACAGAACTATGCCAACTTCATCTTTTCTCCAACACCATGCTTATATCCCTCATTCTCCCAGTTTTCAATAATTTAGATACTAAAAAATATGAGCTCTGGATGTATGGCTAGAGGGGGAAACATTGATTTCTAGAAACTAATTTCCATTTTTAGGTTTCTCTAGCCAGTAGAACTCACATGTTGTGGATGATTTGAACACATCAATCAAATATTATTCATGTTGAAGACTGGGAATAAGGTGTGGTAATTCCAAATGTTTTGAGGGAAGAATAGTTAACTAGATATATTAGAGACAAATTATAATGACTCTACAAAAAACTCTAATAGTGGTTATTTTACTAAGTTTTTAAAGTATTAGCTTATTTATAGGCTCTTGTTTAATAAAGTTTCTTTCTGTGTGCAGCCACAACCCCCACCTCACCCCCACACCCCTACCCCACCACTCCAGACTTGACTACCCTCCTCCTGTGCCCTGTAACACTCTGTAATTATCTCTGGAGGCTGCATTTCCCTACCTGGGAGTTACCGTTCACATGCCCTTTACCCCACTTGATTGTAAGCCCCTTGAATAATTTGTGTGTCTTCCTACTAAGAGTAATGGTGACAAATATTTACTGATGAATGCTTGAAATAGATTATGAAGTAGTGTAGGAAAAAAAAAAATTGCCCAGTCCGCGGTTTTAAAAGACACTGAAATTACTAAAAACAAAACAAAACAAAACAAAACAAAACAAAATGCCTGAGTTCTATTGCAAGAATCAAGTGTTAGAGTTGTGTGTTGCTTTGTGCAGATGGGAGAACTATGCACATAGAAACCAAGACAGACTGGGAGTAACTTTGAAATTAAACTCTCTCTTCTTCTAGAGCAATTCTTTAGTTCTCCATTTAATTTCTTTCCCATGTTCATCAGCTGTGGCCCTTGGGGCTAAAGGGGTCTCATTTTTATCCCGTCTCTGGAGATGTCTTCCATGTTGTTGACACACACCATCGTGCCACAACCTGCTTATCTGCCAAGCAGTGGTTTTCTATTTGTCTTGCTCCTTAGCATAAACTAATATTTCTATCCTCCTTTTTTTAATGTTTATTTATTTTTGAGAGAGAGAGAGAGAGAGAGAGAGAGAGAGAGAGAGAGAGAGAGAATGAGTAGGGCAGGGGCAGAGAGAGAGGGAGACACAGAATCCAAAGCAGGTTCCAGGCTCTGAGCTATCAGCCCAGAGCCCAATGTGGGGCTCAAACTCATGAAACATTAGATTATGACCTGAGCCAAAGTCAGACACTTAACCGACTGAGCCACCCAGGATCCCCTATTTCTTTCTTCCTTTTAATGATCCTTGGGAGAAAACCCAAGGTTTGCTGGGTTTGATAACAACAAAAGTGCTCTACCTGCATTGCAACATGTCAGCAGTGACGGACATTTTAAGGGCTTTAAGAAATCTGAATTGGTGGCCAAGGAAGTGACTTCCAGAGTCAAGAGGAGCAAGAGAAATTCCGCTTTTCTCTCCAAGCAGCTCAGGGAAGGGCAGTGTGTGGTGCTGGCGATCTTGAAAGCTTTTACACAAGGGAAGTCCTGGCAAAAGAAAAACCAAGGAGAATATTCACAATATGATGTGGGGTGGGGTGTAGGCCACTCCTGATCCTGGCCTCGTACCCCTCGCTATCCTTCCGGCTCCTCAATGGCTGTTAGGGCATTTAGATCCTCCTCACTGTGTTGACATGGATGTGGAAAAACCTCAGCCTCTTCCTTCTGAATTCAGTCTAGATCAACATGCTTCAAAAATAGTATTTGGGAGAAAATGAAATGGAAAGCAGAACAAATCTCCTCAGAGACAATTGGAAACTAGAACACTGATAGAGTAGAGAAGTCATCTCCTAAAGTGACAAGAGCCTGGGCACCAGTGGCTTGGCTGTGTGGCACCACAAGCCTATTTCTTTTGGTCACCTGAGGCCTATCTGCCCAGGAGTGAGATGAACTGTGTGGTTCTTGCCCTGGTAAATGAAGGCGCCCACTGCTTGGCCTGGAGGAATTTCTGCTCATCCCAAACATATTTCCTAGTCCCTCTGGGTGTGGGCTCTCAAGTTCCAAGCCTTATCAGAGTGTTGGCCTTTTCAAAAAGAATAAATATGATCATATCTCTATCTTGCCTAAAAGTGTATATCTGTTCCATTGCCATTGGGATAAGGTCCCACATCCTCAATGTTAAAGATGAGGCCCGGGGGGCGCCTGGGTGGCGCAGTCGGTTAAGCGTCCGACTTCAGCCAGGTCACGATCTCGCGGTCCGTGAGTTCGAGCCCCGCGTCAAGGCTCTGGGCTGATGGCTCGGAGCCTGGAGCCTGTTTCCGATTCTGTGTCTCCCTCTCTCTCTGCCCCTCCCCCGTTCATGCTCTGTCTCTCTCTGTCCCAAAAATAAATAAACGTTGAAAAAAAAAATTAAAAAAAAAAAAAAAAAAAAGATGAGGCCCGGAGGAATCCACCAGCCACATCCTTCAGAGACATCCATCCACTTTTCCTCACACTGGCTGGACATTCTTCCATCTTGAACCTATGTGCTGTCTCCTGGGTCTGGACCTTTTCATGTGCTCTTCCCTGCTAGAATGCTTTTCTCTCTCTTGTTTCCTTGGGTAACTTGTCTTCATCTCCTATGTCCCATACTAAAAATGTGCTGAATTCATACCCCCCACCCCACCTCAGCTCTCTGGACAAGGGCAGGGCCTCTGCCTCATGGTGTAGGAGACACCCATGCTTCCTCTTCTCTCCCATGCTTGTAATTTTTTATGTGGCACCTGTCTTCCCTGCCCCACTATAAGTTTTATGAGAACAGGGCAGGTTGGAGGTCTGGTGCTGCATATGATTTTTAGGTGGGTAAATCAGGTCCTTCATTATTTCTCCCCAGGCATCAGGCTGTCCTGAACTGGCCTCATAATACAGGAGTCAGCAAACATTTTTTCTAGAAGGCTAGAAAGTAAATGTTTTAGGCACTGATGGTGGTTGGGAGGTGGGGGAGATGTGCGTATAGTCTCTGTCACAGCTACTCACTTCTGCCATTGTAGCACAAGAACAATCAAAAATAAAATGGAAACTAATGGGCATTATTGTGTTCCAATAAAGCTTTATTTATAAAAACAGGCAGTGGGCCTAATGTCCCTATTGTAGTTGTATCTTCAGGCAGGAAGGATTCCAGCTTCTGGGAGAACTATTCTCATCCCTGACCTGTTTTGTTTCTTTTCTTTTTCTTTCTTTCTTTTTCTTTCTTTCTTTCTTTTTTTCTCTTTCTTTCTTTCTTTCTTTCTTTCTTTCTTTCTTTCTTTCTTTTTTTCTCTTTCTTTCTTTCTTTTTCTTTCTTTCTTTCTTTCTTTCTTTTTCTCTTTCTTTCTTTCTTTCTCTTTCTTTCTCTCTCTTTCTTTCTTGCTTTCCTTCTTTCTTTCTTTCTTTCCTTCCTTCTTTCTTTCTTTCTCTTTCTTTCTTTCTTTCTTTCTCTCTTTCTTTCTTTCTTTCTTTCTCTTTCTTTCTTTCTTTCTTTCTTTCTTTCTTTCCTTCTTTCTTTCCTTCTTTCCTTCTTTCTCTTCTTATTCAGTTCTCCTGCAGCATCAATAGTCATGCTGGTGTCTTGAAGTCACACTTAGCAACCTTGGTGTAATGGCCCATGGTGGGCACTGACACTTTGTATTCTTTGGATTTTTTTATTTGTTCCTGACATGGCTATAGAACTCTATCTCCTCCAGTTTTGACAACCTCAGGCCCTCCATGGCACTGCTTACTTATCCCTCTTTCTGAGGTCTGTCGATGTCCTAGGTTCTCTCAGGGAATTCATTCAGGTGTTGGTCTCTGTGTCCTCTCTCTCCTTCCCAACAGTGTCTTCCAGAATATTGTTGCTAGTGTTCTTTTTTTTTCCTTTTTTTGTTTTTAATTTTTTAAAATGTTTTTATTTATTTTTGAGAGAGAGAGAGAGAGAGAGAGAGAGAGAGAGAGAGAGAGAGCACAAGTGGCAGGGGAGGGGGGACAGGGAGGAAGAGAGACACAGAATCCAAAGCAGGCTTCAGGCTCTGCACTGTCAGCACAGAGCCTGATGTAGGGCTTGAATGCACGAGTCATGAGATCATGACCTGAGCTAAAGTCGGACACCCGACTGAGCCACCCAGGTGCCCCATTGCTAGTGTTCTAACATACACATATCTGTGATGTATCTACCAATAAAGGTCAGGAGACTGTCCTCTGTGTTGATAAGATTACACATTTTATCAAAGAAAAGAAAACTTCAAGCTTGGATAGTTATACAGAAGCACAGATTGTCTGCACATAGACCACATGCCATTTAGCAGAGAGGGGGCAGTGGTGTTGGCATGGACAGTTAAAAATTCTTGGGGTTTTCACAATTAGGTAATCAAGGTCTGCCAGGCAGTGCTTAGAAATCTTGATTTCCAACTTTTAATTCCTAGATTTTCTAAGTTTATTGGAAGACCATCTTTCTGGAGGACTTGAAAATTCTCAAAATGTTTCCAAAGAGATTTTTTTGGAGATTAAAGTAATTTACTTTATGAAAATACAGAGTAAAAATGAAATAGCATGCATGGTACCTTATTTTTAATTCTGAGTTCTTTTGTGTAAAAGTAAAAATTTGTTAATGTAAGTTAAGATACCTTAATTAAAACTTCCTGCATCATATTATACCCAAGAACCCTTCACATGCTTCAGGAAGCTCAAGACCAAATTTCTAATTTAGGTGCTATAGGTAACAGCTGAGGGAGTAGAATTAGATGATATTACATCTGCTTATATTAGTGGGGAGAATGTGACAAAACACCATAGCCTTCTTAAATCATGGAATGTACCAGGTGAGGAGGAAGACACATTCTCGTGACCCTGTGAAACAAACTTGTTTATCACTGAAAACTAGATTCCCACTGTGTTGCTAGGGTTCCAAAAACTGGCCAAGATATTCTCCATTATCTGCTATGCCTCCCAGGACCTTATCTAATAAAAAGGGAACTAACCAGTAGGAGAAAACCTGGTCTAATGATACCAGTGTTTCATTCTACATTTATAATGATACGAGGCAATTCATCTAACATCTCATTGTGGAAACAGTGCCTTTCCTGGAAAATATCACAAGCAAGGCTTTTGTTTACTCATTCTAGTAATTTTGGTATCTCATTGCACTTTCCCAAACAGCATTATAAAAATGCCATTGTCTTTGTGGGTGTATGCAAGTAATAAACTGTTTCAACACAATGGTCTTCAAAAGTCATCACTGCCACTCCTGAACTGGGCAGAAATAAGGCAACTAGCTTCCATTTCTGATTGAGCAAACCAACCAAAGGCCCAAGAAGCAGCAGCTCTAGTATGCAAGGACAGGAAAGGATGGATGTTCCAGCTAAAGTAAAAGAGCTAATTCTTCCTTTACTGGCCTTCAAAAAAATCGATTAATTTTTTACTCAGGTGTATTTGACATACAACATTGCATAAGTTGAAGGTGTACAACTGGTTGCTTTGATACATTTATATATGTCTATATGATTACCACCATAGCTTTAGTGAACACCTCCATCATGTCACATAATTATCATTTCTTTTTTATGGTGATAACACTTAAGATACAGCCTCTTAACAATTCCAAAACATACAATATAGTATTGTTAACTATAATCACTATGTTGTGCATTAGATCTCCAGAACTTTCTCATCTTCCAGCTGCAAGCTTGTACCCTTAAACATCTTCCCAATTCCTCCACCTCTCAGCCTCTAGTAACCACCATTCTACTCTTTATTTCTACATGTTTAGCTTTTATAGATTCCACATATAGGCAATGTCATACAATATTTATGTTTCTCTGTCTGGCTTATCTCATTGAACATAATGCCCTCAAGGTCCATCCATGTTGTCACAAATGATAGAATTCCCTTCTTTCATATGGTTAAATAATATTCCATTGTATATACATGGATATATACATAGTTTTTTATATATGCTGTGTATGTGTGTGTATACATATATATGTATATACTACATCTTTTTTTCCCATTTATCCATTGATGGGCATTTAGGTTATTTCTATATCTTGGCTATTGTGAATAATGCTGCAATAAACACAAGAATGTGGATATCTCTTCAATATCCTATTTTAAATTCCTTTGTGTATATACTCAGAAACGGGATTTCTGGATCATTTGATAGTTGTTATTTTTAATTTCTTAAGGAACCTCCATACTGATTTCCATAGTGGCTAAACCAGTTTGCATTCTTCTCAACAGTGCAGATGGGTTGCCTTTTCTCCAAATCACCACTGACACTTGTTCTTTCTTGTCTTCTTGTGATAGCCATTCTAACAGATGTGAGGTGGTATGTCATTATGGTTTTGATTTACATTTTCCTGATGATGAGTGATGTTGAGCATCTTTTCATGTACCTGTTGACCATTTGTATGTCTTTTTTAGAAAAACGTCTATTTAGTTTCTCTGCCCTCGGTTTCTCTGCCTCTTTGCTTTATTCAGGACTTCAAAGGATTGAATAATGTCCATCTGCACTGGTAAGGGTAATCTACAGATTCAAATGCTAATCTCTTCTGGAAACACCACCAATGACATATCCAAAAATAATGCTTTGCCAGCTATCTGGCATCCCTTAGCCCCCTCAAATTGATACATAAAATTAACCATACCACCAATCTCAGACAAAGTCACTCTGAAACCAGGATAAAAATGAAACAAAGCAAGACCAGTCTATAATTTTGCTCATGCACAGGCAAAAATAAAGTCATTGTGCAAAACTACCAAACATCCCTGTCTCTTGCTATATAAGTGACTATTTCTTTACCCAATCATGAAATTGCTCTGGCTTTCTGACAACATTCAATCTAGAGCAGATGCCTACTTTCTTGAATCCTCTCCCAAATCACCTAATTGAAGCCCACTTCCTATGATAGGTTCATCCTAAAACCCTCTTACTGAGACACCCTGTGGTCCCTACCATGTGTTCTCCCTCACTGCAATGAATAATACATTCAGATTGTTCAACTACAGTTGTGTTCTCAGTGGTCTTCTGCTACAGGTCAATGCTACAGGGAGGAAATCCATGCTATGTGTGAATTTTTGTGTTTGAAAACATTACTCTTTAATAGTAAATTAGAGATCACAAAAATCATTGCATTCAGAAAGAAGCAAAATGCAAACAAACCTAATATGAAAACAAATGTATGGAATTGGTGGAGGATCAGAGACGGACAATGAAAAGAGTAGGTTGGTTGACCATCATTCTCTTCCTTAATAGAGGGTGCCTTACTACAAGTGACCCCAGAGGGAGGGTGGGAAGTAGGGCAAGGGAGAGAGTCTCTAGGCTTGAAGGCCAAAAGGAACTTTAGCTGTCTTCTCCCTTTGGACCAGCTGATGTACAGACTCAGTTTCATATCATTTTCATACTAGTCCCGCAAGGTACATCTTATCACCATCACCATCACTGACTTGAATGATGGAGAATTCAGAGCCTGGAGAGAGGTTAAAAAATGTTTTCAACAACATAGAGTGAGACCACAGGATCAGTGAGACTCTGAAGTTCACAGGCAAGACACTACACCACTGGGGTCTAAATGCTGTCAAATATTTGCACACCAGTGGAAAGAAACCTTTTTAAATGAAGAGCTAAGCCAGGAAAAAAATAATTGATTTTTTAAATCAATTTTTTAAAATTGATAAAATTTTTTAAATTGATTTAAAAAATAACTGATTTTTTAAAGTCTTATTTTAAAATTAGGAGACTCAGTATTATAAATATTCTAAAGATTTATTTTCTCATTATCAAAGAATTTCTTTGCTTTCTGAAAAACAAATTTTTGTTAAAATTTCAAAAATGATATAACCAGTGAACATTGCATTCTCTGCATTGAGAATATATTCTCAAAATACTGAGCAAATTTTGTTGTTGAATAAAAGAATTTTGAATCTGCTTCATGTAGTTTTTTTTATCTTTACTGACCTCATAAACTATTTAATTAAATAATATTTCTCACTCTATTTCTTAATGTTGAATTTATCTTTAAAGTTTATTTTTTAAAATCACGTTGATAGGTACCATTACATTGATAGTACCTTTGATATGATGTCATGAGAAGGGTACTTTACCTCTGTGGTTTTCCTCCCTAAAATACACAACCCATATCTAATCCTAAGAAAAATATCAGATAAGTCCCACTTTAGGAGACAGCCTGCAAAATAACGGTTCAATACTCCTCAAAACTGTCAAGGTCTTCAAAAACAAGGAAAGTACAAGAAGTTGTGAGAGCCAAGAGGAGCTTAAGGAGAGATAATGAATCAACATAATGTCTTCCCTCTACATCTTCACAATACTTTGCACTGTTAATCTTTGCCAGTATCTCATTTAAAGGGTTTAGTGTTCTTTGCCAATCATTACCCAAAATCTATTCATTGGAGTTGCAGATAATGATTTCTCTAGTTTTATAGTATTTTACAAATCAGTAATGGATATTGATTTTTGTTGAATACTTTTTCTGCATCTATCAAAATGATCAAGTTTTTTCACATTGAACAATCATTGCATTCCTGGAATCAACATTGTTCATTATATTTTTTTCATGAACTGCTGAATTATACTTAACATATTTAACAATTTTAAATCTATTTTCAAAAGCAATTATAATTCTATTTTTCTTATATCATTCTTGTTTGTTTTGATGTCAAGTTTACACTTGTTTTGTAAAATGAGTGGGTAGCTGTTCCTCTGGTCCATGCCAGACTCACCATATCCTCGATCTAGGAGTTGCATTTACAAAGAAGCACTGAAGGCTACCCACCAGTATTTAGGTGTAGTTGGTTCAGTACAGTGACCCAAGAATGTCACCTGTTGGTTGTGTAGTGCCAGTGGTTTTTATTTTTACTCATGAAAGAAAGAAAGAAAGAAAGAAAGAAAGAAAGAAAGAAAGAAAGAAAAAAGGAAGAAAAGGGAGGGAGGGAGGGAGAGAGGGAGGAAAAACGAGCAGAAAGAACAAATAAATAAAAAGCAACTATCCATTCATCAGATAGAGAGAGCCATAATCAATGGTTTGGCTTTATCTTTCCTAATAATTAGGCTCTTTCATGGAGTTATTAACCAATTAAAAATATGATTTTTAGTGAAGATTTAGATTGTTAGTGATGGTTATTTCTTGTACCAAATTGTTCTTTCATTTGGCTATTTTGTTTAAGAAGAGAAAAAAATAATTGCAATGATTATTTTGTTTTATAGGGCTATTGGCTGCAGATTGCAATTACCATGTCTGACTCAGTAATTCTTCGCAGTGTGAAGAAATTTGGAGAGGAGAATTATGGTTTTGAGTCAGACAGATTATGTAAGTGGCCCTTTTCTCTTACTGTCTCTTATATAAAAAGAGGTTAGAACAAAAGTAGACAAGCTAGTGAAGTTTCAAGGGGCAGAGAAGAATCAACAATATGTAGAACCATTATGGGATGCATTTCTTACCCACAAATCGGTAGTTCTCTCCAGAATCCGTGTTATGGAATGTCTGAAAGTGCTAAGTAAAAATGCACAAAGTGTGGGTAAATGAAAGTATCTCCTCTACAAATATCTCTTTTTTAGTAGAGTAGGGTTCCAGCATTGGTTATTATTATTGCCTTTATTCAGCTATTATAATTGATTATAGTAGTAATAATTTAGTGAGAAACTATACTAAGACAGTGCTGGTTAGAATGAGACAATGGGAAAGAGGACCTATAGCACTAGCACCTAACATCTAGTGAGCGCAGGTGATTCCAAGCATTTATTATTTTTTTAAACCAATTCTATAATTTTACATCTTGCAGAAGAAGAAAATTAGACTTGAATAAATTTTTTTAAACTTGGCAAAGATCACATGACTGATAATTGATGGAACCATCATTCTAATCTAGTTCTATCTGATTCCCAAACCCAAGATGTTGATCTCTATCTATACTATAATGCCTCTTTACTCTTACTTACATTAATTAAAATGTCAGGGAATCAGGATGTGCTGTCCCATGGTGGTAGTTGACCTTAGCACCCTGAACTCCTTTCCCTTTGCTTCCCTACACCCATGACCCTGCACCCCCACTTTCACTTCCTACCCTCCATCTGCTCTGACCTAAGCTGAGGAAAATTATATCCAGCTCAATCCTGTGGTTTCTACTGGCATGGGAGTGTCAACATCATCTTATTGTCTAGTTAATTTGTAGTCTTAATTTTAAATAGATAAATTCTGATGTTTCCAAGGAACCAAACAATAAATATCCATTTTACTTGGTAGTTCAAAAAAATTAGATTTTCTTCAGCTAATTTAAAAATGTTGGTCTCGGGCTGCTAGCATGGCTCAGTGGTCTGAGGGTTGGTCTCAGGGTTAAGGGTCTGACTCTTGATCTCAGCTCAGGTCGTGGTCTCACAGTTCATGAAATCAAGCCCCATGTCAGGCTCCATGTTGACAATGTGGAGCCTGCATGGAATTCTCTCTCTCTCCCTCTCTCTCTGCCCCTCCCCGAATTGTGCATGCTCACACATGGTCTCTCTCTCAAAATAAACAAATAAACTTAAAAAATGTTGGTCTCCAGTTGATGCTCAGAAAATACCAATATCTCATACCTTGTAGAAATATCTAAAAATGTAGTCAAGCCAGTAGTCCTGAACCTGAAAGGGTATCTTGTGTAATATGAGAGACACAGAGAGAGAGAATTTAAAAAAAAAAAAAAGAAAAAAAAGAAAAAAAAAACAAATAGTCATTTTGCAATGTTCCATGAATGAAATTAATTTATGGGAATGTTTCCCCAGAGAAAAATTATTAATGACTATGTTTCATTGTGTCATTATTATTAACTGCTTTGTGCATTGTTTTTATCCTGACAGATAACAATGATAAGAATTCAAGGTAAGTGACTGTTTCAACAATGCATCATCTTTTCTAGATTAACTCCCTAATATTCCTTTTAAAGGTACAAAGAGAGATAATATTTTCATGCACATTGTACTTCCTATAAAATGGTATAGGTGATCCATTCTTTTTCTCTTTAAATCATTGCTGTAATTTGAAAAAACAAACAAACAAAAAACATTGCTGTAATTTGATTTCAGAAACCATTTGGAAGATCCCTTCTGGATTAGGTCCAAATCTCCCCTGTGCACCCAGCAACATCATAGAATTTCTAACCTAAATGGGCAGAGGTGCAGTTGGACAAGTAATATTTCATGAGCACAGGGGAGGTCCCTTAACCCCAAATTCTTTCCACAGGCAAATAGTAGAACCATAAAATTTAGTTGTTAGATATTTCTCTTTAGTTTAAAAGTTTAAATTCTCATATAAAGCAAATGTCAGCTAATCATACATTGGCATGAGAATAGGATTAGATAGAGTCTAACTTAGAAGACAGAAGGGAGGTGCTAAGCAAGTTCCTGAAAAAGAAGTGGTAGTAAGGCAGAAGTTGAAGCTCTTTAAGAAATTTTAAGTAACTCACAGCAGAGAGGGGTGGTGGATGTGGTAACAGCAGTTTTGGACTAGGAGTAGTAAGGTCAGCGTGGGCCTAGAGGAACCACAATTGCCTCACTGGAGGGAAAAAAGATGAAAATGGGTGTGGGTACAGATGAACAGCAAAGAGAGAATCAACAGGAAGGTTGAGTGAGTTCTTTGGTTTTTAGAGGAGATGAACATTTTCTGTTAGATGTGGTAATGTAGAATGAGAAGATCACAGTGAAAGTCTGAGAAAGCTGTGGAGGGAAATGGAACAGTCTATTATAGACAGATGAAGTACAGTGTTATGGATTGAGTTAAGGATGGAGACCATACTCATTCATTCATTCATTTCATAAATGTTAATTAAATGCATACCAGGTGTCAGACACTATTACAGGTACTGAGGATACAGAAAAGAACAAACTGGGCAAAAATCTCTGTCCTTGAGGAGCTTACATTTTAGTGAGGATGACATGATAAGCACCATAAATAAATATAATACATAGCATGGTAGTGATAATCTATCACTGTCTTTCCAAGAAAAAAAAAGAAGCAAACATGGAATGGAGATATGAAGTGATGTGGGGACAAATTTGAAATTTTAAAGGCTTTGGCCAGGGAGGGTCCCATTGAGAAGGTGACTTTTGAGGGAAAATCTGAAGGAGATGAGGGGGTTGGCCATGCAAGTATCTGAAGAAAGAGCATTCTGTCAGGAGGAAACAACAAGTCCAAATGGTCAGAAGTGAGAATAAATTTGGCATGAACAAAGGTCAGCAAAGAGGCCAGGTTGCTCGGGTGGAGAGAATTGGAGTGCAGTAGGAAGAGACAAGGTCAGAGAGCCAATTGGCCAGGCTGTGGAGGGCCTTGGACATTTCAGCAAAGACTTGGGATTCTACTGTGAGCTGGAGGGGAATGTCAGGGCAGATGACTGCTAGGCATGGCATATGTTGGCATCAGTTTACATGGTGAAGAGGTGGTCTTGAACCTCTTCAGGCCTCACAGCCTGGCTTCAGGTGGAGAGGGGCAAACAGTGGATGGATGCAGAGATGAGGGCGTTTCCAAAGATGGAGGTGGGGAAAAGGATTGAGGATGATGGTAAGAGTGTGGTCCAAATGGCTGGCAGTGGGAGCTGGGATGCATAGGGAAGGAAGCACAATCTTGATAGGTTTTTAGCAATTGAAAATTAATGAGGGTTTAAGGAACTGCAGATCACAACTGAGATGACAAAATGGTGTAGAAGGAGAAAGGAAGTGACAAAACAGGATGCATCGCCAGTCCCAGAGTGTCAAGGGAGTAGTTTCTGTTGAAAGAAAGGTCCAGGGTGTATCCATGAGGGATGACTCAGGTGAAGTAGAGATCCCTGGAGTCGAGAAGGTCAAATATGGGTTAGATATAACATTATGAGAAGTGAAATGAGTAAGAAATACTAAGGAAATATGATTTTATGGGAAGTATAGGAGTTTTTAAAAACTTTTCCATTGTATAGGTACTATTTAATGTAGTTTTAAAATTTTTAAGTGCTAGAAGGAAGCTTTAAAGCAGCTAATCCAACCACCTCCACTTACCCACAAGGAAATGTGATAGAAACACGCTGAGGGTCAAGGATGAAATCCAATAGTTATTGCTAATATAAACTGGGAGTATAGAGACTTTTCATTTTCTCTCAATATCTCTCAGAAAAACCTCACTGACTTTCTGCTCAACATGAAATAGAGCTATACCAAAATCTCTAGAAGAGGTAAATCTGAAAAATAAAAGTTTGTTTTTAGGATGCCCGGTTTGGCAAGAATTTCTCAGTCAGTGGGGACTTTATTTCTTACTAAAGGATGACTCATAAAATCACCACCTATGGAGAATTTCTCTTTGTTTTGGAAAGGATGGTCTATAAATCCATATGTTTCTCTCCTCAGGTTACAAGATGAGAAAAAAGGTGACAGCACTCAAGTTAGCTTCTTTCAATTGGTAATAAAATTGTGCTGATTTTTGACATAAATTTTGCAATGGAAAATTGTTCAGATCATGGAGGAGTGTTAAATCTTCAGTCATTGGCAGGTTTTTAAGTACAGTGTTCACGTTTTTAGTCATAAATGTTGTCCATGGGATAACATGCTGAATGGCAATTAGAAATATATTGCTAATTAAACACATAAATCCTATCTGGTAGATCAGAACAGTGTCCTGGAAAATAACCATTAAGCCCATAATTATTATTTTAGTAAGGAAAATTATCACAGTAACTATATTATGTATACTTATTCTTATGACATATTTATATAAATTCTATAGTGTAGGTATTTACCCCAAATTTTAACAAGGTAGAGACATTTCTAGGCAAAAATGGGCACTCTTCTTTGTCAGTGTCAGTTCTGGGAGCCAATTTATGCTACTGGTGAATACCCACACAATATTTCTACATGGCAATCTCATCAATGCCATTGATCACTTCCCACTTATGTTGTGAATCAATACCTAAGAACTGAAGTCAGTTCTTGAGGTAAAGAGAATGAATTCAGAGACTAGGAAAGAAATAACAAACTAAAAATGTTAAGAGTCTACTGTCTTAGATAATTGATATACCACTTATTTTTATATAGTTAGTGAAAACTCTATTGTTCGATGAAGATGATTCCCATAAAATTTGGTGCTGAATACTATTTATCAGAATCTAGTAACTAAAATTAAATAGTCCTCCTACTTCTCCTGCTTTTCACCCATAGATGATCTCTGAATCCTTTGTTTTTCAAGTTTCGATTTTCTTCAACGACTGACATTTGGCTGATGTTTGTGGGAAGTTTATGTGCATTTCTCCATGGACTATCCCATCCAGTCCTGCTCCTCATTTTTGGCACAATGACAGATATTTTTATTGACTATGACACTGAATTACAAGAACTCAAGATCCCTGGAAAAGCATGTGTAAACAACACCATAGTATGGATCAACAGCTCCCTTAACCAGAATATGACAAATGGAACGCGTTGTGGGTAGGCTATTTTTTATGTTTAACCTTTTTTGTTTATATGTTGAATTATAATTCAAAATGTGTAAGTGGGATTTTATTAGCTGAACTGGATTGATATCCAACATAGAACAAACAGAAACATAAATTCAACCCATATTTCTACAAATTACTCCCTCCTAAGGTTCTTCCTATCTTACCAGGTTTTTAAATTCTAACAAAAAAATAGAACTGGAAATTGCCTATTAAATGTGACACCCAAATTTAACCACTTGGTAGACTATAGGCTTGAGGATGAACACTACCAATATACTTGGGAAGTGAGCCATGAATTTTTTTTGAGTCTTTGTCATGTCTCACGTCTCATTTTCAAGACTTTTGTTAGTCACTTAACTACTTTCCATTTCTTAGCTTCTGTGACTGTGGCTAATGTTCCATTTGATCCTCAGCCTTCTTTTTATAATGGGAAATTCATTGTTGTGCTACAGGACTTGGAGTAGGGGCCCCTGGTCTCAGTAGTTGAGTTTCTATGCAAGAGTTGTGTGATGCTGCAGCAAACAGAAGGGAGCCACGCAGAATTAGCCAGAACTCACCGTGCTACTGTTCAGTTTGTGATTAGCCCGAAATCAGTGAGTCCATAGTGTTCAGTGTTGACTCACTATCATAGCATGGACTTTGCAGTGAGCCTCACACTGCTTCAGGGCCAGAGCAAGCTCATTTGCATGTATGAAGTCACACACTCAGGTTCAAGAGCCAAGGGCAGGGCACATCTTGCCTTGGAAGACACTTGGAGGGGCTCCCTTGAACAAAATTACATTTTTTACCTTCATCTAAAATTTTTTCTACATGTTTGATTTGTTTTTTTAATGTTTGTTTATTTATTTTGAGAGAGACAGAGAGAGAGAGAGAGAGAGAGAGAGAGAGAGAGAGCGGGGGAGGGGAAGACAGAGAGAATCCCAAGCAGGTTCCACGCTGTCTGTGCTGAGCCCACACAGGACTCCATCTCAACGAACTGAACCTGAGTCTAAATCAAGAGTTGGATGCTTAACCAACTGAACCCCACCCAGGCACCCCTACATGTTTGATTTAGATTATGAACTAATCCTCCTACATCACTGATACTCTTCCATAATATCATCTACTGTTAGGGTCTTTCATTCACTCATTCATTCAATCAAAATTTTTTGAACACCAACTACCTATCAGGAACTTTGTAAACCTCAAGGATACAGTGGTTATCTTGAGTCATGGTCCTTATCTTCATGGCATTGAGGTCTAGTTAGTAAAATCATCATTAAATCAAAGACGATTGAAATAAATAGGTAGTAACAACTGGTTAGTGCTTGACAGAAAAATATAGGACAACATACAATGTGCAGAATTACCTTTTAAAAAATTATAAGCCTACTCATGAGAAATAAATTTCCTAAAGCCTAAATATATGTTTTTCTTCTAAATTTGGAACAGTTTGCATAAAAGAGTTGCTGTTGTCAATGACAATCTTTTAAAAGTCTTTCATTTATGTTGGAGGACAAAAATGAATTGAGTAGTATGACTACAAAATGTAATGTTAATTGCCTCCCTCTTCGGAAAAAATGCATTCAGACTTATAATATGATGTACATTGACCCAAATCATTAACACTCATGAAGGTAAAATTTTCTAGGGAAAAGTCCTGAAGGCATATCTCTTCATGCCTTAATATTTGGAAATAAATGTTAGAGGGGCTAAAATTTGAGACTTATCCGCAATGCCAAGTGCTTATAAATATTTACTAGATGATTTAAAGAATGAATCTACCTTTAACGTCTGCATCACCAACATTCATTAGAAAAGAATTTCCTATGGCTATCCCTTAGTCATACTTTATTCATTCTTACTGGATTATATACTCAAAGGTGAGCTCATTGTGCAGAGCAAATAGGGGCTTTCAGAAGTTCATTGGCTTCTGCTGAATTCATGTGATGCAAAACATTAAATGGATATTTGTCCTTTTTAAAAATTTCATATGGGTATCTGAACTTGTGTAGATCCCAACCCTTCTCAGGCCTTTTCTTTACTCCTTTGATGAGTTGAATACTTTTTAATTGTGAGTGACTATGGTCACTGATGGGACTACTGTTTATTCTTCTGAGTAAATGTTTGTTTAGCTTTGGCGTTAGTTAAGATCAATGTGAAAATGGACTTGGGTGGGGCAGAAGACAAGGGTGAGGACATTTTCTTACTGTAAGTAGTTAACGTGTCTCCAAAATTACCCAACTCTTTTGCAACTTTCCTTCTTGGAAAAAGCACATCGTTAAAGTAAAATTTCTCTACCTATTATAATAGGTGTACAGGTCTTGGGCAGGGTTGCTCCATGATCTTATCAACATAAGCATGCATGTTTATTGGTAGAAGCTTGTTTTACTCTTTCATTTCACTGGTTGGTTTCTACATATGAATTGTAATTCATTGGGTGGAATTTTTAGGCAAAGCCTTCCAAACAGCTCTCAGTGAATAATGCTGAAAAGTATTATGGAGCATCAAGCTTCCTTAACTGCTTATCAGAATTTATTTGCTCAGAATAGTCAAATAATATGGCAAAAGAATGAAACATGATGAATGAAGGGAAATCCAAGTAGTCCAAATACCACGGTGCAGCTTATTTTTATTTTCTTTTATCCAATTAAAGTGTAAAAATTCAAACAAAAGCCCCAAAGCCCCAAAGTTTTATTGTGGAAGTGACATACCATAATTTCTGCCATTTTCTTTTTTTTTTTTAAGTTTATTTTTAGGGGCGCCTGGGTGGCACAGTCGGTTAGGCGTCCGACTTCAGCCAGGTCACGATCTCGCGGTCCGTGAGTTCGAGCCCCGCGTCAGGCTCTGGGCTGATGGCTCAGAGCCTGGAGCCTGTTTCTGATTCTGTGTCTCCCTCTCTCTCTACCCCTCCCCCGTTCATGCTCTGTCTGTCTCTGTCCCAAAAATAAATAAACGTTGAAAAAAAAATTAAAGTTTATTTTTAGTTTTGAGAGAGAGAGAGAGAAAGAGAGAGAGACTAGAGGAGGAACAGAGAGAGAGGGAGAGAGAGAATCCCAAGCAGGCTCTGCGTTGTCAGTGGCAGAGACCAACACAGGACTCGAATTTATGAATCATGAGATCATGACCTGAGGCAAAATCAAGAGACACTTAACCCACTGAGCCACCCAGGTGTCCATTTCTGCCATTTTCTACTGGTCACACGACCAACCCTGGTACAATTTGAAAAGGAACTATGCAGCAGTGTGGAAACCAAGAGACAAGAATGATTAGGGGCTCTGTAGAGGCTGACTACCACAGCCATTGGGAAATATGATTATTTCGCCCACATATGAATGCGTCAAAGTAGAAATCAGCCTGTACCTTCTCTTGGATTTTGGTCTGTTTTCTTAGCAAGGTATGTTTAGTGTATGCATTCAAACACTGTGCTGAATTTAAACACTAAAACCATACAGTTTTTAAAACAGCTTTATTGAGATACATTCACATACCATAAAATTTACCAATTTAAAATGTATAATTCAATGGTTTTCTGTATTTTACAGTTGTGCACCTATCACTACAATCAATTTTAGAATATTTTTAAAAATGTCTATTTATTTTGAGAGAGAGAATGAGAGTGGGCAAGGAGCAGAGAGAGAGAGAGAGAGACAGAGAGAGAGAGAGAGAGAGAGAGAGAGAGAGAGAAAATCCCAAACAGGCTCCAAGCTGTCAGTGCAGAGCCCAACACAGGGCTTGATCCCACAACCGTGAGATCACAATCTGAGCCAAAATCAAGAGTCAGATGCTTAACTGACTGAGTCACCCAGATGCCCCAATTTTAGGACAATTTTATTACCACAGAAAGAAACTTTTAGCTGTCACTCTCCCATCTCCCAGCCCCCCTCGGCTCTAGACAACCACTAATCTACTTTCTGGCTCTGTAGATTTGCCTATTCTGGACATTTCATACAACTGGAATCCCACAATATGTGGTCCTTTGTGATTGGCTTCTTTAACTTGGCATAATATTTTCAAGGTTCATCATATTGTAGCATGGATTGGTACAGCTTAGCATGGGTCTATCCTGCAGAGTGCTCCATGTGCACTTGAGGGGAACATGCAGTCTGCTGTTATTGAGTGGAATGTTCAAAGGATTTCTGTTAGGTCTATTGGTTTGTGGTATTATTCAAGTCTTCTATTCCTGGTTATTCTATCCAATGCAAAGTATAGAATTGCAATCTCTGACTATTATTATTGAACTACCTATTTCTACTCTTGAATCTGTCAGACTTTGCTTCATGTATTGGGGAACTCTGTTTTTAGATGAATATATGTTTATAATTGTTATAATCTTCTGATTGTTATAATCTTCTGATAGATTGGTCCTTTTATAATTACAAAACATTTATTCCCAATAACAATTTTTAAAAGTTTATTTGGTCTTATATTGGTACAGCCACTCTTGGTTTGTTATGGTTGCTCTTTGCCGTGACATATCGTTTTCCATCCTACTTTTAACTCGTTCATATCTTTGAATCTAAAATGTGTCTCCTGTAGACAGTCTACAGTTGGAGCTTGTTTGTTTGTTTGTTTGTTTGTTTGTTTTTTAGATTTATCCAGTCTGACAATCTCTGCTGTTTGATTGGATTATTTAATCCATTACATATAAAACAAACATAGTAGTCTAAAAAGTGGATAAAAGAAGGTTAGAGTTCTCAGGACTCAAATCATGACATGGCTGTGAGTTCCCTGGGTTATTTTTAGGCCTCATATGTACCACACATGGGTGTTGGGAAAGCTGCAATCTGGAAAAACCAGTGAGCACAAACCACAAAGGACTTAATAAAATTCTGCTCTTTCTAGATAGTAGACCACAAAGAGGCAGCTTAACAGAAAAATCTCAGGCAATAACTATATCACTGTTCTACTCAAGCCAACACCACAGGAAAATAAAACAAAACAAAAACAAAAAACACTACATAACCTCACACTTACCCATGCTAGCAAAGGTTGAGTTGGGCCTAGACTTCCACCTTTACCAGGTATCACTGAGCCCCTGCTGTGTCTGTCTCCCACCCCACCTCTGTGGTGTCAGTGAAGAATATGTAGAGTTGAAGCACCCCCACTGTAAAGAGAAACCTCTCTCTCTGCCTGCTTGCATGGGATCAGAGGGTGAGGACATTCATCACAACCTCCGTGGAAGAGACAATCAAGACATTTTCAGACGAGGGAAATTCAGAGAATTTATTGCCAGCTGACTTACTTAAGAATGGCTAAAGGAAGCTCTTTGAACAGAAAGGAAATAATAAAAATAATCTTGGACATTAAGAAGGAAGAACATAGTAAACAAAATCATGGGTAAACATAGTAGACTTTCCTCCTCCGCTTGAGTTTTCTGACTTATTTTTAAAGGTGGAAGTAAAAACTGCCAACACTGTTTGATATCATCCTATTGTAACATTGTTTGATGTGAATTTGATTTGGAAATATTAAAGATAATTATAGTATTAACAGAGGAGAATAAAGGTATATAAAGGGAGATAGTGTTTTTACACTCCATACAAACTGGTAAAATGACACTAGCAGATTATAATAAGCGATATATATATATATACATATATATATATATACATATATATGTATATATATATGTATATATATATTATATTTATAACATAACTCCTAGAGCAACCACTAAAAAAGCTATACAAAGAGATATACTCAAAAACACTACAGGTAAATCAACTTTGAATTTTAAAAAATGTTTGAGGGCACCTCGGATGGCTCAGTCAGTAGAGTATGTGACTTTTGATCTTGGGGTTGTGAGTTTGAGCCCCATGTTGGATATAGAGATTACTTAAATAAAATGAAATAAAAATATAAAAACAGTTTGAGTAGTCCATGGAAAAAGATTTTTCATACAAACCTTAGTCAAAAGAAAGCAGAAATGACTATACTGATATAAGATAAATTAGATTTTGGAATAAAGAAATTTACCAGAGACAAAGAGGACCATCATACAAAGGTAAAAAAGTCAATCTGCCAGGAAGACACAGCAATCTTAAATATATACACACCAGAGTTGCAAAACTTGTGAAGCAACAACTGACAGAACAGAAAGGAAAAATAGACAAATCAAAAATATAGTGGAACCCTTAACTACCATCTCTCCACAATTGAAAGAGCAACTAGACATAAAATTATCAAGGATATAGAAGAGCTAAATACCAGCAGCCACAGGATCTAAACGACATGTATAGAACATTCCATTCAACAACCACATAATACACATTTTTTAAGTGGCTACAGAGGACATACCAAGACAGAACATACCCTATGAGCTATGAAACAAACCTCAATTTGCTTATAAATATAAAACAATTGAAATAAAATATAAAATAATTGAAATAATAGAGTGAATTCTCTAACCACAATGGAATCAAACTAGAAATCAGTAACAGAAAGATAAATGGAAAACCTTCCAAATTCTTGGGAATTAAATAGTACACTTCTAAATAATTCATAGGTCAAAGAGGAAGTGTCAAGGGAAAAGTTTAAAAATTGAACTAGATGAAAAGGAAAACACAAAATGTAAAAATCTGTGGGACACAGTTCATGCAGTACTGGGAGGAAAATTTATAGCACTAAATGCATACATTACGAAAGAGGAAACATCTCAAACTAAACATCTAAGCTCCCAACTTAAGAACCTCGGAAAAGAGCAAAATAAGTCCACCGAAAGCAGATGAGAGGGTATAATAAAAATAAAAAAAAAAAAACAATACAGGAAATCAATGAAACAAAGATCTAGTTCTTTGAAAAAAAATCAGTTAAATGGGCAAACCTTTATCAAAACTGACAAAGGAAAAAGGGAGAAGACACAAATGACCAATGCTGGGAGTGGAAGATGAGATATTACTGTAGACCTTGCAAACATCAAAGGGGCAACAAGGAACTACTGTAACTAGTCTACACACATAGATTTGACAACTTAGAAAAATGAACCAATTGCTTGCAAAAACAAACTACCACAACTCACCCAATGTGATACAAATAATTAGAATAGCCCTATTAAAGAAATTGAATTTATAATTTTAAAACTCTAAAAAAAGAAATCTCCAGGCCCATGTGATTTCACTGGAAAATTCTACCTAATGTTTCAAAAAAAACCACAAAAAACAAAAAACTACCACCAGCTTTATACAATATTTTCCAGATAATAAGAGGGAGTAGTTAATTCATTTTATGAAGCTAGTATTACTGTGATCCAAAAGCCAGCCAAAAATATTAAAAAAAAAAAAGCACAGATTAATATTCCTCATGAATATAGATGCAAAATGTTAACAAAATACTAGCAAATAGAATTAACAATATATAAAAAAGAATTACACACCAAGTAGAGTATATTCTAGAGAAGCACATGTGGTTCAGTACTAGAAAAACAGTGAATGTAATCTACCACATTAACAGGCTAATATATAAAACCACATGATGATCTTCATTGAAGATGAAGAAGCACTTAAAATTTCAACACCCATTCATAACAAAAACTCTCAGAAAACTAGTAATGGAAAGGAACTTCCTTAACTTAAGAAAGAACATCTACAAAAAAGTCCCACAGCTTTATTGTGTGAAAGATTGAGGGGCGCCTGGGTAGCTCAGTTGGTTGAGCATCCAACTTCGGCTCCGGTCATGATCTTCCGGTGGCGGGCCTCAGACCCATGTCTAACCTTGAGCTGACAGCGCAAAGCCTGCTTTGGATTTTCTGTCTCCCTCTTTCTCTGCCCCTCCCCCTCTCATGCTGTCTCTCTTTCTCTCTCTCCCTCTCAAAAACAAACATTAAAAACATTAAAAAAAATTTTTTTAAAAAATAAAAACAAAGTAAGGAAAAAAAAAGTGAAAGATTAAATGCTTTCTCCCTGAGACTGGAAACAAGGCACGAATATATGCTTTCACCACTATTATTCAACACAGTGCTCAAAGTTCTAGCCTATACAATAAGGAAGGAAAGGAATACTGATTTAATATTTAACACTATTGAACTATATATTTAAAAGTGGTGGGGCGCCTGGGTGGCGCAGTCCGTTAAGCGTCCGACTTCAGCCAGGTCACGATCTCGCGGTCCGTGAGTTCGAGCCCCGCGTCAGGCTCTGGGCTGATGGCTGGGAGCTTGGAGCCTGTTTCCGATGCTGTATCTCCCTCTCTATCTGCCCCTCCCCCGTTCATGCTCTGTTTCTCTCTGTCCCAAAAATAAATAAAAAACGTTGAAAAAAAAATTAAAAAAAAATAAAAGTGGTTAAGTTGGCAAATTTTATGTTATGTATTTTTTATTACAACCAAAAACATTTTAAGTGAAAACAAAATACAGACCTAAAAGGAAGAAATACACCCAATTATATTGAAGATGATATTATTGTGGACATAGAAAATCCCAAAGAATCTACGAAAATATCTTAGAACCAGTAAATGAGTTTGGCAAAGTCATAAAATACCAAATAAATATACAAAATTTAGTACTGTTTCTGCATACTGGCAATGAACATGTGGACACCAAAATTCAAAACATAATGCCATTTAAAATTGCTTTAAGGGGCGCCTGGGTGGCGCAGTCGGTTAAGCGTCCGACTTCAGCCAGGTCACGATCTCGCGGTCCGTGAGTTCGAGCCCCGCGTCGGGCTCTGGGCTGATGGCTCAGAGCCTGGAGCCTGTTTCCGATTCTGTGTCTCCCTCTCTCTCTGCCCCTCGCCCGTTCATGCTCTGTCTCTCTCTGTCCCAAAAATAAATAAACGTTGAAAAAAAAAATTTAAAATTGCTTTAAAAATGTATTTAGTTGTAAATTTAATAAAACATATATGGGACTTACATGCTGAAAAATGTAAACTCCTGATGAAAGAAATCAAAGATCTAAACAGATGAAGAGACATATATTGTTAATGAATTGGAAAATTCAGTATAAGAAAAATCTCATTTCCCCCAAACTGATAATACAGGTTTAATAAAATTTCCATTAAAAACTCAGCAAGATATTTTTGTATATAGAGACAAGATTACTCTAAAATTTATATGAAAAGTAAAAAAAAAAAAAAAAAGAACTAGAATGTCTAAAACAACTTTGAAAAAGAAGAATAAAGTGTGAGGGAACAGTCTACTCAATTTCAAGATATGTTATATAGCTAAAGCAAGGTTGTGTTGTATTGACAGAAGAACAGAATAGAGAACTCAAATAGACCAGTGCAAATATGTCCCACTGTTAACAAGGGTGGAAAAGAAATTCAATAGAGGAAATACAAACTTTTTATCAAATGGTGCCTAAATAATTGGACATCCATAGGCAAGAAATGAACCCATACACAGAATAGCTCAAAATGGATTATGGACTTAAATGTAAAAAATAAACCAAACTTTTAGAAAAATGTGTAGCTCACCATTTTCATGTCTAAGGCTAGACAAAGAGTTCTTAGACTTGACACTAAAAGTACAGTCCATAAAAAGAAAAGTTGATGAATTGGGGTTCATCAAAATGAAAAACTTTTGCTCTGCAAAAGACCCTGTTAAGAGAATGAAAAAGAAAAGCTACAGACTGGGAGAGTATGTTTGCAAACTATGTATCTAACAAAGGGCTAAGATCTAGAAAATATAAAGAACTTTCCAAACTCAGTGGTTAGAAAAATTCAAATTAGAATATGGGGGAAAACACATGAAAAGATTTCACTAAGGATATAAAGATGGCAAATGAGCACATGAAAAGATACTCAGCAACATTAGCGGTTAGGGAAGCAAATTAAAATCAAAATGAGACATCAGCACAAATCTATCAGAATTGCTAAAATAAAAATAGTGATGACACCAAATGTTGGTGAAGATGTGGAGGAACTGGATCACTTATACCTTGCTGGTGGAAATGCAAAATGGCGCAGCCACTCTGGAAAACAGTTTGGCAATGAATAAATAAATAAATAAATAAATAAACATGCAAGTGTTATATAACACAGCAATTCTACTGTTGGGGATTTATCCCAGAGAGATTAAAACTAACGTTCATGCAAAAACCTGTACACAAAGGTTATAGAAACTTTACTTGTAACAGACAAAAACTGGAAACAACCCAGACATCCTTCGATGGGTGAGTGGTTAAGCTGTGATACATCTATACCACGGAATAGTACTTGAAAATGAAAAGGAGCAAATAATTGATGAAAGAATTACACTGAGTGAAAAAAAAGCCAACCAATGCCAAAAAGTTACATACTGTGTGATTCCAGTTACATAATATTCTTTATTCCACTTTATAATATTCTTTGAATGACAAACCTATAGCACTAGAGAATAGATGAGTGGTAGCCCGGGGTTAAGGGGGGAGTGGAGGCTGCATGTGTAGATGTAAAAAGGCAACATGAAAATCCTTGAGGTGATGAGGATGTTCCGATCTTGATTACATCAATGCCAACATCTCGGTTGTGATATTGTCCTAGAGTTTTGCAAGATATTGCCAAAGGGCATATATAATGCTTCTGTATTGTTTCTCACAATTGCATGAGAATACACAATTGCCTCGGAATGCAAAGTTTAATGAAAAACAAACAAATGGCTTCCTGGGTGAAAAAAAAATTGTCATAGATCCTTGGAAAGGGAATTCTAGCCATTCTTTCTGGCAGTAAGCCATCGTGTATGGGTGTTCTGCAGAGCAGCTTCACTCAGTGATCAGCCGTTTGTGCACAGGTTGATGTCCCGTGCATTAAACAATACAGAGCCTCCATCATTCTGAGAGTAGGACATGGCCACATTTCTGCCAACCTGTGGTGGTCAGTTGTGAGTTGCCACTGATGTTCACTCTACAGTGTCAGTACTACTGGGTCTACCATGCATGAAAACCATTGAAAGGAAGACTCCATGTTAAGCAATGCACCCTGTCATAAAGACCTCCTAGGTATTGAAAATGAAAGCCCTCTGGGTTCAGTAAATCTGAAACCTTGAAGTATAAATTGAGTAATTTGATTTTATGGTGAATTTATTTTTCATAAAGGGCAAGGTAAGAATCCCTCATATCTTAATCATTTGTAAAATATCTCGTACCTTTCCCCTTTAATTGCCATCTTTCTGCCCTCTTCTCCCTTAGACAAATGAACCAAGGGAATCTGAATTTACTCTAGTAAATGTATGTCAATTTTGCTGTTAAAAAGAAAGGCGCCCATTTGGTGGTCCAAATCACCCCCACACTTTAAAGAATCCTTTCCAGGATTTTACAGCCACAAGAAAACTTTCCACCAGATGATAAAAGAAAATTTGATGTGCACTGAAAGGAACCAAAGCAGCCTGCTCTTTTCCTTCCTAGCAGTTTTTTTTCTGATAGATCTGTTCTGTTGTTCCAGAAATATTCACAAGTAGTTTCTAAAACCCTAATAACTTCTTATTCCCAAGAATAAAATAAAAAAGTTAACCATTCATCTCTGGGGTGCTTCAAGAGTGAACAGAATCATAAACTACTCATGTGCTTATCCACACCATCCCCTATATAATTCTCTGGGAGTTTGCCCCAATAAATCTTGGATCTGGGTCTGTGCTCAGTACTTTCAGTCTGAGTAGGTTTGTTTATACCTGACAGAGACACCTTTTATCACCTCTGCTTAGAGTGTCTGGAGAAGGAACGCACCACAGGAAATCTTAAGTAAAACTTTCTGACAAATACTCATAGTTGTCTGTTTTTGGACACCCAAATTTCATGTCACAAACAGAAAATTAGCAATATGGACTAACTTGTCCTTTAGAAGTCTTTCCTCACAATATTTCACTACACACCCTGTACAGAGATACTTAACCTTTGTGAGAGCCTCCGATTGTGGATGTAAGTTTTCTAGCTCTTGTCCATGCTTGGAGTTCCCTTTCAACCATCATGAAAGACTGGGAATGTGGTGAACAGACATATTAGCTGGTTTGGAGATTATCAGAGGGGTTGACCAAAGCAATCATATCCCTTCCTCATAAGTATTTTAAAAGTCAAAGCAAAATGAAGAAACACTGCAGTGTTGGGTCTGCTATGTGTAAGGTATTGTACAAGGGTTCAGGCAGTGTGAGCAAGCAGCTTAAACCAAGCTCTTACCCTCAAGTAGCTTGCAATCTAGCAAAACAAACAAATATTTTCAATAAAGATACTGAATAGTAGTGCAATATGGCAATTAAAATCTGTTGCAGAATCATAGTTTGTTCTGAATTAAAGAAATTGTACTTCAACACTTGGTCCAAGTTCAGTAGAGGGAGAGAACAATTCAAGCTTGGGTCATAAGAGGAAGGTCTGATGGGAAGCAGAAAGCATGTAGGATGAGAGCATCTCTGCTGAAGACACTGCTTTCCAATTCTAAAGAAATGGACTCAAGGGGCACCTGGGTGGCTCAGTCAGTTAAGCGTCTGACTCTTGATTTCAGCTCAGGTCATGATCTCACAGTGGTGGGATTGAGCCTTATGCCAGCTCTGCACTGAGTATGGAGTCTGCTTAGGGATTCTTTCTCTCTCTCTCTCTCTCTCTCTCTCTCTCTCTCTCTCTCCACTTGCTCTTACCCTGCTCATGTTCTCTCTCTTTTCTGTCTCTCTCTCTCTCAAAATAAATAAATAAACATTAAAAAAAGAAGAAATGGACTTGATATCATTTAGAGCATCCTCAAGGGTCAGAACTGTTATCAATCTATGTTAATTTTCTAATTATAAAATTATTTATTTTCTGAAAGCAATTTCAGAATAATTTTTGCTTCCCCTCACTGCCCCTGTGAATCCCAAACCCTGTGCCACAGCGTGATAGTTGTGCTGGAAAAACGATTTAGGGCTTTCTAGCTATTCTCTACAAGTTCTTTGGGTTCATCTTAGACATCGTGCCAGAGAGTGAAACTTCATGCGCTGTAGTCAGCAGAAGGCCTGGGCTAATAAGTGTTTTTCTCTTTCTTTGGGATGATGAAACACACACATTTTTCACAATGTCACTTTGAGATGGAAGAGCTGAAAAGCTGGCTTAGATTCCTAGAGGAGGTACAGTAAGCTTCCTGGTTTATAGCCCACACCTCTCACCAGTGTCTTTTTGGACACCTGTCTGGCTTTATAAAACCTTTCTCTGGTGATTTGCTCCATCACTGCACAATGAGCATGAGTGGAGGAACTCTATGGACAGAGCCCTGGGCTGCCATCTACTGCCCCTGGCTTCCAGCAGCTGCCAATGAGTTAGTTCTGCCTATAAAGATGAAGGGGGTAGGCATCTTTGCTGGGATTGGTACCATGAGGTCTATGTAGAGATTTGGTTAGATCGAATTATAATTCTACATAGATAAGAGGGCTTACCCATATTTTATATTTTACATTCCTCTGTACCCACAAATGTTATCTTTGGTAAACCTGAGGTGACTTCTGAATCTTAATATTCTCCCCTTCTTTTGAAGGTTGCTGGACATTGAAAGTGAAATGATCAAATTTGCCAGTTACTATGCTGGAATCGCTTTGTCAGTACTCATCACAGGATATATTCAAGTGAGTAGCGCCTTCATTTTATTTATAGATCAACCTCTGGGTTCAAATACATTACAATGAAATGCAAAGTACGCTCTTAAACTTTAAAATTTTTTTAAAATGTTTTTATTTATTTTTGAGAGAGAGAGAGAGGAGAGAGAGAGACAGCATGTGAGCAGGGGAGGGCCAGAGAGAGAGGGAGACACAGAATCCGAAGCAGGCTCCAGGCTCTGAGCTGTCAGCACAGAGCTGGACACAGGGCTCGAACTCATGAACGGTGAGATCATGACCTGAGCAGAAGTCTGACACTCAACCCACTGAGACACCCAGGTGCCCCTCTTTAACTTTTAAGTTGTTCAGATACCCTAAGGTCTACAGTTTTACTTGGAGATGGGGGTGGGTGAGAGAATGGGGAAGGATTCTTGCTCTCAGATGGGGAGAAAAACATAAGCAGTTGCCTAGAGAGATGGTGAATGAATAGACATTGAATTTCAATGCCCTGTCCTTCCCTGTCCCCTAGACTTTATCTTTTCTTCTAAACTCAAAAAAAAAAAAAAGGCAATTGTGGATGTGTTTGTAATGAGAATATGAACACCCTGGAGAAAGGCAGGCATGAGGAGTTGGAGGAAAGCAAACTTGACTTTCTTTTTCTCTTCTTTCTTTGCTAAAATCTCACCAATCTGTATTCCAACTCAAATTCTGTAAACTGAATCTAGAGTGTATTCTAGATTTAAGCCATGGGAGGGCTTGGAGTTACTTAACCCTTATTTTTTTTAAAGTTTATTTATTTTGAGAGAGTGAGAGAGAGAGTGTGTGGGAGGGGCAGAGACAGAGGGAGAGAGAGAATCCCAAGCAGGCTCCACACTGTCAGCACAGAGCCTGGATGTGGGGCTCGAACTCACAGACTGAGAGATCATTACGTGAGCCGAAATCATCAAGAGTCAGACCTTAACTGACTGAGCCACCCAGGTGCCCCATGCTTAACCCTTATTAAAGAAGAAAAATATTTCATCTTTTGCCTTCTTTCTGTAGAAAGAAAATAATTATTCCCCTCAATCTCCATTCATTCAAGAATTCCAGGAAGTTCATGTTCACTGTAAAAAGAAATGAATCAGTTTCCCTCATTCTGGCACTGGGCATTTTGATGACAACCTGACTACATCTGGTTGGGGAAAACTATCAGTAGATTCCCTGCTTATGTCATAACTTTTGTCTTACTTTCTCTGAAAATCATTGTCCAATAGCCTGGAAACTATACAAACATGCTTGTTGGCAGGCCTCTCGGGAAAAATACACTCAGAAACGGCATGCAAAAGTTGGAGCAAGAATTTCTTTTCGGCACTGTGAGCTTTCCTTTACTCGCGCAGTCAGTGGAACTCAGTAAGGTTAGCTCTACACGTGGCAAAGCCAAATCCACACCGGAACCTTCGGCTTCCCTTTCCGCAGCTGTTCTGCTCATCCCCGCTTGAAGCAGCAGGTGCCCTCGGCTCACACCGCAGCTCCCATGACGCGGCATTCCGCGAATCGCTTTCCTCTTTCTCTCAGCACTCATACTGAAAGCGTTTTCTTCTGGAAAGAGAAGGAATCCACGGATATTTTTAACGCTGCAATGCCAAACATTCCTTGCTTCATTTTCAGATATGCTTTTGGGTGATTGCTGCAGCGCATCAGATACAGAATATGAGAAAAATTTCCTTTAGGAAAATAATGCGAATGGAAATGGGATGGTTTGACTGCAATTCCGTGGGAGAGCTGAACACAAGACTTTCCGAGTAAGTGGTCGGTAGGAGGTCCTAATGTATGTGTGAGTTTTGGATAATAGAACCCTTGTTTCTAAGTTAAATAATTGGAGACACGTTTTCAGTTATTTTGGATACATTTTGTCTCTTAAGTCAGGCTTTTACAGGTAGCATGTTTTTTCCATAGGTAACATTTCATCAAATATGATCTTTAACAGTTGATAGCCAGGATACTAAAGTTTTGTTTGTAGGCCCTTAAGAGTTAAAAGAGCTAGGGCTATTTGGCCTCCAAAAGAGAGACTGAGGGATGTCACAATCTATGGATCAATAAGGAAAAATGATACAATTAGAACGAATTATCTTGCTCTGTTGAGGTTATTTCTGCACATAAAAACAAAGACAAAGAAAAATCCAAAATAGCTCGAGAAAGATTCAAACTAAAAAACTGAATTCAAATCCAGTTTACACGTAAATACCAGTTGGGGCCATTAATAGCTCCCCTCCAGTCATTCTGAATGAGCCCTGAGTAATTAGAACCAATTGAACCCTATTGAATTGAACGTTGAGGTCTCATGAGAGACACTTAGTGTACAGTATAGTGAAGATAAGAGACTAAATGTTGAAACCCTTAGATTCGAGCACTCGTTCTGCCCCTTACTTACTATGACCTTGAACAGACACTTACCCTTGCTATAATACAACTGTCAAACCTCTGGGTAATAGCTAACGTCCTTTGTTGCTATTAAATCCTAAACCCTCCTGGCTCCATCTAAACAAGAGATTATGGGAATATTCCCAGGAATATGAATGTAACATAATTATGTTCAACCAGTATTCTGGAGGATTTACTCTATGCAAACCATAAAGATAAACCACAGAATTCCTGATCTCAGGGAACTTACAGCCTAGTAGGAGAGATAAAACGTGCGAACAAGTAAATAATCAGTGCTGGCACATACTGATAGCTTACAACACACGGACACTATTCTACATACTTTACTTATATTAACTAATCCTCATCTGTAGATGGACATAATGACAGAACCTGAGGCCTAGGAAGGTTAAGTAAGGCAAGTTAGCCCAGGAGAAGCTTGTGTTCAAATTCAGAGCTGGCCTGAGTCTGTGCTCTTCACCACTATTCTATATTGCCTATAAGCAGAATGCAATAATTACATACATGTACACACACATACACAGGTTAATTACATTGCTATGCAAACACAGGGAGGAAGATATTACTTCTTCCTCGGGGATTATATATGTTTTTATGAACTAGGCGGTGTGTGGGTTTTTCCTTGAGGCTGAAAGGATTTAGCAGGTATGAAGAAGGAAAGAAGAGCTTGTTAGGACAGACCAAGGATATGAGCCCTAAGAAAGAAAGAGACAAATAAGGTGGTTCCTAAAAGTCTTTGTCAACACTGAATGGACACCAGTTGGGAAAGCTGGGTTGAGAACAAACTTGCTTGGCTGTGAGGGAGAAAGAGACTTGACGAACTCACAAGCTGTATCAAGTGTTTCAAAACGTGCAAGGCTGTTGTTTCCCACGGGCAACGGGGTACAGATACAAGAGTACTTAGAAAGGAAAGACTGGGATTTCTCAGCAAGACATTTGAATTGACCAAGTGCAGTTTTAGTGATCAAATCCCCTCTTGTTTCTAGTGATATTAATAAAGTCAATGATGCCATTGCTGACCAAGTGGCCATTTTCATTCAGCGCATGACCACAAGCATCAGTGGGTTCCTGTTGGGATTTTACCAGGGTTGGAAACTGACCTTGGTTATTATCTCTGTCAGCCCTCTTATTGGGATTGGAGCAGGCATCATTGGTCTGGTAAGAATGTCTTCTCACTTCTCTCCAAGACTTTTGTGCTGAGAAACAGCCAGAAATGTGAAACTTGTTTCCTTTTTCCTGTGTATGTTTAGTCAATATTATCACTGTTTCAGTTTACTTTGTTTGATTATTCCTCACTATCCAATAACATTCCACAGATCAGGGATTGATGATGTTTTAATAACATAAATATTATTGTATTAATAACAATAACAACTACATTTTCTGAGCATTTACTATTTTGCCAGGCACTATTAGGAACTTCATATATATTGTCTCTAATCTTTACAACAATCTTATAAAGTCTTAATGCCATTTTAGACATAAGAAATGCAGGCTCAGAGAGGTAAAGGGACTTGTCTGGGACTACACAGCTAGCAAGTGATCAAATACAAGGGAGTCTGACTCCAAAACCTCCACCCATTCTCTGATATGCCTATTGCTTCCTATGGTCTCTAAAGCTCTGACGTTTTCCTCAAAAAGGCCCAACAAACATACCCAGCTCAGTAACAAACACCTAATGCAGATTTCTACCTTCACAACTGTGTTCTCCATGCTGTGTGATCAGTTTCAGACAGAGGTTACCTGACCCATTCTGAGCAATGTCCCCATCAGTTTCCATTCCCCAGGTACGTAGGCTAAGAAAAAACGTAGGAGTAGGAATTTTGAGTCATCCCTATTAAAAAACACTCCCAAGGATTAAGAAATTATGTTCTGCTTTTAGAGCAGACACATTCGATAGCAGCTCATGGGATCAGGCACACTAATAATTTACTGTAAATGAGAATAGAATTCAGGTGAAAAGCCGTACGCACATCATTGAGCAACAGGAAACCAATCTCCATGATAATATTTTCTAGCAAAATATTCTCTACAGTCCACCGACTATATTACTCAAACATTTCCCAGGTAGTACAGAGTGACAATAGCAAAGAGCTCACTCCCCTCAACTGTCCATCATCTGGTTCTACCACCTGGCTCAAGAAAGATATTTTTAGCCTGTCAAAGTGTTAGCTTCCTCACCTTTAAGATAAGGCTAATCCTTCCCAAAGTAATTGGGATAATTCAAGGCATATTCCATGTTATGCACTTAGCATGGCATCTGGCACAGAATTAATTGCTACAGAGTTATAAGCTTTTATTTTTTTCCAATCCACCATGTCACACAAGCTTCACCACAGTCCTTCCTACCAAGCCTCCCTTCCTCAGAGGATCTTCCAGGATTCTGCAAACATTTAATTCAGTTCCCCCCACCCCCAATACATTGAATCTCTTTCTTCAAACCTGTAATTAATTAACGTCCATACTCAGATGGATCATATGTCTCATTTAACATGTTAGAGATGTAGCCTGGTTCGCTTGATTTTAACACGCTTAGAGCATAGTTTCTCTTGCTATCTCAGTGCCTGTATTTCAACTTCTTGTCAGTGTGTCACTGATTTGTAATGCTGTAACTCTGCACTGGTTTCTTCTTGAATTCAAGTCTGTGCACGTTTGTGTAAAATGATGCAAGCAATTTCACTAGGCCTAATTCAAGAGCAGGACTCCCCCCCCCCCCCACACACAAAAGAGCAGGAGGGGGCAATATATCAATATTGCACATTACTGTGGGTTTTTTATGCCTGTGTCTGACTTTTATATTTAACCAAGAGAAACATGAGTGATCATTAAATATTTTCCCATATACATCTTTTAAACTCTTGTATCAATTTTACTGAAGTATCCTGAGATTATTTCATGAGCCATTACAATAAAACTATGAACATTCACAACTACTTGATTTCCTCAATAAATAATTTAGAAATAAGTTAAAAGAAGGTTGTGGTAAAAACTGCAGCGTCATCGGTAACGTCCGTAAAATTCAGATTTTAATGTTGATGAAAATAGACCTACTTTCCCTATTGTTGCCTTTTCAATTCACAACTTACGAAGTGTGCACTTGTAACATAAATATGTTATAACAAAATTATACACTTACTTTTTTGTACCCAAAACCTCCATTTAAGATTTTGTTTGTGAAGGTTTTTGCTGCTAAGAGTTTGGAAAAACTTGGAAGATAAACTCCTTTAGTCTGGGTAGTATACATTTTTTAGATTTCTGAGTCGATCTTTTACAATATTTGCTTTTATTCATTTTGGTATCTTCATCTGTGACAGGGATTTCTTTGGTGATTAATTCTAATTAGAACTCAATCCAAGTCCAATTTTAGAAAAAGTAATTTGTTAAACATTAAAGGCAATGTCTTTTTAGTTCCTTCTGTAAAGAGCAAAGCTAGTTGAGCCCCTATAGTTGAGTCAAATGGTGTAATATTAATCTGGAGCTTTCTCCTGTGGAATTACCTCTGTGGCATCACGCCTTTGCATACTCGGGACCTCTCCCCCATTCTACTGACCAACATGGCACCTGCACAGACCACCAGTCTCTGTCTCTGGTGTTTGTCCACAAACTGTGCAATGGCCTGTGGCCAATAGTAATGAAATGGGACACAGTTACACTTAAAACCTTCATCAGCATAATGAGTGAAACACTGTGGTCTCACTGAATGCCCTCTTTGGAACTTATTCTGAGAGGTTTTTGAGGCTGACTTCTAATGGAATCATTTTAATAAGCTGGCAACCAAACACTCATGGATGGGGTTTAACAGAGATCAAACTTGGATGCAATTCTTCCCTTGGTGAACATGGCTACAGCGAGAATCTAGTTTTGTATTGCTAACACCCACCACATGTTTACTGAGTGACAGGTTGACTTACCTAATTACCCGGTCATCACGTCTTGTTTTCTTCTTTTGGATTTTAGAGTTTGTCCAAGTTTACTGACTATGAATTGAAGGCCTATGCCAAAGCAGGGTCAGTGGCTGATGAAGTCATTTCATCTATGCGAACAGTGGCTGCTTTTGGTGGTGAGAAAAAAGAGGTTGAAAGGTTGGTTCGTTGAAATGTCTGCCACTTTCCAGAATTCTGTTGATTGGCATACCACCCTGAAATCTTCCCCATTTTGCACAAAGTGGCAGATTTTTACCTAGGTCTGTTTACCCTGAGGGAGCTTCTGTTTGAGAGGCAGCTGGGAGCAATTAGATGGGGCATTAGCATTACAAGGACCCCCAAGCCTTTAGCTGTGTGTTTTTGAAAATGTTATAGTGGGAGATGTTTAGAAAGCTATTTTAGGTTAGATATTTATTTCAACTGTGGTGGTGGATACATACACACGCTAAACCTCTGTAACACTGTTTAGATCACGGAGTGATCTGAAATGCAGTTCCAGAGGCACCTGGGTTGCTCAGTCAGCTGAGCATCAGACTTCGACTCAGGTCATGATCTCATGGTTGGATCCTGAGTTTGAGCCCCACATCAGGCTCTGTGCTAACAGCTCAGAGCCTGGAGCCTGCTTCAAATTCTGTGTCTCCCTCTCTCTCTACCCCTTCCCTGCTAGTGCTCTGTCTCTCTCTCTCAAAAATAAATAAACATTAAATTTTTTTTTAGGTGTAAGCATTATTATAAAAAAAGACACAGAGAGGGAGGAAGAGAGAGAATGAGTGTGAGAGGGGCAGAGAGAGAGGGAGACAGAGGATCCAAAGCAGGCTCTGCGCTGACAGCAGAGAGCCTGATGCGGGGCTCAAACTTGAGAACATTGAGATCGTGACCTGAGCTGAAGTCGGATGCTCAACTGACTGAGCCACCCAGGTGCCCATCTGGAAGATTAGTTCTTAATAAAAATAAAAACCTAAATGAGTAAAACAGCACAGTTGTCAAGAATGTTGTTTATTCTTCCATTTATCTAGTACTTAAGTGCATTCCATATGCCAAGTACTGATTTTATAAAATAGCCTCCAGTTTAAACTCTTTTTAATGAGTAGATCTAGAATGATGATGTCATTCTCAGTTGCTACCAAAGAGAAAAGAGAATTTACAATCTCTACTTAGCCTCTTTTCTTTTCTTTTCTTTTCTTTTCTTTTCTTTTCTTATTTTTTGTTTTTGTTTTGTGTCTCTTGGTTTGTAGAGTGAAGTTACCTTGTTTCTCATAACAAATTTCAGTAGCATACTTCCTCCACCATAAAAGATATTAATCATTGTTGATAAAAGTAGCAATGTAAATATTTTGAAAATGGTAACATAGAATAGACCTTCATTTTTGTCCCATGAAATGGGAAATTTTCTCCGTGAATTTATTTTTGGGGATAAAAGAAGGCAGTTACAGAGTGTCTGAGCTTGAAGACCATGCCAGTTATTAATGGCCAGAGTATAGAATCACTGGAGCTTAGTGCTTGAATTGGATATCTACATAGCTATCCCCGTCCTGTGGCTATGAACCCCATGGGTCATGTTACGACATAGCATTCTTGGTCACAGGTCAGATAGGCGTATGGAGATGAGTTGGTGCAAACACAGGTCTCAAACCTAGGGGGAAACAATTACATCATTTGCTGATAGAAAGCATGCCGCATGACTTAATAACACAGTTCAAGCACAAATAGTACTAGATCCCTTATGTCCAAACATTTGTGTTGAAAATTCTTTTCTCTTGGGGTAAAGTTCTCACTGTCCTCACACTGTTCTCATCCCAGAGGTAATCAACCAACCATGAGGCTTTGTTAGGCATCATTCCTTCAACATGTTTCACTGCCGGGTTGAAAGAAACAAAATAACTACGTGGACGCGATCGTCATTTTCTTCCCATGAAGGCGCTATGTGTCTGGGGTGATTTTATTATGATCATTGAGTATAAGCACTGCACTGTGCCTATTTTGAATATTTTGACTTGAGTTGCTGCTGCTGACATAGACTCAAATGCTTTCTCTTCACAGATATGAGAAAAATCTTGTGTTTGCCCAGCGTTGGGGAATTAGAAAAGGGATAGTGATGGGATTCTTTACTGGATTCATGTGGTGTCTCATCTTCTTCTGCTATGCACTGGCCTTCTGGTATGGCTCCAAACTTGTCCTCGATGATGAAGAATATACGGCAGGAACCCTTGTCCAGGTACTTAGATCTGAGCAGCCCAGACATAGCATCTCCTGCTGGCATCTCAGAAAAGCCCGTAGTTAAGGTGTTTTGTTTATTCCTTTAGTATCTGAGGGGGGGAAAGCATCAATGATTTGGTGGAGTCCATCTGCAGAAACAAGCAAAACCTACACATTTTATAGTAAAGGAATGCTGAGCATTTGACTTGATGAAACCAGAGATTTAATGATTTCCAATTAACTAAGGATTTTATAGCTGTACAACAATGACTTTTCTGACTGAGTCCAAAAGATAATATGCCATGAAAATGGGAAGTCGTTGATCTCTCAGCTGAAAGTTAACAGCTCATGTAGTTAAGTTTCATAATAGTACAAGATATGTGCTAATGGACGCATTTGTGAAACATGAGTTACTAAAATACCAAGCCAGTAATACCCTCAACTGAACAGGCAATGCCACCATTTTTATTGTTCGCTTGTGCTATAGTCGTGCTCTCACGAATGCCATGGCTACTTTAATTTTCAGTATTTTTTTCAGTTGTTCTTTCAAGAATTATTGAGTATAAAAAAAAAAAAAGTCTTATTGAGCGTCTATGATATGCCAGACCCATACAAAGTGCAGGGGATTCAGTAGTGAACAGAAGAAATGTGATCTTTTCCTGATGTAACTTATCATTTCGTGGGGAAGAAAAGCAATACTTAAAAATCACATCAGTGCCTAATGGCAGAAGAAAACGCGTGCTACAAAAGACAAGCGACATGCATGGTGAATACCAGGATAACCAGGTGTGGCTAGGGTGAGAGAAAGCTCATTAACCCAAGGGCTTTCTTCCTTAGCTTACAGCGCCTCTCATTACCGCTGGACTTTTGCCATTGTTCTGATTCTCAGACGGAAGGCATTTCCACACTCATCAATCTTTTATTTTCTTGTATGGCTTGCCGAACTTTTCCTTCAGAGGGCTTGAATGAAAGTGACCATTTGGGTTTATTTACAATTTGTTACCACCCCTTCCTGCCCTCACACACTAGGCTCCATGAAGTCAGGGAGATAAAACATGAAATGCACGTTTCATTTGGCCTATTAATTGTTTAATTAAGTATATTAATTTTAAAAGCACGGACATAGGAAGCAGTTTCACCTAAGATTCGTAAATAAAATATTTTGGCCCTAGATTATAGGTGAGACAGATGCCAATTAAATAATAAAAAATGTAGGGGTCCCTGGGTGGCTCAGTGAGTTAAGCCTCCGACTTTGGCTCAGGTCATGATCTTGCGGTTCATGGATTTGAGCCCCATGTTGGGCTCTGTGCTGACAGCTCAAAGCCTAGAGCATGCTTCGCATTCTGTCTCCCTCTCTCTGCCCCTCCCCTGCTCATGCTCTGTCTCTCTCTCAAAAATAAATAAACATTTTTTAAAAATAATGAAAAATGCCAAAATTTTACATAGACATTTGCTAGCTGATAGCCTGTAATTTGAGGTCTACTGCTTTAGTAGAAATACGTTTCTAGGGAAAGTAGAACAGAATTTTATTTACAAATCGAAATGATTATCAGAGGCCAAACCATAATCAATCGAAGCTACTGACTTTATTTCATAAGAGCATGATAATACACTAAGAATAACTTTTCAAAAATCAGTTCTTTGCAAGATGAACAACTGGCATCACTTGAATTTTGTTTAAAAAATTAAATGTGATTATACATGTTAGTGTTTTGTAAACCTTAAAAGAACAGTATAGATGGAAAATATTGCTATCATTATAATTTAGCCACTTTCTTAACAACTTTAATACAGCTTTACACATTTGGAAACTTTTTTTTAATGTCTATTCATCTATTTTTGAAAGAAAGCGTGAGTGAGGGAGGGGCAGAGGGAGAGGGAGACAGAGGATCCAAAGTGGGCTCTGCATTGACAGCAGTGAGCCTGATGTAGGGCTCGAACCCACGAACTGTGAGATCATGACCTGAGCCGAAGTCTGACGCTCAACAAACATCTAAGTGCCCCCAGCTTTCCACATTTGAAAAACCAGTGAAACACTCTGGAAAACAGTGTGGAGGTTCCTCAGAAAATTAAAAATAGACCTACCCTATGACCCAGCAATAGCACTGCTAGGAATTTACCCAAGGGATACAGGAGTACTGATGCATAGGGGCACTTGTACCCCCATGTTTATAGCAGCACTCTCAACAATAGCCAAATTGTGGAAAGAGCCTAAATGTCCATCAACTGATGAATGGATAAAGAAATTATGGTTTATATACACAATGGAGTACTACGTGGCAATGAGAAAGAATGAAATATGGCCTTTTTGTAGCAACGTGGATGGGACTGGAGTGTGTTATGCTAAGTGAAATAAGCCATACAGAGAAAGACAGATACCATATGTTTTCACTCTTTCTTTTTTTTTTTAAAAATTTTTTTTTAACGTTTATTTATTTTTGAGACAGAGAGAGACAGAGCATGAACAGGGGAGGGTCAGAGAGAGAGGGAGACACAGAATCTGAAACGGGCTCCAGGCTCTGAGCTGTCAGCACAGAGCCCGATGTGGGGCTCGAACTCACGGACCGCGAGATCGTGACCTGAGCCGAAGTCGGCCGCTCAACCGACTGAGCCACCCAGGCGCCCCCCATATGTTTTCACTCTTATGTGGATCCTGAGAAACTTAACAGAAACCCGTGGGGGGTGGGGGGGGGGAGAAAAAAAAAAAGAGGTTAGAGTGGGAGGGAGCCAAAGCATAAGAGACTCTTAAAAACTGAGAACAAACTGAGGGTTGATGGGGGGTGGGAGGGAGGGGAGGGTGGGTGATGGGTATTGAGGAGGGCACCTTTTGGGATGAGCACTGGGTGTCGTATGGAAACCAATTTGACAATAAATTTCATATATTGGAAAAAAAAGAAAAAGAAAAACCAGTGAAAGTATTGCGGGTATGAAACCCGACTATAAAGTCCCTGGTGTTTATTGATCTAATGACTCTTAAGAACTTTCAACATTTATGAGTCCCAGCTGCTTGTATCTGCTCATTCTGCAGAAAAACATGCATTGAGAAAAGACCTCTTTCTTTTCATACCATGCCTGAACAGAGAGGACAGAGGTGTGCCCAAATAACATTTCAGAGGGAAAAATGAATTGGTAAATTGAAAATTAAATACTACACAATTCCAATTGGAAACACTGAATTTAAAATCCCCTTGGTTACTTCTGTAGCAGGAATCCAATTTTATGGTTCTGCTAAAAAATAGACTGAGGTATATTCAAAATTTTAGGAGATTATTTAAGCAGAAATAATTCTAATCAAGCAGCACCAAACCAGAAGTGATGAGAAACCATTCTCCACCCATAGGAGCAGGGGACTTTTATAGTGAAAAGACAGAAGCAAAGCAAAAAAAAAAAAAAATTATTTGATTGGCGATACCTTAAGCAGTTGCCTTGCCCGGGGAAGCTTAATTGACTATTTGTGATTAGTTGTCCTCAGGTTTTTGATTTCTTGACCTTAAGGCGTTTGAGCTGAAGTTTTGGTTTGCTTATGCAGGTTGCTAAGGTATTAAATCTGCCTCAGCCTAATGGCCTCCTTGTTTAACTCATTTGACACTCCTCAGCTTCAAGTGTTCACTCTATACTTTCTGTAAATAATTTAACTGAGTACTTAGTATATGCAGATGTGGAATGCTATGTGTTTCCAACATTTTAATCATCAACGATTAACCTTACCTCATATTCCGAATGTCTTCTTGCAAGCCTCTGCTTACACCTTTAGAAATTTCCTTTTGGGAAAATGGAGAAATCCATGAACAGTATAATCACTGATTGTTCTTTCTCTCTCTCTCCCTTCCTCCCTCCCTCCATCTTTCTCTTTCTTTCACTCATGTGCGCAGGCACATTTTTCACCATACTTCTGAGTAGCAAACTCTGAAGCCTCAGTATACATGAGCTGAGGTGAGTGTTAGTAATCCACTAAACTAATTAACAATTCGGTTAATCTAATATGTTTTTCATGCACAAAGTCATTATTGGCTGCATGGTAATTGGGCATACATGGTAAGTGGCTCACATAAATGACTGTGATTAGTACCACTTGTACCCAGACAAAAAACAAACTCTGTGATCTATTAAGAGAGGAGATGAAAGCGAATTGCAGAGTGCAGAAGGCTGCTTTTTCACGCTTCCCAGGTTTCAGGACTCAATAGTAAAAAATAACAGTAGCAGTAGAGGGTAACAGTATTCAGAGTGTATGAGGTGTCAAGCACTAAATGACATATTTCATATAAATACAATATGTAATATCAAAGCTTCATTCTGTATTGATGTCATTAAAGATGAAATGGAGCCATGAGGTTGAAAAATATGTGCTGAGGGGCATGGAGTGGGATATAAACTCAGGTGACTATGTCTCTAGGGCCTGACTCATTAGCCAGTGTTTTCTTCTTCTGGATCTATCTTCCAAGGAGCCACAGATCCCCTTTTCCCCAGCACAGCACACCCACAGATTATTCCCCAGTGGTCTCCTTTGCCTCTTCTGACACTGCCATCCCCTGGTTAGAGTGCAGTGTTTGGGGTGGGAAATGATCATCTGTTGGAATGGGTGCTGGCTATTGTGATAATATCAGTACATGTCTCTGTTCTGTCTCACTCACTCTTTCCCTGTGAACTCTGAGAGAGACATCTGCAAAACCAGGCTGAGCAAGGTTTGACTGCAAACCTCAGGTTAGGCCCCTAGTGATTCAATCTAGGATCTAGACAGGGGTCGGCAAACTATGGCCCGCCAGTCTAATCCAGCCTGATGCCTGTTTTTGTAAATAAAGTTTTATTGGAACACAGCCATAATTATTTGTTCTCTATTGTCTATGGCTGCTTTCGTACTACATAGCAGAGTTGTGTAATTGCTTCGGAGCTCATATGGCCTGAAAAGGCTAAAATATCTACTAGGTGTCCTTTATAGAAACTGTTTGCTGAGCCCTGATCGAGGACATGTGGAAAGCATGTTTTGTTTAGGTGGGAAGGCCTCTGATAAAGGTGGTCTTAACCCAATTTACAGAAGTACTTCTCCCTCTATTCACTTTATCATTTCTTAAGTGTGCAATCTTGCTTCTTTTAACATCATCACTACGATTTATGTGGCTAACACTGGATTTATCATCCTTAAACTAATTATTTCATTTCATGTTCATAACAGTCCCATGAGGTATATACTGTTAATATCCCTGTGTTACCGATAAAGAAATTGCGGCTTGAAATATGAAGTAATCTGCCCATGGGAGGAGCTGCCTTCTGTAATTAAGGGAGAGGAACAAGAAAGATGAGGAGAGAATGTCTGTCTCATTCATGGAGTGGGGAATTCAGGAAGAAGGCAAGGAGGGACTGGTGCACATCATCATATGCGGAATGGAGGTTACTTGAGAGGAAGGGAGGCGCCTGGGAGGCTCTGAGGAGTCTCCTGGTCCAGACACAAGACCAAAGGAAGGCAGGGAAACCATCACAGACTAGGATCATTTGAGTGCCTGAAGAAGACTACATTCAAACATTCAGGCAGCAGCCAGTTTTCAGTTCAGGAAATAACTCCTGTCCCCAACGGATGGTGGCCAATGAAATATCCTCCATGAAAGTTACATGACTAGTCCCATTTGGTCAAAAGGAGTCTTGTGCTCCTCCTAGAGGCACATGACAAATTACCTCATTGCCTCTTCCTTTATAAACAGCACTGATAAAAACACAGTGCTATTTGGTAGGAATATCTGGTCATGATAAATTCGCCTTCCCCTAACTTAATGAAATGACTGGGTTGGTGAGTTTAAGGACAGCTTCCTCAGCATCGCAAGGAACCTGGCCATACCAACTGCATGCCACCAGCAGCAGGTGGGCCTGTTTGCTAGACAGGATGTCAGGCAAGAGCTTGGGTTCAAATACTGCTCTACCACTTAATACGTGTTTTCATGTAGAGTAAGTTAGGCAATCTCCATACACCTTGGTTTTCTCTTCTGTTGTAAAAATTAAATGAAGTAAAGCAGGTAAATCACTTAGAAATATACATTAGGAAAATTCCTCCTCCTCCTCCTCCTAGTAGTAATAGTTATCCTAATAATAGTCTACTAGTAGCAATAATATAGCATTAGTAGCAAATCTATAATGTATGTACCAATCTCTATGAAAATCAAGCTAATCATACTGTCTTTATTGCTTCAGTGACCCTTATCAGGGGTCTCTTATCCAGAGACCATATCAGGCTGTTCATGTGACAAACTGAATTATCATGTCACTATTCTAACTCACTTTGTGTCTATACACTGCCTTGCTTAGATCTCTTCCTCGTTGCAAAATATATTCTTCTTGGTAGAATAGTGTTCTACACATAGATGTTCAGTTAAAAATAATGTAATCTTTTAAATCATAACAATAGAAAAATTGGAGATACTTTGTAGAACAGAAATTATTCCAGGTGTCTCTAAAGAAATAGTTATCTTTCAAACTCCCAAGGAAGAACATTTCTGAGAAACCTCTGAGTTCACACAGATAGCCCAAATGATAGCGCTATTTACAAATTGACAAAAACATTCAAAAACTATGTTTATCTCTTTTTATTTCAGATTTTCCTCAGTATCATAGTAGGAGCTTTAAATCTTGGCAATGCATCTTCTTGTTTGGAAGCCTTTGCAACTGGGCGTGCAGCGGCCACCAGCATTTTTCAGACAATAGACCGGGTATGTAAGAGCCAAAGTAAAGGCCATGAGCAGGTTGGGGTGGGGAGAGAAATGAATTTCTGAGGAATTTACCCTCAATGTTAAAAAAAATAGGAGGATGGGGCTTCTGAGTGGCTCAGTCAGTTAAGCGTCTGACTTCGGCTCAGGTCATGATCTCACGGCTTGTGAGTTTGGGCCCCACATTGGGCTCTGTGCTGACAGCTCAAAGCCTGGAGCCTGTTCCAGATTCTGTGTCTCCCTCTCTATCTCTGCCCCTCCCCTGCTCACGCTCTGTCTCTGCCTCAAAAATAAACAAATATTAAAAAAATAAATTTAAAAAAATATGACTATCACAATGCCCCTAATTCAGCAATACTTAATAAGTGCTATCATGAGCCAGGCTCCACCCTGAGTTGGGACTGCAAGAATGAAATAGAACAAATAAGGCCCTTGCACTCCTATCATACTAGGAAACGGGTAATAAAGAAGGAAGCACATTTATGGATCTAGAAGGTACTATGTTGGGGCACCTGGGTGCCTCAGTTGGTGGAGCGTCTGACTTAGGCTCAGGTCATGAGCTCACAGTTAATGAGCTCGGGCCCTGCATCAGGCTCTGTGCTGACAGCTCAGAGCCTGGAGCCTGCTTTGGATTCTGTGTCTGCCTCTCTCTCTGCCCCTCCCCCTCTCATGCTCTGTCTCTTTGTCTCTCTGTCTCTCAAAAAGAAATAAAAACATTGGAAAAAAATAGAGGGTATTACATTTAGTGAAAGAAGTCAGACAGAAAAAGGCAAATACTATACAGTGTCACTTACATGTAGAATGCAAAAACACAAAGCAAATGAACAAACAAACAAAAAACAGAAATGACTCATAAATACAGAGAGCAAACTGGTGGCTGTGAGAGGAAGGGGCTAGCAGGATGGGCAAAATAGGTGAAAGGGATAAACTTCTAGTTATAAAATAAGCAAGTCACAGGGATGAAAAGTACAGCCAATAATGTTGGAATAACTGTGTGATGACAGAAAGTAACTACACTATCTTGGTGAGCATTTGGTAATGTATATAATCGTCGAATCACTATATTGTCCACCTAAAACCAACCCAACTTCAGTAAAAAAATAAAAATTAAAAAAAGAAGTAAGCACATTCAAAGATAAGATAATATTAGTGCAATAAAGGAAATAAAATAGGTCAGCATGGTAGCGGTTGAAGTGGAGAGGAGACTTTGATGGTAAGCTCATCTCTGAGGAGATAATATTTGCACTGAGAACTCAAGGACAGTCAGCCATGTGAAGGGAGGTTTGGGGGAAACGGTGCTTGGGAAATGAGAGCAGGGAGGCTATTCCTGGAAGAGAGCCCTCTGGATGGAAAAAGGGCTTGGTGAATACAAGGACCTAAAACAAGGTCAGTGTGTGTGAGTTGAGTGAGCAAGGGACAGAGGCTGGAGAGAGAGGAAGGGGCCAGATCAGGCAAGACTTTAAGGCCAAGTTCGTCAGTTTGGATTATCTTCTAAAGGTGACAGACCTTAGACTGTCTGGTAGTCTGGCTAGGATTTTCCTGGTTAATCTACTAAAGCACCTTGGAGGTCCAGCTAGAAAGTCAAAATCCAAGAATAGAAGGGAGAAGAGGGCAACATGTTCTTCCCCTCTGGAAGCCCTGGAAATCTAGAGGTTCTTCTTTGGTCCCCTAAATCTTAAGTATTTATGAAGCATATAACCTACCTGAGGAAACTGTTGATCACTTTATCTGTTTCGTATTTGGGGGTTTCATATATTGGAGTATAGATTGTTGGAAACTACATAGACATGTTGAGCTATCCAAATTCTACCTCATTCTTAGGGTTGTTATATGCTCAAATAAGATAATGAATCTAAAAGGACTTTGAAACTATTACAAAAAATTATTTAAAAGTTACTTTATTATCTTTACTAGAGACCCACAAAGAAGAAAATAGATTACGCTATTGCCCCAAAATGAGATATGATGATGAGTTTCTCTCACAAGTGTAGAAGCAGGAAGAAGCTGACGTGGGGTGTTTTGGTAGCAAGACATGGCCCTCACTCCTGTCTGATTAACTAGAAGGGTTAAATTCTAGATTAGGCTCACTACTGACAACAATGAGGTGAAATTCAGCATAACAATTGAAACTTGGTAGTATTTGAGGATACCACTTGAGGACATTCAGTTAGGTTTTTTTTAAATGTTATTTTTGAGAGAGAGAGAGAGAAAGCTGGGGAGGTGCAGAGAGAGAGGGAGACAGAGGCTCTGAAGCAGGTTCTGCGCTGTCTGTGTGAGATAGTGACCTGAGATGAAGTCGGAGGCTTAACCAACTGAGCCACCCAGGTTCCTGAGGACATTCAGGTAGTTTTAATCATCATCTACCACAGATACACAAATGTAGAGAACTATTGGACCCTGGCTTGGATGACTGTTTGTGTGGCCTTAGGAAAGATACTTAACCTCCTCAGGCAAACAATTGAGCATATCATATGTCTAATTAGGTTATAGTGACAATTACATAAGTGAGAAAAGCACATATTAAAATACCTTGTAAATTGTCTTCCATGGTATCTCAAAATATAATAATATATAATATTAATATACTATATACTAATATAATAATATATTAGCTATAGATTAATACTATATATTATATTATGTTATTATATAATAATATAATATGTCATAGTAATATGTCAACAAATAGTAATAATAATTTAATTAATTAAATTTAATTAATGTGAAGTTATATATCAATTGTATATTATTGACATATTTTATATAGATTATAATTAATTATATATTAATTCTTTGTGTATATTTGGTCATGTATTAATATATTATATGTAATATAATATATTAATACTATTAATGTATAGTAATATAATATCTCATATTAATATCTTAGTAATGTTCATATTATTACTGTTATTAATAAATGCTTAATGTGGAAACAAATTTTGCTGCAAGTTTTACCTGGTTGTTGTTCTGTTTTATGAGTAAATTCAAACCAAGACGGATCATAAATGCATATAATGTGTCTTGTTGCATATTCCTTTTATATTCCACTCCAGAAACCCATCATTGACTGCATGTCAGAGGATGGTTACAAGTTGGATCGAATTAAGGGTGAAATTGAATTCCATAATGTGACCTTCCATTATCCTTCCAGACCAGAGGTGAAGGTAAGTGTTCATCTTTTTCCCAGGAACAATGACATTTTCCTTCTTTGATGATTCATGTCCAGAGCCACAAATTACTTGTTTTTCTGAAGCATGACAGTGTCCGGGAAGAAGGAACAGAAGCATGTTTCTCTAGAAGTGTCGCTTGGCATCATGTCATTTCTCAGACAACAAACCACATTCCTTTGTAGTAACGATAATGTGCAAATCCCTCTGGTGAGGACACGCTCTGGCAGCACATTCAGGTTAGGTCAGGTTAAGTATGATTCTCTGTTGAAGTATGATTACTGTCATGAAAAGCATAAGCTAAATAAACTGCAAGTCTATCAGAACAGCCAAAAAGTACAGATGCAGAGGGTGGAACATGGAGTGGGTAAGTGAAGGAGTGGCAAAGAAAAGCTGCTGCCTTGTGGTTTCTTCCTTCCTATCTCTAAGTTCACAAGGGTCACTAGATCAGTCTTTGGAGGAAAGGTAAGCTTGTGACCTTAGGCTCATGTATCTTGTGCTGGGTGATTGCCCAGGGCACATGATGAAGAAATGTACAGTTTTCCTACACCTACTGAGCAAGTATCTTTAAAGGCAACTTATTCTACAGGTAAATGAGGATCTACTCTCCATGAATGAGTTGGCTTTAAAATGAGACTTATTTCTAATTTTTACAGAATACCTCTAGCCACACTTTCTTAATATTTCTGTTATGGGAAGTAAATCCCATGCTACTTAATTCTGACACTATGTACCTAAAATGTAGGCAAACATGTACACACACACACACACACACACACACACACACACACACACACGTGTGTATATATATATACACATACATACATATGTGTATGTGTGTATATATATATATATATATATATATATATACACAGAACATAGGTACCCCTATGTTCTGATTACATCGCTGAAGTGTATTTAGATTACTGTTACATATCACATATGTATGGAAACATTAAATGTCACAGCATATGTCAAAATGTCAACATATGTCAACATATGTGTGAAAGATCAACCACAAGGTAGTACTCACTCAGTAAAGATTTTTTAATGGATGTCTAAAAACTTGCTTCGTAGTATCTGTTCAGAACCAGCTAATAAGAGCCGTTTCATAAATACCAGTAGAATTAAAACACAATAATTTCATTTCTCTTTTATCCTCTATTCCCAACACCAATAGTTTGTTTTAACAAAATCTTACTTAGACCCGCAAATAGTCTTTATACCACAAGTATGTATTTAGCCCTGCTGGGTGCCACGCTGTACTGGGTTATAATGAGAAAAAGCACACTTGATGCCTGCCACCCTGGTGGGAATGACAGTCCAATACAGTCCAGTAAGTGAAAGTGATTTGCAAGCCTGACTCTCTAGTGGGATGAAAGGCATGTGAGATTTTGTCACACAGGGGACCCCAAACTGCCTTTCTATAATAAGTACAAAAATCACCACTGAACAGGTGAAAATACCCAACAGATGCTTATGAATTAGCTTCTTGTTCTTCCCTTTCTGGACCTACCAGCATTCAGTCTCTACCTTTAACGGTGCTTTAAACTTAACAAACATGCCACAAACATCTCTTAGGGAAAGTTATTCAGATCATACATTCACACACAATAAAAGTGCATAACAGCTTAACATTTGCAAATTAGTTTATTGTTAATCCATGCTCAGTAAATTAGTATTATATTTCTAACTTAATGGCTTTTTTTCCTTAACTAATTGGGATGGTCTCCTTGAGGC
>NW_024412395.1:50366969-50406634 GCF_014898765.1 Herpailurus yagouaroundi | reverse complement strand
TTTTCTGGTTATTGGTCGGTATTGATAGATACTGCTTTCAGGGCATGAGTAAACACATACACAGTATTCTCACAAAGCATCCTAACTTATGAGTCTAATTGCTGACAATCTGAATGTTGTTCTTCTCTTTTCTCTACAGATTTTGAATAACCTCAGCATGGTCATTAAATCAGGGGAAATGACAGCTGTGGTAGGATCCAGTGGAGCTGGGAAAAGCACAGCAATACAGCTCATTCAGCGTTTCTATGACCCCAGTGAAGGCATGGTGTGTGTCTTCCAGAAACCTCCTCAATATGCGGGGATGGGAAGTGCAAATGGAGATACGCTGGTCAAACATAAAGACCTAGCACACATGGAGACCATCTTGACACACGCAGAGTTGACTTAATGATTTTTGACCAGACTGACTGGACTAATTCCCTGCACGGTGGCTGTACTCAATGAACAACCCGCTTGTGCACTAAGGGGTGTAACTAAATGTGCAGATACATTCAAAATGGTATTTCTGCCTCTTCAGTGAACTAACATTTCCATTTATTTCTTTGGATTGCAACAAAATCGTATTGTCTTTTAAAGTTTTCCAAACACTAGGTATAGGAAAGGTTGCATGGCTAGAATGAACAGATTGATTACTGCTTCGAGAAGCTGAGTTTAAAAAAATATATATAATCTCACAAACTACTTGGTTTCTTTTTCCTCATGTTTATTTGTCTATAAAAATAATTATTTATTTTCAAAATGACCTCCAAGGTGTGTATGCTCATTTTATAAATAAGGCAACAGAGTCAGAGAGATTGAGACTTGCCCCCAGTTTGAACCCAGGTCTATTAGATGCCAGAGGCTCTGTTCTTTCTACACTCTCAAAATCATTCTTGTCAACATTTCCTTGATGCCTTGCAGTACACTCATTTGACTGTATGTTAAGTGGCTTCAATACAAGGCATTCTCTATAATGGATGCACTGCCACACTGACATGACAGACGTAATGAAAATTCTCTTTGGTACAGACATTCCGTCCTCTGGATATTCGTTGCTACATACCAGCATAACTACACTCTGAATCTATAAAAATCATGGTTTCTTGATGTAAGGTCTTTGCTTCTTTGCTAATAGTAATTTGTAATTGTTTATCCCACCTATAGTTTCAATTACTTTTAAATGGCAAAGTGCTATTTTTTTTTTAAATATAATTTATTGTCAAGTTGACTAACATACAGTGTGTACAATGTGCTCTTAGCTTTGGGAGTAGATTTCCATGATTCATCACTTACACACAACACCCAGTGCTCGTCACAACAAGTGCCCTACTCAATGCTCATCCCCCCACCCCCCCACACACACCCTACCAACCCATCAACCTCAGTTTGTTCTCTGTATTTAAGAGTCTTTTATGAGTTGCTTCCGTCTCTGTTTGAAACTATTTTTTTCTCCTTCCCTTCCTCCATGGTCTTCTGTTAAGTTTCTCACGTTCCACATAGGAGTGAAAACATATGAAATCTGTCTTTCTCTGACTTGTTTCATTTAATGTAATACCCTCCAGTTACATCTACTTTGTTACAAATGGCAAGATTTCATGAATCCGGCCAGAAAGTTACTGTAATGCATATACACAAGATAGGGAACATTTCTTATTTTCTTTGTAGCTTTTGAAGTCCATTTTTATAGGTCATAAGTCAAAAGATAATAAAAATATACAACATATGGTGAATAGCTGATTGATTCCATTGAAGAATTAACATTTTTTTCCATTCCTGGGCCAATTGTGGTCAATTAAATGACCTTTACATCATTTGTGTTTCTACAATGAATTGTCCTACAGCTATACTCGATTTCAACTATAAATTGTCACTCTTATATAAACAACCTCATTGTAGGAGGAATTATTTTTGTTATAATCTTGCAGGTCTCTACTTTTTCTCCCCATACATCAAGTACAACATAGCATTTTGGATCAGAACCCCGAAGGATTCTAAGAGATGTGACATTGTGCTCATGTTTTCTAGGTGACTTTGGATGGCCATGACATCCGCTCTCTTAACATTCAGTGGCTTAGAGCTCAGATTGGGATAGTGGAGCAAGAGCCCGTTCTGTTCTCCACCACCATTGCAGAGAATATTCGCTACGGCAGAGAAGATGCAACGATGGAAGATATAGTTCTAGCTGCCAAGGCAGCCAATGCCTACAACTTCATCATGGACCTGCCACAGGTACCCCTAGTCTCTCATTCCATGGGGGAACGCAGAAGTTGTGAAAGAGAAAAGAAAAAGTTACACAATATTATACATTTCTTTTCATTTGAATCCCAAATCATTAAATTCTTAATGCCATGTTAGATTTCATTCCTGGAAATGTACCATGAATTTTCCCCGTTGTCTGAAAACACATTATTGTTGATATATTAAAAATCTACCAAACAGGAACTTTCTTTTAAAATCTCCCTTTGACATTGACACAATCTTCTCACCCTATCTGTTAAGCATTTGTTTAAGCAGTAGGTAAGTTTTTCATGTGGCAATGACTTACACAATGCTCCTTTGATGCCTACTAATGTCATTGTTCTTTAATTTTCTTGTGTTTAGGCAGCTAAACACAGTGTCCTCAGTACTGTATCTCACATATTCAAAAATTCCTCATTTATCTTCATTGTAAACAATGACAACAAAACCCAACTCCATATTATTATACTTATATACATTTTGTGGCCAATAGCCTGCTAAATCAAAGAAGAGTTATTACTAGTTAACATATATATATATATATATATATATATTTACTTATATATGCTTACTACATACCAGGCACTGTTCTAAGCACTTTACCTCTCATTTGACCCTTAAAACCATCCTGTTGGTAGCTACTTTACTATTTCCACCTGTAAAGAGAGAACTAAGAGGTCAAATAACTTGCTCAAGGCAGAAGAATCAAGGTTCACACCCACGTGGTCTGGCTCCAGAGTCTGTGTTCCAGATAATTTCCTAATCAGCCTTTTAGATTACCTGTGTGAATAGGATTGCAGCTGTGAGTATGATATAGTCTAATGGCAAAGAGTATAAAGCTTTGGAATCAGACTGCCTCCATGCAAGTCCCATATTCTCTATTTGTAAGCTCTATAAACTTGGGCAAGTTACTTTAGCCCCTTACACCCCAGCATTTCCCTACCCATCGATTGACCACAGTGATATCTATCTCATGGGCCATCTGTAGAGACTAATAAGGTGAAATGTGTAAAGAGCTCAGCTCCATGCTTTATACATGGTAAGTGCTCAACTCATGTTGGCTAATAATGAACAAGACAAGAGTCTGACACCATTGTGAGATTGTCATATAATTCTAGACATGAAAGATACTCAGTAACTGTTTGCTATAGATGGTAATGATCGTAAAGCTAGTTTGATCTTTCCTTTACAACATAAAGACAGCTTTAGTGTTGTGTTTTTCTGTGTTGCCAAACTAGAGAAAAGGAGGAAGAACTTGATATGTGCTCTAACCCTTTAAAATGGGTTTTCAGGACCCTGATCAACTTTTACTTTGGTGGAAACATTTTATTTGAAGTTGAACTAGAGAGAAACATTTATATAACCCAGGAACCCGGGAATGAAAGAATAAATCAATTTCTTCATCTTACATACAAGTATCGATCAGACAGTAACCTGTTTCACAAAAGGGTATTTCTTTCAATGAAAGTTGGGCCTGTGAAAATTCATCCTTGAGAAGGAAGCTAGAAAGGACCTTGTAATGATCACTGCCAGGAACCATCAAATTGTTCCTCTTCCTTCCTGGTGTCACCTTCTTCCCAGCAATTTGACACTCTTGTTGGAGAAGGAGGAGGCCAGATGAGCGGTGGCCAGAAACAAAGAGTGGCCATTGCCAGAGCCCTTGTCCGAAACCCTAAGATCCTGCTCTTGGACATGGCCACCTCGGCGCTGGACAATGAGAGTGAAGCCATGGTACAAGAGGCACTGAGTAAGGTTGGTTGAAAGTCTGAGTTCATTGTATGAGACCATGTGGAAATGTGCTGTAGGAAAGGCAGCTTGCTGAGAGAGGATGGGGGTGGGGGGAAGGGAAGGGAGGAAAGGAGAGAGGGAGGGAGAGAGAGGGGAACTACATGGGTCAGTGGGTCCAGTCTAACAGTTTAGAAAATACTGACTACAATGTTCCTTGCAGGTGAATAGAAGTCAGTATGATTTGCTTCCAGAAGCTACAAATGAAAAATTTTAAATCTTGTTGAATCTAACTTAGAATATGTGATTTCAAAAATTTCCATTTTGTTTTTAGCTATTCATTAATAGCAACAGCTGGACCAACATGTGGGTGTTCATGGCCTTGATAGAGTGTGCTGGCCTTTTCTAATGTCTGCATAGCCTATTAAGGACCAAGACTCTGACTCACTTGTGGATTTGGAAACCATCCAATGTCAATGTCAGCTCTGTCTTACTGTTTGCTTAACAGTACACTGTACATTCTTACAGATTCAGCACGGACATACAATCGTTTCAGTTGCTCATCGCCTATCCACAATCAGAGCTGCAGATGTCATTATTGGTTTTGAACATGGTACAGCTGTGGAAAGAGGCACCCATGAAGAATTGATGGAAAGGAAAGGCGTTTACTTCACTCTAGTGACTTTGCAAAGTCAAGGTGATCAAGCTGCTAACGGAGAGGGCATAAAAGGCAAGTGTCTTTTCCAGTATACTTGTACATTGTATAAAACATTACGTTTGTTAACTCTGTTTTATGGATTTCTCTACATTTAAAATACACTGTGTTATTTGTTCTCCCAAAAGCCCTTGGAGGCATGCTACAGATGATAAGAGAAAGAACAGAAGTTCAGGAGATTCAGTTACTTGATCAAGTCAGAGAGCTAAAATCCAGGTCTTGTGTGGAAGAACGATTTCAATTCTATCCGATACTTTGCAGATAGGAGAGCCTTCCTAGAGTGTCCTGCACACAGTAGGACATTTATTCTTACTGATTGGGTAAATTAATTAATGACTAAACATTGTGGTGCTTATTTTCATTAGCGTGGATAGATACTTTGGGCCCTTGTGCATCCTTTCTGTTTTCAGTCTGAATTTTCAGACTTGGTGCTTACGCCAGCCTACATTAACCAACCACTCCAAACTTTCTCTACCATACCACATCTCGATTTGTGAACTCCACTGAGTAAAACTACTGTGTACATTTAACACGTGTGATTTATTCTGAAAATATATACTTTTTAACTTGGTGTGTCTACCACAGAAACCACCTACAGTGGGCTTCCTTTAAGTTTTTACGATTCATGCTATCAAACATCTATTCGTTGGGGATGACACACTGGGTATCACACAGTTCAAAAGATTCAATCCTGCTGAGTATTTTTTTTAAGTTTGTTTGCTTATTTATTTATTTATTTATTTAAGTAATCTCTAAACCCAGTGTGGGGGACTCATACTTGCGACTCAGAGATCAAGAGTTACATGCTCTTCTGATGAAGCCAGCCAGGCACCCCCTGCTGAGTATTTTGAAATTTTTTGTTCGAATGTGACGGATAAGTGCTAAGTGTTATTTGTCGCGATAGAGTTAATAGAATGTTTTAGCATCAGATATAGTGATAGCATATAATAAGTAGTTTTATTTTGATATGGCTCTCCTTATTGTATACACTAAGGAATCATTTATGTTGTGTTGCACAGGAGAAGACGAAACTGAAGACAGCTCATTTGGTGGCAGACAGACCTTTAGCAGAGAGAGCTACCAGGCTAGTTTAAGGTAAGCTAGCCATGAGGCAGATTTTAAGGTTTTAAAATATTCTTAGGAGCCTCTGCCCCTATGATCCCTCAGGTAATATCTCAGGTACAACCAGGAGATCCTTGAGTGTAGCCCCAGGTTTCATGTAATATGAACGTGAAAATGAATCCTTGGTTGCTATATATTGACATTTCTGTTTCTAATTCATGGGGATTTTTTTGTTCCACATTGGCTTCTTATCTTATTGTGGCTAGTGTCACGAGAGAGAGGCTTTATAATTAAAATGTTTTCAGTTTAGAAAGGGGATTTTAAAAATTTGTGTTTGGTCTTGTCCCCTAGATCTAACCATGATATGAAGCACTGTTTTTACATGGAGGTCAAGTTCATGGCTTTAGGCCCATTCTTTTACCTACTGAGCTGCAATTGAATTACAAATATTTCTGCTTCCAGAGTGACACATCTGAATTCAAATCATTCCTTAACTAGATGAAATAAGAAATGTATTTTTTAGCATTTGAAGAGAATTTCCTTAAACCCCAGCTATTTATTTTTCTTTGGATGAATATAGGGGTACTGACTTTCAAACATATTTTTGGAATATGCCATTAACAAGACTGTAAGTTTTAGTCTTTCATCCTGATTTAAGTGTATCAGTAAAATAGTTCATTTAATGTTAAAATTCTATGTACTAAGAATTCTGCCCAAGAGTAGCTGTCTCTATTTGTGAAAATATTATTTAAGATTTTTCGCTGAGTTAGGAGGCTGTTAGTAAACAATGGGTGAGAGTAGATTTCTCTACCATTGACTTTATCATTTCTAGGATATGTAATTCAAGGCTATACTCTGAGCAAAGGCACAGTTATAAGACTTGCTCTTTCAAGACAGCATATTGCTTATTGAAAACTGGTTAAAGTGGCTTAGAAGAAAACATTTATGGAACAATTCCAAGCAATTCAAACACAGATTTATTTTTCAATATTCAAAGAATAACGTATATAGCTGTTGAATCACTATGTTGTATACCGGAAATTAACATAACATTCTATACCAATTATACTCAAAAAAATAGTTCACTAATTTTATGCTTAGGGTTTTTTATTTTTCCTTTTGAGAAAGTTTATTCATAAAAATTTCGAAAAATGTTGGTTTTATCAAGTGTTGTGAATTAGGAAAATAATAAAGTAATAGCCTCAAATTGCTCTATAAAGTCAAAGTTACAACAATTGCCAAAATTATTAGGTAGTTTTTATAGATATTGGGCATTGTGTCTAACCATGCTTTTCTTTTTTTTTTTTTAAATGTTTATTTATTTTTGAAGAGAGAGGGACACAGAGTGTGAGCGGGGGAGAGGAAGAGAGTGAGGGAGACACAGAATCCAAAGCAGGATCCAGAATCTAAGCTGTCAGCACAGAGCCTGACCCGGGGCTCGAACCCACCAACAGTGAGATCATGACATGAGCCGAAGTCGGACACTTAACCAACTGAGCCACCACGGCACCACTTAACCATGCTTTTCTGATTCGAAGAAATATAAATTATAAGGATCATTAGAATCACAACCTGAGGATACTGTCTACCTTCTTAAACACAGAAAACGACAGGCATCTCTTTTGATAACTAGGCTAACAGTTGTAAAGAGGAAGTGATGTATTTCATAGTCATGTCAATAAGAAAGTAAATATTTTCTTAGCTTTTCTGAGGAGCAAAATTCTCCTTGTTCTGAGTAGTTTACTTATAGTTTATTATTAGGATCAAATAAACATTTTTAATACAAACATTTCTTATTTGGCTATTAATTCTCACAAATTCTACATTTTGGTGACTAGAAAGAGAAATGTAGAAATATAATCTACACACAAAAAGTAACTATTAAGCTCCTGCAGAGAAAGATTTATAAATTTGAGTAAGAAGGTCTGTTAAAAATATCTCATTGTGGGGGCGCCTGGGTGGCGCAGTCGGTTAAGCGTCCAACTTCAGCCAGGTCACGATCTTGCGGTCCGTGAGTTCGAGCCCCGCGTCAGGCTCTGGGCTGATGGCTCAGAGCCTGGAGCCTGTTTCCGATTCTGTGTCTCCCTCTCTCTCTGCCCCTCCCCCGTTCATGCTCTGTCTCTCTCTGTCCCCAAAATAAATAAACGTTGAAAAAAAAATATCTCATTGTGTATGCTGACAGATTTTTTTTGCTAAAAGATGACTAAATTAAATGTTAATGTGTATCTTATTTCCTTGGCCTTGGTCTTTCGGAGGGCTCAATCTCTCTTTAGCAATATATTTTAGGTTCAAGAACAATTTAGTGGATAACAGTAACTGATCTCCTGAATAATAATGTTGAAAGAGACAGAGAAATCGTGAGGATATTCATTCTCTGAATTAGCTGTTTTTACTTGTGGAGAGAAGTGGTACTCAGCTTCTGAGAAAGGGAGTGACAGATGTTGCTGTTTTTTGTTGTTTTTTTTTTTTTTAAAAGGCACGGGATAGAATCCTAACTCTGATGTCTATGGTGGACCAGAGGGGGTTGGCAGGTAGGCCCGTGGTTTCAATGGGACAGCCTATGTGAGGCAGGTGGAACATTCTGGGAAATAGGGAGAGAGAGAGAGACTTAAGAAATAGAAGATTAAGGTAGTAAAACTCAGAAGGGACAAGAATATATGTTTTGCCATGCTCAGAACTAGGAGGAAGTCAACCATACTTCCTTTTCCACATACTCCTACATTGGCTTCCAATGCTCTGAACTTCTCTGCAGGCCCATGACCTTACATCTCAGCCCTACTATGCACTCTGCTCTCTCCACTTGACACATGCCTAGTCCTCATGCCTTCTGGAGAAGACTTCTTGACCTTAGTTACATAACCCAAAGAAGTAACTCTATTGCTGGAGAGTCTCAGGCCGGGTGGGAGGGAGCTGGGGTGTCCCAGAGGGCAGCCTGATAACAGGGAAACAGGGTGAGGAGTGGTTTCATGCCTGGTCATAATGAGACTTGACAAGAGTGTGAATGTGCAAGAGCAAGGAAGAGGGAGGACTTGAGATACATGCACCTTGTTGCACCTGGGTGACTAAGTGCCACTAATTGGACCTGGGAACAAAAAGGTGATGTGCTAGTACCTTCTCAAGAAGGCCAGATGAGCAGAGATAATAGACAAACACCACCTTCATATCTGTCTTCACCTAACTTCACCTGGATACAAATGATGAAGATGGTTTCCTTGTAAATGGTTCCATCTAGATTATGCTGAAACAGTTGATACTGGTCTCATTGGCTCTAGCATCTCTCTCTTTATACTTCTTACTTCAGATAGGTGCTTTGACAACGTAACACCCTCCTCTCAAGTCTTCACCAACGCCTTCATCACTTCAAACTGTATTTGCAAATGACTGAAAACCTAACTCAGCCTGCTTTAACTTTTAAAGGGGGAGAATCAGTTTACATAACAAGTAGTTCCAAGAAAGCTTTGGCTTCAGGCTTCACATATGTGATGTATCCAAGTTACATCTAGTTTCTCTCTTCCTTTCTCAGCTCTACCTTTTTTCCCCTTCTATTTGCTTCATTTTTCAGTAAGCTTCTTTCTTTGAAGGTATTGATATAATCGCCAGCCACTCCTCCTGGTGCTGCATATTTTCACCTTTAACCTAGAGGAGAATAGGAGTCTCCTCAGAAAATCTCAAGGAAAAAACAAAACCACCTGAACCAATCTCTTCCTATATCTGTTCTATACTAAGTATATGTAATGAGGAACCCTGTTCTCTCCTGTCTCCATGCTTTTCTGTTTATACTGTTCTCTCCATCAGAAATGCTCTTCCTTTAGCCTACAAATACCCAAGTCCCACCTTAGTCACCTCTTCCATGAAGACTTTCATGGTAATACCTGCCGTATATGTTTTGTTCCCTTAAATTTCCATACTTTTTCGTCAACCCTGCCTTACAGCACTTAACACATTCTTCCTACGCCAGGGTTGGGTACATATTTTGCTCTTCTGTAAGATTTTAACTCCTTGAGGGAAAATTCTGTCATTGACCAGTCTTTGTAATCCTCACAGCATCTGGCATTGGTTTGCATGCTATAGATGCCCAATAAACTTCTGTTAAATGAATAAATGAGTGAATGAACACATCAACTAAATTTTATTTCAGTAAGCTACTTGTTACTTAAATGCATTTCTAGGGACAGTACGTAGCCTAAAGAAAATCTCACTAGGGGCCCTATTTTCCTCCTCTGAGCTCATTTGTATCCAGGTGGCCTTACACTAAAGTAAAACCAAGTGTGACTAGAGAGAAAGAGACATCCAAATTACAACCTGTAACCAATAGGGAGGTAAAGATGCTGGGCCTTTGCCCTGGTAGCAATTAGCAGACCATGTGGATTTGGAATGGATTTGAGCCTTGGACCTTGTTTTGGAAGACTGGTAGGACAGCTCTCCTCTCCTTCTCTCCTTCCCTCCTTGAGCACACTCTGAATCAGAGTCTAGCTTGGGGCCCAGAGCATCCAATCTAATTAACTATGCTGCAAGAATGGTTCTGCCAAACCTGCCCAGGAAGCTGTCTTACCTTGTTACTATGTGACCTACCAAGCATTTCTGTTTATGTGACACATATGATGTAAGCCTGAACACCAGCTAAGTCCTGTTCCAACCTGCCCATAATCTACAGACTCTTTCATCTTTCTGTTTATTTACAGAGCTTCAATCCGGCAACGCTCCAAGTCTCAGCTTTCTTACCTGGCACCTGAACCTCCATTAGCTGTTGTAGATCATAAGTCTACTTATGAAGAAGACAGAAAGGTCAGGCACCAGTTGCTCTTGGGGATTGGAGACCGTCTTTGCTGGGGACTATTGCATGGCCTTTAAATCTGACAACATGAGTTTTCAAGGCAAATATCTAGTAATGTTCACTAAATCAGATTAAATGGGAGAATCCATGAGGACCTGATGAAAACTCTAAATTGTATACAATATGTTAAAAGAAATACAGATTAATTAATGACCTTTAAGAACATCTGAGAACTGAAAATGGACTAAAATTGTTAGTCAATAATTTGAGACGAATCATTGTAATAGACACAGGCAAATTATATGTACTTAGTAGATTATTTGGCTATATGTATATTATTTTAAAGGTTGTAAGAATACTTGAAAACAAGTTTTCTCAAATTTTTCAATCTCCTTCTTAAATTATAATAACCCTGGCAAAAGTGTTTATTCGACAAAGGTATTTGATAAAGTTAGCACGATTTTTTAATTAACAGAAGATGATTAGGTTTTATGGACAGTTGTTTACTTCATATAGCTTTACCATAATTTCTTAAGGATATATCTATATCTACGATCAGCACTATTAGTTTTAATAAAATTCAAAATGACACAAAAATGAAAGAGATAGGTGAGGAATCAACAGATGTAGCAATATTTCTTCCTAGGGACACAGATCCTCAAAGCTATTGTGGGCATCTTACTTTCACATAAGGTGCCCATCTATCCCCACCCTCAAAGCCTTTCTTAATCTCTGAACTTAATTCTTCAACCTGAGAGTCTCACATTCAAGCCCAAACTCCTCTTCATTTGACACTTTTCATGGCAGTTTTCTTATTGAGCCTTAACTGGGATCATATTGTCTTATTCCTTTACTAAATTACAAGCTTCTTAAAGATAGTGAGTATATATTATTTGTGTTTGCATCAACTTGAGCACTTAGGCCAGTTCCCTGCACCTATTGGGATATCAGGAGATTTAAAAACTAGGATAATAATTGAATTTCTACAATGAAATAAGCCCAAACCACAAGATTTATCAAAGCAAATAAGTCAGAGAGTATTTTAATTACAAGCACATCCATTATGCATGATGTAATTTCAAACTGTCTTTAAAAAATTTTTAATGAGAATCCGTTTTGGAAGTAATTATAAACCTTTATTCGCAGTGACAAATGTGGAATAAAGTACAGTCTTCCTTATGATCTTATGACTATGACAGAAGGGTTATTAAAGTTCTCTCTTGGTTTTAATATATTAGGAATGACTAAATATCCAGTAGAGTTGGTTTAAGTCAATTTCATAGAAAAATACTTAGGAGCAGCAGGATGAATCACACAGAGAGCAAGCATGGTTGCTTACTGCATCTTGCCATTAAGGACTCAACTTCTCTTCTAAATCTAGAAATAGTTATTTCATCTATGTCCATGGTGCTGCCACCAAAACTGACAAGATGCCTATATAAGGAGTCTAGTGAAGCTCCAGGGGACAAAGAACCAAACACGATGTTGAAATTTCAAATGTAACAGTATCAATCATATTTGACTTTTGCATTTTTTATGTTTTTTTCTAGTTTCTGTTACTATTTGACAACAAAAGCGAGAGCAGAAGGAAGGAAGGAAGGAAGGAAGGAAGGAAGGAAGGAAGGAAAGAAAGAGAAGAAAAATAAATTCTGATTTTGTTGTTGCTGTTGAAACTGGCAGTGGCCCGGCATAGCTGTAGAGATCAGATCCCTGGAGATCTGGAGATCAGATTCCCACAGCGTTCTCCTGATGCTGAGGAAACTCAAAAGGGAACCATTTACATAAGGAGGAAACCTAAATCAAATATAAAGACTAGTTAGAGAAATAAAAATGCTCCATATAATATTCTACTTATCAGCACTGTGAATTAGAATGGAATAGTTAAACTCAATTAAATTATATCAGTGTAATATTTAAAATATGCCACTTTATATTCTGTCTCCAGTTAAGAGAGAAAAAAGAAGGGGAAAAAAATGACAGGGAAGCCATTGTGATTTTGTGAAAGCTCCAAGAAAATTAGATCTTATGCTTATATTAAGACTGCTCAATGGTAATTACATTAGGATTTTTTAGATTTAAATTAACTAATTTTTTAAAAAGGAACAACGGGATTAGGGTTGATAAAATTTAATGTATGGAATTTCTAATCTCAAGTAATATTTTAAAGTACTTTAAATACGTGGGATATTGTGATCTCAAGTAGATTTTAAAGCATTTTAAAAGTTAACTAAATTTGCCAAACACTGGCAAAATCCTTTCTTTTTCTCATTTTATGGAGAAATTCTAACCTTAATGTGTTACTTGGGAAGTATGCTATCTCAGGTTCCAATGCAAAATGTTTACTTACATAAAGGAATTATCTCCACCTTGTGGTCTCTCAGAGTTTCGACTCTGAACATTTAGAAGAGATGGTTGCATAAAGAGCTTGTACTTTCAAACACTAGGTGGGCTCACCGGGGACCGAGGTCTCCTAGTTGCTGGTAACTAGGTAACGTTTCTTCTCACTCTCCAAGCTGTGCTTTGGGTTGCCATCAGTCGAGTCAGATCTTAGCTATAATGCTGACAAAATTAAGTGGAGGATTAGGGGACACCCTCAGGCAAAAGGTGCCAGTCTCTGATACTGAGACATCTCTCTCAGGGAAACAAACAAAGTAGGATCTGTATGAAATCAAGTCAAGGTCAAAAGTTTGAAACTCACCACTTCATCACAGCTAACTTAGAAGATAGGGTTTCAGCATTGATTAAGAGGACAGAGATAGGACCCTTACAAATGGCTATCACTATATGTTCATTTGGAGAATCTCTGCTCCTTTATCATAGTTCCCATTTCTTATCATCAAATCTTGAAGTCGTTATTGAGGCAGGAGACCCCTATGGATTGGCATGCAGAAATCACTGTAACAAAGCACAGAAAGCAGAACATAAGATTTAAGTAGGTAGGAGGTTTTATTTTCACCTGACCTATAAAAGGAGACGGAAGGAAGGAAACTGAGAAAAGTGCAGTGTCTACCATTGAACCATCTGCACAGTAGACGAGCTCAGTATTTTTTTTTTAATTTTTTTTTCAATGTTTATTTATTTTGGGGACAGAGAGAGACAGAGCATGAACGGGGGAGGGGCAGAGAGAGAGGGAGACACAGAATCGGAAACAGGCTCCAGGCTCTGAGCCATCAGCCCAGAGCCCGACGCGGGGCTCGAACTCACGTACCGCGAGATCGTGACCTGGCTGAAGTCGGACGCTTAACCGACTGCGCCACCCAGGCGCCCCAGTATTTTTTTAAATAAATGTTTTGTTGCATGTATGCACCATGGGCATAAAAGCTCCATTCATTCTTTCGTCCAATAAATATTGATTGTACAGCTATTGTGTGCCAGGGATTGTGTTATGGATGCAGAGATGAACAAGAGCCACTGTCCCTCTCCCTGCCCTGGAGTTGCAAGCAGGATTCTTTTTTTTTTCTAACAGGATACCTCTTTACATATAATAAACTTGACATTGCTACAATAAAGGCAGGAATCTGTAGTAAGAGAACACATCAACTTTTATAATTTTACCCCTCTCTGTGAGTTACTGGTTTGCTACATATACAGGGAAGATGAATAAATTATCTTTAGCCTTATTTTAGATGACTAAATTTGTCTTTAGCTTTGCAAAACTCAAAGGAAAAATTCTTCTATACATAATGGCTTTATATTTTGCTTTCTTCTATTATTCTTTTAGCTATATCAAGTAAGTCAATTACTTAGGGACAGATTTTCTAGTTTTTGCATCATTCAGGCTTGATGGTGCATTTGGTGGGGGGCGGGGGGGACAGTCAGGGGACAGTTTCCTTTAAATCAAACTTCTAGTGAAAGGGGACAAAGGAAAATTACTCAAATCAATTAAATTTTGCCTCTTGTTAGTTTATCTTGGAATGATAACTCCTGGAAAAAAATCACTTCATGTTATTTTAAAATGTCTTAAGTATTGTTGTTTAGGGTGAGGGATACCTTCAAGAATCTGAAGACCAGAGAAATTTCTGTCATGTCAGGCTGTGAGTGAGCTGTTTTGTGGGGCAGTGGTTCCAGAAAATGTTGGAGTTTAATGTGCCTGATGGTAGAGCACAGCTGACACTTTCTAAACCTATAATCATGGAATCCTAGGCTCGTAGAGTCCTGGAAATTGCATACTGGGCTTTACTCACATACTGGGCTTTACTACTAGAATTACCTGAGGAGTGGTGTTTTTTTTTTTTTCCATCTAATATTTATTGAACATTTATTACATGCCAAGTTTTATGCCAAACACGTTATATAGTTCTAGAAGGGGAAGAGAAATTTGAAGTCAGAGTTCAGGATGATGGTCTCAGATAATGGTCTCTTTGCCCTATCTGTTTGAATTCATGTCTGAGTCCTAGAGAGAGAAGGATTATAGCAGGAAGCAGACAGAAGTAATTTTCACACAAAATCTATGAGAGATTTTGGGATCCCAAAGTAGTGCCCCTCAGGAGCTACCATGACTAAGTATGATACCAAGGAAATATGTCTCTTGTTGAGCACTATGCACGGTGTCCCATGGACATGAAATGATTTCAGGGGACGGTCAAGCACGTGCAGCCCTTACAAGGAGGAGAATGCAGTGGAGGTAGTGTCAGAGCCTGTTGGCATTTCATGGGTGACATTGCTGATGAGAAAGAGAGGGAAAATGGTTGCATTTCTGATATGGCCCAGATCAGCTATGTGGGGACACTTGAAGATAACTCCTAGAAACGGCCACAGTTGTTGAGGACCCTTTCATAGAAGTAAGAGAGTAGCTGGGGTCACTGCAGAAGGGATGGAGAGCCCACAATAGCAGTGAGAATGAAACAGAAAAATGTAACACCTAGATATTTATGACAGGAAGGAATACTTCTGGTGGATGTTATAAGGATTTCAGAAGGACCTGCACTTACTCGCAGAATATGTTCCCCTCTTCCTCATTATTCCATTGCACATAAAGTTGAAAATCTTAGTTAGACACCCTTTGAACTAGGATATGTAGACTGGAGATTATGTAAAAAGGGACAAGCAGAAGAAAAAGAGCAAAGACACAAAAGAAAATAAAGTGTTTTTTTCTAAGTGTAGAAAACAACTAAAATTTATTCTCAATATATGTTCTAGAGATAGAACCACTAGTCATAAATATCAGTGACTTTTGAATTGTAGTTTTCCATTGGCTCTAATAGTGAATTTTATTCTTTGTAAATTTTTAAGTGTAGATAATTCTAAAAGCTTGTGAAACGTATGATTGCTTCATGCAGCCTCTAGGATAGCTCTGCTGTACCCTGAGATCCACATTAGTATCTTTTCAAACACCTTATTTTTAAACACAGATTCACACTCAGGCTTACTAAATTAGAATTTCTGGTGATAGGCCCCAGGAATCTATATTAAAAAAATTTTTTTTAATGTTTATTTATTTTTGAGAGAGAGAGAGAGAGACAGAGAGTTGAGCAGGGGAGTGGTAGAGAGAGAGAGACACAGCATCTGAAGCAGGCTCCAGGCTCCAGGCTCTGAGATGCAGCACAGAGCCTGATGCAGGGCTTGAACCCATGACTGTGAGATCATGACCTGAGCCAAAGTCAGACGGTTAACTGACTGAGCCATCCAGGTGCCCCCCAGGAATTTATATTTTTAATCATTGATCCACATGAGTCTGGCAAGCATCCTGATCTGGACACCAACCACTGTCTAGAACTGTAGAGGGTCTAAATTTTGCTGTAGTGCAAAGTATCAAGTTAGTCTGACACTGTTTTCATGGATGCAGGCAGAATACACAAGAGCCCTGAGCCAGAGACAAAGAACTTTATTACTCACAGCAAGAGTGGTAGCCAGAGTGCATCATTTGCACTGGTTTCCCAACCCAAACCCCAGATTTAAAGAGAGCCAGATGATACTAGCGAATGAAGGGGGTATTTAAGAGAGGAATCCTGAACTTGAGGAACTGGATTCTTTTATAATGGGTAGTAAGCACATCTGCTCTTTTCTTGGGATGGAGACACCATCTTTGTCTTCCAAGGCTATTTGCTATGCAAACACCCTTGAAAAAAAAAACTCTAAATAAAGGTAGTCAGTGATTCTGCATAAGATGTGCAGAAATACAAGATACCCATAGAGAGTTATCTCCCTAAAACGACTTAGTCCAACAATCTCATTTTGAGGATGAGGTAACTGAGCCCTAGAGAGCTAAATTGCTTCGTGATGTATTCCATAGGTGGCTTCATTGGGTTCAATCAAGAACCCTGTTCTTTCCATGCTTGTTCGACTCATGCTTTCCCAGGCACCTCTCTTCCTCTCTGGTTGGAGGAATTGGTTTCCTAGAGTTAGTAAGCTGTGAGAGATTAAATTATTGGACAGAAGGATTTGCTACATGAGTGTATAGTAATGACAAGTGCACATGTTGAGGGCAGGCCAAGAGAGAATTTGAAATGGAGTTAACAAGAAATCCATCACCAGCCAAGCAGCCTTCCTCCAGCCTATTTGGCTTGCAATGATAATGACATAACATGACACAAAGCTTTATTTAAACTGAATTGGTAATGTGGTCTTTGACTTTGTAGGCAAAGGAAAGTATTTGAAGTTCCTTGCTGTTGTCTGTTCGTGACATTCAGCTACCTAAAGGGTAGATTATTACATGTTAATGAAAGAGAGCACTAATTCATAGTTTTGTAATTCATCTGTTATAATATTTTAGTATATTTTAATAGAAAAAGTAAAAAAAATTAATGCAAATCTATATAAGCCACCTAAAATCCTTTCTTACATGAAATCAGTAATAAATTTAATAAATGGTCCTAAAGATCAAGCAGTGAGTAATATCAGTAGTGAGGAAAATGATAGTAAAAATGATGGGGTTTTGAATATAGTATTTGCCTTCAAGAGGATAAAAATTTGTTAGCTTGACACTTTAATGACAACTAAAGAGAACAGAATAGAGAAGTATTAAAATAATTTTCACTTGGGGCGCCTGGGTGGCGCAGTCGGTTAAGCGTCCGACTTCAGCCAGGTCACGATCTCGCGGTCCGTGAGTTCGAGCCCCGCGTCAGGCTCTGGGCTGATGGCTCAGAGCCTGGAGCCTGTTTCCGATTCTGTGTCTCCCTCTCTCTCTCTGCCCCTCCCCCGTTCATGCTCTGTCTCTCTCTGTCCCAAAAATAAATAAACGTTGAAAAAAAAATAATTTTCACTCATTACAAAGAATATGTAGAATTTAGAAATCCTGAATGGAGTACCATATACTTCTGGGTACTAATTAAGAAAAATCTTACAGAGAGCATGTAAATTATAACTATTGACACCATTTAATAAATTTGAATAATTACTTTGTCTTCTTTCAGATACACTGTCCTGCCTCAGAGCTTCAGGTAGTTTCTAGAAGGACATTTATGAAAGACATACCTTAAAATTTTTATGAGTCCTCAAATATGTAAATACCACTATAGCACAAATTTTTTTTTAATTGGGGAGTTATTTTTTTGAAAGTTCCAACATATCTATTACTCCCCTAGAGTTAACACATACTCACTGCGACATGAAAACCACAACCTCACCCTCAGATGTGTGTCCATCTAGCTCATCCCTTCCAAGTCACGGCATGGTGGCAAGCAATTCAAAACCATTTCTTACAAAACAACGCATCACTAACATCTTGTAGATCTTTGAGGTCACTCATAACCAATCAAACCATGACTTTTAAATCTGTGAATGCCAAAGGGTCTGCTGTATAATAAAAGAATAAATGCAAAAACGTCTGTGTGTACCTCTGGATGACTAATGTAATCCTTTCTCCCCTCAAGGACAAGGATATTCCTGTGGAAGAAGAAATTGAACCTGCCCCAGTTCGGAGGATTCTGAGATTCAATGCTCCAGAATGGCCCTACATGCTGGTAGGGGCTGTGGGCGCTTCTGTCAATGGTTCAGTCACACCTCTCTATGCCTTTTTATTCAGCCAGATTCTTGGGGTAAGCAAACAGCTGGGTTCACATTATTCTCCTCACATTGTTTTTCTATCAGTGGGTATTGTCATTTTTGATAGGCTGGCTCTGTTGTTTTAATGGATGTAGCTTTATTTTCCTCATAAAGGACTAAAAGTGCCTTGATTTTCCATTGCACAGAAGACAAGAAGGTGAAGCTGAACACTCTCATTTGGGCTGGCAGGACGCTCATCCAGGCATCATGTCTGCGAAAAACTGCACTATGGCTGCAAATTTAGTGTTAGAAGAGGGCAATTTCCCTATATGCAAACAAAATCAGAATGCAAAGCAGGTTTGTCGAATAGTACAAAAGGATTTTAGGGCCGTTTTGATCTTGCTGAACAGCTGAGGTGCAGAGTTTGGCTTATAAAAGCAGGTGTTAGTGCATGTGTAATTCTCTTCTCTGCTGATTGCACCACTGAAATGGCAATGTTGGGGAGGAAAGAGGAAAAGGAGGAGAGAAGTACAATAAGGCATGGATAAAGAATGAGCTTATTTCAATTTTCACTTCCTTAGGAGTTTTTGTATTCTCCATCTGACTTCGTTGCTACAATAAAAATTAACAATAATTACAAATATTAATTTACACTAAGCACATTATATATAATAGTTCACTAAATTTTCCTAGTTAACCATCTGAGGTAGGGATTCTTATTGTTCCTGTTTTAGCAAAAAAGCAAATCAAGTTATACAGAATTTAGGATAGCAAGTAATGGATCTGGGGTTCAAATCTGCAGAATCTGGAGAGCCAGGTTCTAACAAAACTTTATCATTGCAAAATTAGTTATCAAAACGCTGCCAAGTTTCCTCAGTTGAAATTTACTCCACCCCCCACAAATCCCGTGAGATCAACAAGGAGGCAAACCTAGAATCTAGATAACTTTTTAAATTTGTTTATGGTGAAGTAGGAATTAATTAGGTGGTAGGACCATGAGTAGGAGGCACCTTTTCCAAAGCCTAGCCTCAAGGATTTGCCAGTATACCACACAGCCAGAGCTTACTAAGAGTCCTGAGTTTTTCTTTTCCCCCACTAGTGTCTCTTTTGCAGCTTCTCTGGGAGGTCCCGACCAGAAAAATGTCCCCACAGGCATGAATCATACAGAAAGACCCAGAGAGTCCATAAACAAAATCAAGTCATTTGTGCAGGGAGGGCCTCAGTCGCCCTTTTAATTTTTATACTGCCCCCTTGTGGGAAGTGAGGAAATCATGTTAATTTCAGAGACGTAGGAAACTGGAAACCGAGAACTTCAACTCTGGTAAATTGAATTTCTGGTTATGTAAAACCCTTTATGATGAAAATCCTTTAAATAATTAATTTATCACCCTTCATGTCTGGTAAGTACAATATTTTAAATGCAACATAAATGTTCTTTTTTGACTCAACAGATGTTTGTTGATCATCTTCCACAGACACTATGCTAGAAACTTGGGATTGCAGTATCAGTCATGGTGCCTCCTCTAATAGAGTTTCTAGTCTATGAGGAAGACAGACATTAAACACAAAAATCTATTCATAATTCAACAAATATGTATTAATCATTTATGGTTTGCCAGACACTATTGCTGGGATTGAGGATAGACTGAGGAACAAGAAAACCAAAGCCCTTCCCTTCTCTCATAAAGCTGACATTCTAGTAGGGAAAGGCTCTGGAAATGCATCTCACAGAGTACTGATGAGGTGCAGAGGGTGTGGTGGGTAGGGTTGAATCTGTAAAGACATTTGCCCTAGATGTTTGCTTCTTAAAATAAATCCAGAATAACAGCTTCTTTGCTGATTCTCACTTTCTTAAAAAACAGAGTGAAAAGTGTACTGACTGAGCTTCACCCAAACCCTGTATATGAGCTCCTGTGGAAAGAGCCCTGGATTTGTAACCCAGAGATCTTTTTTTTTTCTGAAACTGGCTCTTCTAGTTACTTATCAAGCACTGTATGCCCTGGGGTCATGCCATGCCATTTCTCTGGGCCTTAGGTTCCTCAACTATAAAAGGAAGGATTGACAAAAATGGTTTCTAAGATAACTGCCAGTTCTAAGAGTCTATGAAACCGCCAGGTCAGAAAAAACCTGACGATTCAGCTGTAACACCTGCTCTCTAGAGCAGCTTCCAGTTGTTGGTAGTGACAATCGTTATGTGATTCTTCTGTTCACAACCAGAAATCCTAGGAAAAACTTGGCTTGAGCAATAAGGCTTTTCACTTAAGGGCTGCAGTTACCAGAGTAACAGGATCTGGTTGGTGGAATCCAAGGTTTGCTCTTGTTTAATGTTCTCACCGGGTTGTATTTTCTAAGAGAATGTTGCTGAACAAAGTACTATTTTTCCTCTCTGATGAAGAAGATCATTCTGTTTGTCTCTTGCATAATTATCACATATTCATCAGTAGATTCATGATACTTTCATCTCGCAGGATATAATCATGAGTCAGATAATAGTCTGTTCGTAATTGCGCTATTTTCATGCTGACATACCTAAAGGGCACAATACTAACATTTGGTGTATTGAGACCACAGTTTGGGACACAGACCCAGCAAACGATTGGACACTATTAGGATCCTGGTCTCTAATCTAGTGATGCATCAATACACACATAAAACATAATGTATCTGATTCACTTTCCATGGGTCTATTTGACTTGGAAAGTGTGCATGTGTTCCAAGCACAGCAATGTGGATGTAGCATGCTGGGAAAAAGCACGAGTTTTGGAGTCAGTCAGCCCTGGATTCGTATTAAGTCTGCTCTGTATTCTCTGTGTGCACTTAGGCAAGTGGCTTTTCCTTGATGAGTCTTAGTTTCCTCATCTGTAATTTGGGACAAGAAAATCTACCTCACTGGGTTGTTTTAAGAAGCCTAATTTAAGGAAATCTTCACTGAAGTTAAAGTAGGTTAAGTTACACATTTGGCACCTGGTAAATAGCAAGAGTTTAATGAATATCTGTTTTCTCCTTAAACAAACTCACCATTATAAAAATGGCACAGATGTATTATAAAGGAGCCTACGGATGGGTAGCCTTTTGGGTTGATTTCAACAAGAACAAAACTCAACAACAAAGAACTCATGGAGTAGAATTTTGTGAAAAGAAGTTATGGATAGAGAGATGCCCACTCTTGAACTGGCCACTTGTATGGATTTAACATCAGCCAAACACTCTTTTTTTTAACCCAGACAAGATGAGTCATGCCAAGAGCCAAGAGAGCTGGCAAGAAGAAAATCACTGGAATCTAAAAAAATAGGCCTTTCCTTACCTAATAATAACCACTAGCTAAATGAACTTGGACAGAAGTTTTGATGTTTGGGGCTCTGGTTTACCATCTCTAGAATAAGACTTAAACTGGCTAATCTGCACTTCTATATAGTCCTTTTGTCCATGATTATAATAGGTGACATGAGGAAGGAATGGAAATGTGGCATCACTGTTTGGGGTTTGGGGGATGTGTATAATGATTTTAAAAACCAAACTGCAACATGTCTTTAAAACCCTAAATTTATAAACTCTGTAAAGTAAACATATGAGTTATTCAATGCTGGGGAGAATGACCTTGGAATCTTCCAAACCCACTTCCACCTGTATTAAGAACATGAAGACCCTAGAAATTATCCTAGAAACAGTAAATTTTATTAATCTGGAACTCCCCTCCCCACTTTGGCATTTGATTATTTGAATAGGTTACTTTTGCTTTGCAAAAAAGGATTTGTTAATGGAGTAGTATACATTGTTTTCAAGAGATTTATTTGGTGTATAACAGGCACTCAATAAATATGTATTGCATAAACGATTTCTTTTGAGCAACTGCTTGTTAGCATTGTTCTAGTGACTTAAATTAATTTAGAATGATAAATAAAGTTCTCTAATGTGTATGTTTTTGAACTCAAGTTTCCCTCACTTAAGCCCAAATTAGGAAGTTTTGTTGTACCTAAAATCTACTCATTATAGGGCACTATCATTAGAATATCCAGCTGTTCTTTCCATTTTCTTATTGCAACAGCGTAGTCCCCAATCAGTTACTTGAGCATACATCTGCAAGTTCAGAATACACTTATAAAGTATAGTTTACCATTTATTATGGACTAAAAAAAATTCACGACTTCCATAGTTTTTTGGGGGGGAGTAGAGAATGTTTTCAACTTTTCCTGATTTGGAAACAACAACCTCTGGGGCATCTGGGTGGCTCAGTCAGTTAAGCATCCGACTTCGGCTCAGGTCATGATTTCACAGTTCGTGGGTTCCAGCCCCATGTCAGGCTCTGTGCTGACAACTGAGAGCCTGGAGCCTGCTTTGGATTCTGTGTCTCCCTCTCTTTGTGTTCCTCCCCCACTTGTGCTCTCTCTCTCTCTCTTTCTCAAAAATAAACATAAAAAAAAAAAAAGAAACAACAATCTCAGCCTCAGATGGACAGGAAGTGTTCTTTCTCCTAAGCCAACTACAGTTAATAGCTAGTTGTTTTTCAAACGAAACTATTATTCATATATTATATATATGTATGTATATATATATTATATGAATATGATCTATAAAAGTAGTAACAGAGTACCTGAGTGGGAAAATCATCTTTATTGCTTCTGTTATGTGAGAAGGACAAAGGTCATGATAATACTTTGTGCTTTGTTCCAGAAAACATCCTTCCTTCCTTCCTTCCCTCCTTCCTTCCTTCCTTCCCTCCTTTCTTCCCTCCCTCCCTTCCTTTGTTCCTAACTTGCTTTCTTTTTTCTTTGCCTTATTACATACATGATTTGAGATATTTAATGATACTTTTCATCTGTATCAATGAAAAGCCAACACAATTGCCTACATCAGGCCAAGAAACAAGACAGAATTTCTGCAAATTGTAGCTATTGGTTTTCATTTGCCAAGCTTCCTTCCTCACAAGGAATTAAAATACACACATATTCATAGCTAACTTTGGTTTAATTACTGATATGTTCCCTTAGCCTGATGCTTAAGAGAAATTCCTTTTAAGCATATTTTATTTATTTTGTTATTGTTTGTAATACTAAAGTAACATGTTTGCTTACTTTCTTGCAAAGACTTTTTCACTTCTTGATAAAGAAGAACAAAGGTCACAGATCAATGTTGTGTGCCTGCTTTTTGTAGTATTGGGCTGTATATCCATTTGCACTCAGTTTCTGCAGGTAAGGAGTTTTATTTTTTTGTAAGTGATTTAGCTATTTTCTCCCTTTTCGTGTTAAAATATCACTAAAGATTCCTTTATGTTTTAGGGATATGCTTTTGCTAAATCTGGAGAACTCCTCACAAAAAGGCTACGTAAATTTGGTTTCAGAGCAATATTAGGACAAGACATTGGCTGGTTTGATGACCTGAGAAATAGCCCTGGGGCACTAACAACAAGGCTTGCTACAGATGCCTCTCAAGTTCAAGGGGTAAGCTATGGGGGGAAATCAGGGGTGTTATTAACTGGAGTAAATATTCTTTCCTTTGAGAATTATGATAATTACCTATGTGTTTCCCATGAAATAGGAACTCATGGGACTGAGATGCCCCCGAGCCACATTTTCCACCATTTCCAATGCTGACAAACAACAGTGTGTCCCAGGCAATGTCCAGAATCAGTGCCATGAGTCCAAATCTGTCCAGGTTTTAGATTTTGTGGGAGTCTAGCAACTGAAAACTTTCCTGATACTCATTTCTCAGATCATTTTCAGGCCCAGAGGCTCAGATTCCACAACACTTAAAAGCTCCCCCCAGAAGGTGGAAGCAAAGCGTGTGTGGAAGAAAGCCTCTTACATAGAGGCCCAGCATGCAGGTCTTAGGAAAAGAGAAGCTATTCTGAGCTGCCTCTGCAAAATGCCAGTAAGGAAACTGAAGGAAAGAAGTAAATGATTGCCATCTAGAATCTTGAGGCATTCATAGAGACAAAGCTGTGGTTTCTCAACCTCAGAACCGGCAGCCTTGTTCAGGGGACTTATACATGTGTAAGGTGAGGCCATGCCTTTAGGAAACTAGGGGTTTGTATTAAAGTGACAAGAGTCGGGGCGCCTGGGTGGCGCAGTCGGTTAAGCGTCCGACTTCAGCCAGGTCACGATCTCGCGGTCCGTGAGTTCGAGCCCCGCGTCAGGCTCTGGGCTGATGGCTCAGAGCCTGGAGCCTGTTTCCGATTCTGTGTCTCCCTCTCTCTCTGCCCCTCCCCCGTTCATGCTCTGTCTCTCTCTGTCCCAAAAATAAATAAATGTTGAAAAAAAAATTAAAAAAAAAAAAATAAAGTGACAAGAGTCAAATGTGCCGTCCAGAACCTCTACTCACTTTTTGTGGGAAGAAAGGAAGGAAGGAAGGAAGGAAGGAAGGAAGGAAGGAAGGAAGGAAAGAAGGAAAGAGAAAGAAAAAAGAAAACCACAGTTTATTTGTAAGGTTCTTGGAAGAAAAAAACGCCCTGGATTGATGGTGCTGTACTGTGTGTCTTGACTCAAAAATATGGACAATGATATGGGAGAATTTCTGAGGAACATGGAATCTTCTTCCTCAGAGCTTTTTTTCTATGTATATATGTGCTTCTTACAGACTCTGGGTCACACTCCATGAATCATTTTGTAATCTTTCTGTTTTTTCCCTACAACAATCTGCTGTGAGCATATTTTGACCATTACATATTTTTCTACAGTAGATTTTTGACGGCTGCATAATTCATCATTTTAATGTATCACCATTAAAGAATTCCTTATTTAAATGTTTTTTCTTTCTGTTTTTTCCTCCTTATAAGCAACTTCTATCATTTTACATCAAGCTTGGCACATCCTTATTCATTTTTTTTTGTTTTTGTTCTCAAAATAAGATCACTGGATCAGAGTATATGATCATTTTGAAGGGTTTTAATGTGCATTGTCTTACTGCTTGGAGAAAGTTTGTAGCAATTTCACTTTTACCAACTGAGTATTCTAGTGTCCAGTTTACCTGACACTGAAGTTTAGGTTAAATAAATAAGCTATAAACTTATCTCTTCTATTTTTGCATCCTTCAGCCTGTAAGGTGCTTTTTAAAAACATTTTTTAAATGTTTGTTTATTCTTGAGAGAAAGAGAGCATGAGTGGGGGAGGGGCAGAGAGAGAGGGAGATAGAATCCGAAACAGGCTTCAGGCTCTGAGCTGTCAGTGAGATCATGACCTGAGCCAAAGTCAGACGCTCAACGCTCAACCAACTGAGCCACCCAGCTGTCCCGAGCAGATTCTCTTAAACAAGACAAAAAAACTTAAAGTAGACTTGTCAGACTACATAAAAACTTAAAGCTTTTGTATAAACAAATGGTAAAAACTAGGAAAATATTTATAACAAAAATTAACACACCTGATAACTCTAATATGTGTAGTGCTCTAAAATTGGTTAGAGAACAAAAATAAACAAAATAATAAAGGTTAAAAAATAGTATATGGACAAACCACAAAAAAGAAATGCAGCAGGACAATGAACAAATGAAGAATTGCACAACCTTATTAATAGAAAAATACTAATAAAAGAATGAAGCACCATTTTCCACCTATAAAAACAATTGTGAATGACAACTTGCTATATTTGTGAGGATGAGAAGAAATGGACGCACTCATAAAATATTGGTTATAGTTTGAATTCTTTCAACATTTTTTAGAGAATAATCAGGTATGCAAATCCTGTGACTAAAATTTGTATGAGTTAATTCTCTCCTATTTTGTGACAATATGCATTCAAGGGTATTTTTTATATTGATCAAAAAATTAATAAAATCCCCTGGAAACTACCTGAATATCCACCAGTGGGAAAACAGTTGAGTGAGTACATCCCTACTAAGGAATATTAGGCAGCTATCTTTAAAGGTGTTAATGTAATGATCCAGAGGGATGGTTATGTTACAAGAAGTGAAAAAAAATCAAAGTACAAAGTAGTATCTAGACTGATCCCTTTTTGTGAAAATGTTTATTACTATATATGTGTATATATTTTGTGTCTTAAGCTGTATTACTTTAAAAAATTTTTTTAAATATTGATGGAATATAATGTTAAAAGAAAAAATAAGGATATCCCAAAAGAACTATTTAGCTATTTTTCAAGTTCTCTATAATGCCTAACTGTCCTTGCCAACCCGAAATTCTTTTGTTCTTTTTAACAGTGGTAAAATATACAAATCATAAAATTTACCATTTTACCCATTTTTAAGTGTACAATTCAGTGGTATTAAGTATATTTACATTGTTATGCAACATCACCACTATCCATATCTAGAACTTGTCATCATCCCAAATTGAAGCTCTGTATCCATTAAATATTAACTTCCCATCCCACTCTCCTCCCAGGCCCTGATAAAACCACCATCCCATGCTGGCTGTATGAATTTGACTATTCCAGGAACCTCATATAAGTAGAATCATACGATTATTTGTCCTTTTGCGGCTGGTGTATTTCGCCTAGCTTAATGTCCTCAGGGTACATCCATGTTGTAGCATGTGTCAGAATTTCATTTCTTTTTTAAGGCTTGAATAATATGCCATTGTTTGTATAGATCACATTTTGTTTATCCACTTATCTGTCAATCAACTTGGCACTTGGACTCCTTCTGCCTTTTGGCTATTGTGGATAATGCTGCTATAAATATAGGTGTATAAGTGAATTCCAAATTTAACTTGGACTCCTGTGTTCAAGGAAGTTATTATCAATACGTGGGAGGGAATTCTTTGGACCACAGAGTTCATATTCCGTTTGAATCTTCAATATAATATGCAGAGGTAAATTATTCTTGCATCGCATTTCCTTAGCACCTATCGTTACCTACTAGCTTACCTGTGGTTGTTTTAAATAATGCTAAAGCCTCTACAATTTTGACAAAAGGCATTGCAGTTGTTCCCACACAAGTCTTTTCTACACAGAAGGTGCCAACCTTTGGTCACATCTGCATAACTGCAACTGAAAGAAGAGTTGGAACCATCAAATAATTTTCATTATAAATAATAATTACTATGAGTGTCCATTCTCCACTTATATTGAGGCTGAGCCTTTTTTGTCCATTTTGTGTTGACTGAACAGCCAGCTATTAAGTCAGGATGTGATTTTGTACTGATGAACAAGCTAATTTCATTGAGAAAGAAAGTGGTCTCTTATAATAGTCTTGTACAAATTTTTAAAAGTATAATTACAGAACAATCATCAGTCTTCACTGGATAATCAGAAATATTACCATATGACCGACGCCTGGGCATTTCCAAGCAGACCAAATGCATAGGCATGTGAAATATATGCAGCCCACACTTAGCTGAATTAATCTCACACTGACTGCTTGAGCTCTGACACCCATGAAATGAGATTAGACAATAGATGAGCTTCCAAAAAACCATGAATAAAAGGGACTTTTATTAACCCAGCCTTCAAATGCATTAGGGAGTTCATTATTTTAAAAAAATCTTTCTAAACATAGAACTACCAAATGACCCAGTAAATCCACTCCTAGGTATATATATCCAGAAGAATGAAGACAGGGACACAAATGGATATTTGTACATCAGTGTTCATTCATAGCAGCAGTATCCATATGGTCAAAAGGTGAAAACAACCCAAGTGTCCATCAACAGATGAATGGATAAACACAATGTGATATATACATATAATGAAATATTATTCAGCTTTTAAAGGAATGGAAGTCTGATATGTGCTACAACATGGATGGACCTTGAAAATATTAAGCTTAATAAAATAAGTTAGACACGGAAAGATATTGTATGATTCCATTCAGGTACCTAGAAGAGGCAAATTTATAGAGGCAGAAAGAAGAATAGAGGTTGTCAGGGGCTAGGGAGAAGGAGGAGGCGGGGGGTTATATTTAATGGGTACAGAGTTCTTGTTGTAGATGATAAAACGAGTTTGGACAGGTGCGTGAGTGACTCACTTGTTTAAGTGTCCAACTCTTGATTTCAGCTCAGGTCATGATTTATGGGATTCTCTCTCTCCCTGTCTCTCTCTCTGTCCCTACCTCACTTGTGTGTATGCTGGCTCATCTTCTCTCTCTCTCTCTCTTACAGAAAAAAAAAGATTTTAGATATAGATGGTGGTGATGTTTACACAATACTGTGAATGTATTTAATGCCACTGAATTGTACACTTAGAAATGGCTAAAACGATAAGCATCATGTTATGTATATTTTATCAGAATAATTTTTTAAAATAATCTTTTTAGTATAAAATTGCCTTTTCACATAGTGGTATTTGTTGAAAGAGACTGTGTGTCTCAGATTGGTTGGTTGCTTTTGGTTTGCAGGCGACTGGCTCTCAAATCGGGATGATGGTCAATTCCTTCACTAACATCACTGTGGCCATGATCATTGCCTTCATCTTTAGCTGGAAGCTAAGCCTGGTTATAGTGTGCTTCTTCCCCTTCTTGGCTTTATCGGGAGCCATACAGATCAGAATGTTGACAGGATTTGCCACTGAAGACAAGCAGGCTCTGGAGATAGCGGGCCAGGTAATCTTACAGACCCAATTTTCAAACTGCTTACAGCTAAGTGGCTGTCAGACAAACCACTGAGAATGAGTTGTACAAAGAGACTTAAGAAAGCTGTTAGGCTACAAACGTTAATCTTTGGAAACCTCCCACTAGCCTTTTTTATATGTGCCTTTGCCCCAAGGCCGTGACAACAAAGCTGTGATGCTGTGAGTGTAAACAGGTGTAGAGAAACAGCGGGGCAAACACAGAGGGTTACATGTTCAACTTCTTTTCCAATGGTTATTTCCTCCACATTCTAGTTTGGTGTATTCTTCTTTGCAAGAGTGGAGAGTTCAGCTCTCCGTCTACTTGGTTTTTTTTAGCTAAATGTTTTTCCCAGGTCATGCTGCCCACACAGAGAGGAGCTACCATCTTTTTAATGGCAGATAATTTTAATTTTCACACTTTATTGTCTGCTAGACTTAGGACAAATGTCTTTCCCAAACAGAACTATGAGATGCAATTTATTTCTCAAATACTCTTAGGTTTCAGCGATGCACTTTTAAAAGTGTGTTCTAATGAGTATCTTGTACCGGGGGTAAATGAGGAGATGGTGGCATAGACATTTATCAGGTATAGGAAATCATGTACGCACACATACACACCTTTATTCTCTTAACAAATTTACTGTTATCTAGGTTTCGTGTCTTAAGAGAGGAGATGTAAACATCGCCCAAGTAGACAGAAGCCAAAAAGTTTCATATGCCAATGGGAGAGAGTAGCCCACCTTTGTGCTACTTTAGGACAGGATGCTAATTCAGAAACAGTGATTATTTACCATAGTGTATAGATTGAAACAACTACAAATTCATAGTATAGACTAAAAGATAAACTTTATACTTATATAATATTTGGTCAGATTATTTTTTAAGAAAATAGAATCATATTTTAAATTTGTATTATTAAATATATTTTGTCTCAGAAGACATCTACAGATATTGTTTTGGACATTTCAATAAATTACCAAAAAAGCTAAAAAGTTTTCAAGGATAAGCGTGTGTACATTTGTTCTCTTCTCTCTTCTACAAGTGGAGACAAAAAAAAAAAAAAAAAAAAACATGTTAGTATTAATTAGAACTTGAGTTTAACTGCTTCATGATCCAGGTAGGTTGATGTCCGACAAGTTCTTTGATGTCTAGATGATGCCTCCATCACAGATTTGTGCCACATTTTGCCATTTACCCCACATTAAGTCCATGTAGCACCTGACATGTCATGAGAGTAGTTATTTCTGCTCTTTAATTCCTAAGACTCCTTTTCATTCTCCAGGTTACAAATGAAGCTCTCAGCAATATCCGCACTGTTGCTGGAATTGGAAAAGAGAGGCAGTTTATTAAAGCATTTGAGATTGAGCTGGAGAAGCCATTCAAGACAGCCTTTCGAAAAGCGAACATTTATGGATTCTGCTATGGTTTTTCCCAGTGCATAGTGTTTGTTGCTAACTCTGCTTCCTACAGATATGGAGGTTACTTAATCCCCAATGAGGGGCTCCATTTCAGCTATGTGTTCAGGTGAGGACTATCATGCCAAGGTCATAAAAGATCGACACTCTAGGGAGGAATGGCCTGGTTCCTTCAGGCAGCTCTTGCTGCTTAACAAACCATACCAAATTTGGTATCTTGAACAGCTGGGATTGATTATTTCTGAAGATTCTATGGGCTGTCAGGGTGTTCTTCAGAACTGGACTGATTCACTCAGGCTTCTGAGTGGGCTTCTGTCTCCACCTGACTTCTCTAGCAGGTTGGCTTGTTTTCTTTATATTATGGTCTCAGTAGTCCAAGTACAACAGAAGAGAGTAAGCCCCAATGCCCAAGGTGAAACACTTGAAAAGTGTTTGCATTTTCTTATACCTCTCTGGCCAAGGAAAGTCATACAACCAAACCCAGATTTTAAAAAAAAGAGAATGAAATCTACTTTTCAATGATAGGATCCGATTGTGTTTCTCCTTTATTGTCACACTGTTGTCACACACACACACTTCTGATCCCTGATTGGGTGTCCTACAGTTCAACTTAATTCTGACACCTTCTACCTGGAGACAGCATCGAACCCCAGAGCCTAAGGATGCAGTCCTGCAAGACTGCCCATAACACCTTCCTCAGACTCTTCTTCAGACACCTTACCTTTCCCTGGAGGTGAGGGGCTGGGATAGGACTGAAATTTCCAATTTCTACCTCTAATTGTGTGGTTGCCTCCCCTGGCAACTGCAACCAGCCCCCATCCTTAGGTTAATAGGGGCCTTCCAAAGTCACTTCATTAACACAACAAAAGACACCTTGATGGTTCTCCAAATTTAGGAACTTCCAAGGGTTTAACAGTTGTGCCAGGAATAGGAGCCAAAAACCAAATACATGTTTCTTACTATAAATCACAATATCACAGAGGAGTAAAAAAGCTATATTGTAAAGGGATGTGTACAGAGTAATAGGATAAATGAACCATTGATACAGTTTATTATACTGGTTAATGCTGAGGAAATCTAGAGGCCTTGGATCAGATGGTTCATAGAACCATCTTATTAGAACTCTGCCTCTTTCAAGGAAGACATATTTCCAGCTGAATCCTCCTAGGTAGAGACAGCAAAGGCCAGGACAGGGGAATTATGTTCCTTTCTTCTAGTTCAAGCCGGCTCTCCTGATAAGATTAGCTTTGAGTTCAGTGTCTCACATTTCTAGAGGTGAGAGCCAAAGTGTGTCAGGGTACCAAAGGACTGGATACTCATGTATATGGGTGTAGCGGGGGTGTTAGAGGGATGAGGGCGAAGTGGTCTGAGAAAGCCTTGGAGGACATTAGGAAAAGTGGTCCCAATAGAAATCTGTTCTTTTGGGTTTGTCCTCAAGCCATGAGTTCTGTCTTCTTGCCTTCTATCTTTCTTTTAGAAATACAGAAGAAATTTCTTCTCCTGCCCACTATACCCACTCCAATCAGGAAAGCTTCTTTTCCAAATTTTTGCATATTGAGAGCTGTTAACCCAAATCAGAAATCACAGACTGTTGACTTCTTAGTTTATGTCAGAAATTTGAAGAATTATTGGACAATATGTAAAAATTGGGAAACTATAGAAAATCCCCAACTTCTGGCTTCTCTTTAAAAACTGACTCCCTCTCTCTCTGCTTCCCACTCCCCACCCCCGTGTTCTCCGTTTCTCAAAAATAAATAAACATTAATTTTTTTTTTAAACTGAAAGATCATCTTCCACCATTTCCCATTTTATTCCAGGTGCTTTTCATTGCTTTAAGCTTTGGGCTGGGATCCTGGAGTTGTTTGGCCTAAAAGAATTCCTGCTTATGAACGAGCTGTTCATAAGGCACAAACACACTCCCCTCCACCACCGCAGAAGCAGGCCCTCTGGGCATGGTGATGCAGATGGTCAGCTTGGGAGGATGCCCCTCACATCATCATCTGTATAGCACCAGAGCTCTCTCTCACCATATTTATCACTCATTTATCCCTTCACCCATTTCCTCATTAATTTTGCACATGTTGAATATGTTAGAAGTTGGGATAAGTACTGTAGAAGCAAACGGACAATTTTATCTTTCTCATGGTGTCTGAAGCGTGAATGACACCCATGCTTCATACTAGCGATGCTTCACTAATCATTATCTTTTATGCACTTATTATAGATTCGAAAAATGTTAGCTTTGTGAGAACTCAACCCGATCTGATGATTTTTCAAGCCCCCTTCCTCCTTTTTTAAAAATTCTCAGGAAATTTTTTTTTCTCAAACAAACCTTTGAAAAAGAGGCCATTGTAGCTAAAGCAGGGTTTGGAGGTGTGAATCCCCCTCGTTCAATTTTCCCCTCACCATGTTGACATAGAACACCTCGGAAAACTACCAGTGTCTCCAAGCCCCCATTCCCAACAAGTCGAAGGTGACCTGCTCAAAGTTGCTCAATTCTTTCCTAGTAGAACCAGGGCCGGGCCCCCAGACGTCTGCCCCTTAGGCTGTCACACCAACCATGCCACACTCCTTCTCTACCTAGGTGTCTGTCCAATTACAGGGTGATCTCTTCAGTGATACTAAGTGCGACAGCTTTTGGAAAAGCCTCCGCTTACACCCCTAGTTATGCCAAAGCTAAAATATCAGCTGCACGCTTTTTTCAACTGCTGGACCGACAACCCCCAATTAATGTGTACAGTAGTGCAGGTGAAAAGTGGGTAAGTACTGAGGGAATAGGAGGGAGAGGGAGGAGGACTGTGCACGTGTGTGTGGTGTGTATGTGTGTGAACAGCTAGTCATACAATACTACCTAGCACTTTCCTGCAGTATATGGGTTCATTCACATGAATGTAGAATACACAGACAATAGATTTATAAGTGTAAAGGAATGAAGTAAATTAGCATTAAAGTTTATTCATAAATCTGGCATTTGAATAAGGCAATGGTATCCAGTGAATGCTCAATTCTGTGTAATATAAAGCACACTGAGTTCCAGAATGAATGAAACTGGATATCTTTTGAGACCTACCCAACCACCATGTTTTCTACTAATGTTCTGGTATGGAATGCAGAAAAACCAGTTCTTCCTGTCCAATAATATTGATTTAATTCATGTTTATCTAGATTAATGTGGACTCCCTGAAAACCAATTTGATATCAACAAAATATCTTTTCTTCTAATTGATAGTCCCAACAGGTATTTTTTTTTATCTTCCCTGACTATTAAAAAAAATTTTGTTTAATGTTTATTTTTGAGAGAGAGAGAGAGAGAGAGAGAGGGAGGGAGGTAGAGGGGGAGGGCAGAGAGAGAGCAGGAGAAACAGAATCCAAAGCAGGCTCCAGACTCGGAGCTGTCAGCACAGAGCCCTATGCTGGACTTTAACTCAGGAGCTGTGAGATCATGACCTGAGCCAAAGTCGGACCCCTAATGGACTGAGCCACTCAGGAACCCCCCACCCAACTATTTTTTAATGTTTTTATTTTATTTTATTTTATTATTTATTTATTTATTTATTTATTTATTTATTTATTTATTTTTGAAGGAGAGAGACAGAGCATGAACAGGGGAGGAGGAGAGAGAGAGGGAGACACAGAATTCAAAGCAGGCTCCAGGCTCTAAGCTGTCAGCACAGAGCCCTATGTGGGGCTTGAACCCACAAACTGTGAGATCATGACCTGAGCCAAAGCCAGACGCTCAACCAACTGAGCCACCCAGGCACCCCAATTTTTTAATAATCCAGTGTGTTCAAGAGAGCAAAACAAAACTAAACCCTAATAAAGCTGAACTAAATTCAGAAATCCTTGTAAATTGATCAAATGACCTGTTCCTCCTTCAGCTCAATAAAAGTGAAGCTTCTGCGTTATTAAAGTCTATCCATTTCTAAAATTCATAATTCAAGTAGTACAACTGAAGGTACTACCTTTTCCATACAGGCTCAAGTAACTTTCTGAGTCATTTGAAGTTTAATGCTATTATTTGAAATCTGTAGGGGAAGCAGAACTATAAGGGTTTGGACAGTTACTGGCTTCTGTGATGGAATCATATCTACTAGTTGTTCTCTTCCATTCAGAATGAATGGATGACAAGGAAATCCCATTAGGTTAGAATGGGAATGAGAGGTCACATGTCTTTAATTTCATTGTTCAAGCATCCCTTTGTTCTATACCTGCCAGAATTGGGAACAGAATGCCATTTCATTAAGTGGCTGTCTTTATATTTCACAACATGGCAGCATGCAGTTGAAGGTATCTTAAGCAAGGATTTAAAACTCAGATTTAGGTACATTTTCAGTATTCTAGATTCTAATAGGAGCACATGTAACTCCAATCTTCCCATCCACAGGACAACTTCCAAGGCCAGATTGACTTTGTTGACTGCAAATTTACATATCCTTCTCGACCTAATGTACAAGTTCTGAATGGTCTCTCAATATCGGTTCGTCCAGGCCAAACACTGGCATTTGTTGGAAGCAGCGGATGTGGCAAAAGCACCAGCATTCAGCTTTTGGAACGTTTCTATGATCCTGACGAAGGGAAGGTGGTAAGCAGTGCAAATACTTTTGAGAATTTTGCTTTCTGCAGAATATCTCCAAGCCCTTAAAAGTGGTTTTCAAGATTACACCTCGCCAGACTCACTTGAACGTGCTTGCCTCGGACACTTTCCCCTATGGATATTGTCTAGTTCCAGTCATTTGCTGGTTGACCTGATTCTACCTTACAATTTCTAATACCATATACTTCCCAGTTCCAGATGGCCTGCTGACCAGTTAGACAAAGAAAACTGGGCACACTGCAAAGCTGGAGATGAGTGTGTTTAACAGAAGCATTTGCTTACCTGTAAATGGAGCAGAATGTGCAAACAAATCAGGAAGCTAATGACCGCGAATGGAAAAAATGACTGGGGTGATGAAGAACGCAATGATAAATGAGCAAGAGAGGGAATTTAGTATGAACAATCTGAGACAATCCTAGTTCAAGAAGCTTAAGTGTAGATAATGTAAAGAACTCAAATTGGTAGTTATGTGCCATAAAGCTTTGGCAAGGATTTTTTAAAAAATGGTGAATTTCTTTGCTTCTTATTTTCTGGAGCATCTCTTTCCCTTTTCTTTCTTTCCAAATAATATATGCAGAGGAATACAAAATAAAATAGGAAAGATTTGTAATAAAAAGCAACCCCTTATGCTACCCTTTCCACCACTCCCCATTTCTCTGCTCAAAGACAACTATTTTTAACTATTTGATGTTTTTAGGTCTTTCAATGCCTCAATGTCTCTAAGTAATATGGTTATGCCACTGTTTCAAGATTTAACAAATTTAGACTCTTTATTGACTTATTGTTAAGAGATGGAAATTTAGCTTACCCTCAACACTTCCCCTTTTTTATGCACCTCCTCCCAATATATATATATCACTTTTAAAAGTTTCTGTTTGTAAATTTAATTAATATAATTCTGCTTCTTTTCTACACCTACAGATAGCATCTCTTGAATTCTTATTTCCTAAAATAAGAGTAACAATTCTATGTCTATTTTCACCTCTTCCTCCTTCCTCTTATTTCTCCATTCCTAATAACTATACTTTTATATTATCAAAATGCAAAACACTAACATTCCGTTTATAACATTTATTATCTTTAATTCTGGGCTGACTCTAAAAGTTAACAATCAACTAACAACTTTTATTATGATTATGTAAATATTGTTCATCCCATTATCAAGTAGTGAGATACATCAGCATTACATTTTCTTTCTTGATTGTTTTTATGAAAGGCTTTTTTTCTGGCATCCTCTGCCTTTATCAAATCCTTATATCCTTCCAATGTCTCTATCCTGCTACCTTTTCTGAGGGGCATGCTTCTTACTCTCATGTCTACAACTGCCTGGGCTAATTACAACCTGTGCCTGTTGAACAGTTGTCACCCTGAGTTTCCTGAATGTTTTCTTGGATTAGATCCATTATTTCCTAATTCCCCTATCATCCTCTTTCGTGGGTTTCACTTTCCTTTTGTTGGAATGCATCCATCAGTAGTTTTCTAAGAAATGATTCAGAGGCATAGGTCTGAAAATGTTTTATTCTGATCTACAAGTGATTGTTTAACCCTAATATTTTGAAATAAAGGCTTTTTTGAGTTCCCTGGGTAGTATAAACTTCACTGCAGTGAGGACAGGTCACTTTATGAAGAGAAATGCTGAGAGAAACTCGAAGGAGGCAACTAAAGATTCCCTTGCAAAAAGCAAAGCAAAGAAATAAGCAAAGAGATATTGGAAGAATCCAGGAAATTGTGAAAATAAGGAATAAGAGTTGGTTATATATAACTTATAGTCACTTTGTTATTAATTTTGGTTATAAAAATTTTAATTTGTTTAAAAATATGTAGTGATTGATGAACCTAGAAAGCACATTGCACTGGGGTCTGATCTCTGCAAACGAGAGGGTCTAGTTTCCCAAAATGTCAGACTATCCTGTCTATCACCCCAGGTAGACTGTGAACTATAAGACATATAAGGACCCAAATCCTTCACATTTGATCTTTCCAATATTAACATATACGTATATTAAGTATATTTCTCTGAATGTACTCAGTGCTTGTTCTGATCGTAAGTAAGAAGCAATGCCCATGAAGAAATTAGTATGATTCCTTGAATTTCATAAACACAATATATTTTGTTATATTATTGTAAAACATTTCTACAAACATTTTTCAAGTAGGAAAAAATACCACGTTTTATGCAATTTTAAAATGTTGTCTTTGAGGCACCTGGGTAGCTCAATTGGTTAAGCCTCTGACTCTTGATTTCAGCTCAGGTCATGATCTCAGGGTTCTTGAGTTCAAGCCCCACGTTGGACTCTGTGCTGACAGCATGGAACCTGCTTGGGATTCTCTCTCTCTCTCTCTCTCTCTCTCTCTCTCTCTCTCTCTCTCCCTCTGCCCCTCTCCTGCTCGCACATGCTCTCTCTCAAAAATAAATAAACATTACAAATAAATAGATAGAATGAATGAATAAATAAATAAATGCTAAAGATTGTCTTTACTCTTAAGGAAGCTACCAAATGCAGCCTTCAACATTTTCAACACATAATTCCTGTGATCTGCAGTACTGTGTTAGGCCCTGTGGCAAATTCTAAGAAGTATGAAGCATATCTTATGTCTTTTAGGAGTTTACCTTACTAGCTCATGTACAATATTTAGCGAGCTGCTCCAGTAGTTAATTAGGTATTAAATTGTGCTTTGCAATCTATAAGTACTATGGAAAATGAATAGAGGAAGATGAGCCAGGGCTAATTGTTGAGTAATGCCTTATATCTTTTCCCACTAGTGTTTGCTTTTTCCATTGCTAAGAATTTATCTACAATATAGTGTGTTGACACCATTTAACATAATCTGTTTCTGAAACCATAGGGCCAAACACTTTATAGTAGTATGTTAGACACACTTCACCTTTACTATATTAAGGCTTTTAAGTGAAACAGCTTAAATGGTAGATATTTGAGTTCCTGCACTAAATTGCCTAGCTAGATCATGAATTACTAGAAAATAGAGATTATTTTTTCTTTATATAGCAGACAAAAGACTCCCTAGCATGGTGCCCTTGTGGCAGAAAACTTAATATATGTTTGTTGATTGACTAGGTGAATAAATGTACTCCTTCCTTACTTGAGTCTATTATCTCATGTTAGTATCAGTAAAATCAAGGAAATAGGTTTAATTGCTATATTGTCCAATAGCTTTTACATAGAAAAACCTGTTTCATAACCTGTGGAGTCTCAAAATTGAGCAATTGTTCATACTTGTAAAGGATGTGCTACACCGAAGTCTAAGGGGAAATTTGTTTTTAACAAAATATTGTCCTGGGTGCCCTTCTTGTTTCAAATACCTACACAGCTAAATTTTGGGAAACAAACAAAACCATAGTCTGATCATAACTTTGACACCACTTCTGACAGATACTACCTCCAGAGGTCAAAGGCAACATCACTTATTTATGATTCCTGGGATTTTTATCTCTCAAGTAAAGTCTTATATAATAGTACCTCTAGAATATGAAGGTTCCTCACTGGTAGAATTCTAGAACTTAATGCTCTGCCTGTCACCTCCATTGGCAGATGATAGATGGGCATGACAGCAAAAAAGTAAATGTCCAGTTTCTCCGCTCGAACATTGGAATTGTTTCCCAGGAACCGGTGCTGTTTGCCTGTAGCATAATGGACAACATCAAGTATGGGGACAACACCAGGGAAATTCCCATGGAAAAAGTCATAGAAGCTGCAAAGCAGGCTCAGTTGCATGACTTTGTCATGTCACTCCCAGAGGTGAGTACCTCAGGTCACCTCCTTATGGGTGATGGGGATGGGTAGAGGTAGAACGGCCAAAATGTATTATGACTGTGGCTCAGAGAGAAGGTCAAAGTCAACACGGTTTCTTTCTTAGTGCCCTAGGATTGTCTCTGTCTTTTAAGCAAAATAAATGGCCTCCACCAACATACTCTTGAGCTTTGGGAAGTATTATATCATCCAGTGCAAAGGATGCCATAGAACCTGTTATACCTAAAGCAGTATTATACTGAGCATTAGTGTAGCGTGGTGAGAAACAATCCTGAGATTCAGAACAGATATAGATTTGAATCCAAACTCTGCCACTTACTAGCTGTGTAACTTTGGGGCAGTTACTTATCTTTTCTGAGACTCGATCATCTACAAAATGCAAAAAATTACATGAAAATGAAAGAATACACAAGATAGTCATTATGCTGCTAGTATTATTGTCATCCCCATAATTTCATTACTTGGCTGCATTTACTGTGCCTGATGAGGTAAGTTGCATCTGCCCTGATGCATCTCACTTTTCCAGAGCTAAGTTTGAACTTAGTACAATATTGACTTTGCATTTTTCCATCCACCAAGAGTCTCTTGGTGGTTGATCACAAAAAAAAAAGTTAACACATGGAAACTAAATTTTAGGAACCAAACTTTTAACCTTTGGACTTATTTTATTTTATTTTATTTTATTTTTTACTGAAGGTTTTTATTTTTATTTTTTTTTTGCATTTGACTTTTTATTTTTTATTTTTTTATTTTTTTATTTTATTTTATTTTTTATTTATATATGAAATTTATTGTCAAATTGGTTTCCATACAACACCCAGTGCTCATCCCAAAAGGTGCCCTCCTCAATACCCATCACCCACCCTCTCCTCCCTCCCACCCCCCATCAACCCTCAGTTTGCTCTCAGTTCTCAACAGTCTCTTATGCTTTGGCTCTCTCCCACTCTAACCTCTTTTTTTTTTTTTTTTTTTT
>NW_024412395.1:50291344-50361969 GCF_014898765.1 Herpailurus yagouaroundi | reverse complement strand
GTTTTCTGGGTTATTTAGGCAGGTGTAGGTGGAATCTAAGTGATCAGCAGGACGCGCGGTGAGCCCAGCGTCCTCCTACACCGCCATCTTCCCTCTCTCTCCTTACTGAAGGTTTTTAAATAAAGACTGATCCTAATTAAAGGACTTCTGTCATGTGCCTTACAGGAATCTATTAAGACCTGGACTTCTTTTAAATACCACTTTTAAATTACTTTTTTTTTTTTTTTGCACGTGATTATGTTTATAAATTTTGTGTTGTTTGGGGTGGCTTTTTCCTTTTTTTTTGTTTTGTTTTGTTTGTTTTTTCACAAAGGCCCTTAAGTCTTAGCTTGATTCTAACCTGGGTAGCTCAATCCATGAGCATGTGGAAATTACTGTGTACTGTATCCTGAATGAAAAGCAAAGCTTGTGTTCCCTCTGGAAGATTCATTTATTCCACAAATCTTTGTTGAGCACCTTCTCATTTTGTGGGAGACAGTGGCTCAGAGGCAGTTTATTGCCTCTTTCTCATATGGATTTAACCCATGGTACCCTCCACTGAGCATTTTTTCTCCACGAGGACAAAGTAGGCTGTCATGATTCTCACTTGGTGTGGTTAGCATTTGTCAGGAGGCAAGGGAATCAGGGGGAAGGAAACACACCTTGTTGTGGAAGGCAGGGGAGAGCAGTGGTCAAGGGCAAAGTCTCAGAAACATGACACACATGGATTTCGAGTTCTGCTTTTTACTTGTCTTTGCACAATTTTCTTACCTGTCTGTGCCTAAGTTTTGTAATCTGTAAAGTAGGGAGAAAATTATTTCTGTGAGTATTAAATGATCATCTGGCTCGAATAGTTAACACGATGCCTAAAGCATCATAAATATTCTGTGAATGCTAACTATTCTTTATGTAGCCATGCCTAGCATCTAGCTAGGAATTTTCCTTCATAATTGCAGTAAATGTATGGACTAGTGATTAACATCTTCATTTTCCAGGCAAGTTTGCTGTTCACAGAAATTTAGGTAATTTGATCATGCTCATAGAGCTACTAGACAGCACAGTGAGGATTTGTAACTAAGCTTATGTTCCAGAATGATGTCTCCTCAATAAGAGGATGGACCAGGAGATCTCTCAAAGGGCCCTTGCAGTCACAGGATTATTCCATCTTGGAAACCTCTTCCAGATGAGAGTTTGGAAATCCAGGAATCTTAAATCAGAGAGATCTTATAGACAGGGAGAAAGAAAGAAAAAAAAAACCACCACAAACCTAAAATAAATGCAGAGATGGAGATATAAAATCCCCTAATTTCCCAACAAATGCTATATATTTTTTATATTCCTAAATGGGTTTTATATCCTTTATAGAAGGACTCATTTATGATTCCTAATTTAAAAAAAAAAAACAAAAATTGTTTAAATCCTCAGAGAGGTGATTAATGTGGGCTCCATACAGCATAGGAGCAATGACTGTTTCTGGGTCTCAAACTCACCATACTTTTTCCAGAAATATGAAACTAATGTTGGATCCCAGGGGTCTCAACTGTCTCGAGGGGAGAAACAACGGATTGCTATTGCTCGGGCCATTGTACGAGATCCTAAAATCTTGCTACTAGATGAGGCTACTTCTGCCTTAGACACAGAAAGTGAAAAGGTATGTATTGATTTTCTAAAGTCTTAGATCATTATAAATGGGTCTCTTGCTGTAATATTTGCCCTTATGAAATGGCACTATTTTCAATTTTATGATTCATTAACAGTATAAATGGCCAATACTTGGTGGAACAAAAGACAATAATCTAGAGGAAGTGATTCAAAATAGGAATGTTTCAAATGAAAAAGCATATTTTAACTTTAAGAATTGTTGTTAAGATTCTCTAGGCTAGGTGATGCTTTTTCAAGGGCTAGTAGTTAGCTTTCTTAAGTAAAATAATCTAGGTCATCTGTGAGGCATTTCCTATTTTATAATTTCAAAGTTACATGGTAGAGCAGGGAGATAGCACAAAACACAAAGTAAGAGGTGACATCTGATGTGCATGGAAGGAAATGCAATTGAACAAAACAAAACTATGAAATTTACCATTTATAATTAATTCCTTAAAAATCAGGATTCAATTTAAAGAGACCTAAGATGTCCTTAATGAATAACAATATCAGTAATGACCACTTAACTGCTACCTTACATGATTCCTTTGGTTTCATTTTTTGCAAATTAGACCATCAGGTATTGTAAAGTTATATTGTGACCTCATAGTTTGGTTCATTCTTGCTTCACTGAAAGTTCTCAGTCTGTAGAATGCAATTTATTTATTTATTTATTTATTTATTTATTTAAAAAAATTTTTTTTCAACGTTTTTTATTTATTTTTGGGACAGAGAGAGACAGAGCATGAACGGGGGAGGGGCAGAGAGAGAGGGAGACACAGAATTGGAAACAGGCTCCAGGCCCTGAGCCATCAGCCCAGAGCCTGATGCGGGGCTCGAACTCACGGACCGCAAGATCGTGACCTGGCTGAAGTCGGACGCTTAACCGACTGCACCACCCAGGAGCCCCTGTAGAATGCAATTTAAATCATTGAGACATTGCATACAGCAAGTACTTATGTGATCCTTTCTCTCCTGTCAAGGCTTTGGGTTTAACCCCTGAGTATAGCAATGCTGCTCAAGTAGTATTAAGCAGAATTCTTGAGATGTTGGGCCAGGGTACAAACATGTGTCTTTGCATCAACTTTCCACCTTCTCTTTGCAGACAGTGCAGGTCGCCCTGGACAAAGCCAGAGAAGGTCGGACCTGCATTGTCATTGCTCATCGTTTGTCTACCATCCAAAACTCAGATATCATTGCTGTCATGTCACAGGGGGTAGTGATTGAAAAGGGGACCCATGAAGAACTGATGGACCAGAAGGGAGCCTACTACAAACTAGTCATCACAGGAGCCCCCATCAGTTGACCTGACTCAAGAACTTCATGTACAGATGATGTACCAATTACAAGAGTGCCATGGGGTTGTGTTTTTTTCTTTAAGGAGAAATGATAATACTTTACTTTCTCAGACATTGTCATATGTTGGGATCCAAGCTAATTTCTAATGGCTTTCAAAACAATTTAGTGTTAAATATCTGTATATAGAAAATGAAAGAAACTAGGGTTAGCGTGAGTTAAAATCCAATGGCAAGCAACTGCTTAGCCATCATCCAGTGGCTTCTCCATGCAGAAGCCATTCGCAGTTACTACATGGGAATTATTGGGAAGGCATAGAGTAAATGAGACTTTGAATTCCTTGAGAGCAGAGGATTGTCCTATGCATTTTTGAAACTTCAGTGTACCCAGAGCCTATGCACTTATAATAGGCACTCAGCAAATGTTTATCAAGCTGGACCAAGGTCATATGTGAAAACAACAGGAAGACTGACACCCAACTATTTCCTGACTAAAATTTTCTTTCATGTTAAAAGAGATTCATTCATCTTTAAGGATGGGGATAGGAAAAGGAGGACTTTGATACTCTGGATGTTCTCAGAATGGGAAAGGCAGAAAGGGGCAAGTATTCACAAGGACTTACTAGGAAGGGGTATTGATTTGTAGAATCAGGGTGTAGTGCCTAAGGGGTGAAGTCATTAGAATCTACTAATGTGGCTTTTTTGTATAATGCTATGTGAAACTATGACAAAATAAAATGCAGTATTTTTATTTCATGAATAGACTTTGGGGAAACAAAGGACAGCAACCTGGGATAAAGACTGTATCCCAGGCCTTTAGTCCCTGTTGCCACCCTTCGTATTGGTTGCCTGTGTGGAAACAGAAGTATAAACCCTCCTCCTGCAGCAGGACGGCTGCCCTTCCCTAATTCCTGCAAAAGACTGGGTGGAGAATCTCACTGAGAGAAGCTTGAACTTAGAGACACAAGTCACATTGGAAGGGGCAGCTAAACATACAGGAGAAAAGGGGATTAAATATAAAGCTATAAATACACAAGCAGAAAAAATTCCAACTCCCTCTTCCTCTGGCAAAAAAAGATTTTAGGAGTAGCCTCTGGGGAAACTGGCCAATCCAAGAAAAGATACCTTATCAGGCCAATGCCTGAAATCCTCCAAAGAAACTCCCCAACCAGATTACTCTACTGTGAAGCCCACCTTCTAACAACACACACCAATTGGCTTTTCAGTGTCTCACTCTTCTACAGGAATAGACTGTCAAGAATCACCAGGCACTGAGGAAATATTATAACACAAAAAGCAAAATGACAACAATAGAATGCCCAGAACAAGAATATTAGAGGTAACAGAGCCAATGTAAAGATTAGGAAAACATTCCAATGCTAAATGTATATAACAAGATGAGAAGATATTCTTATCTATGTAAATAAAAATAAGAGTCCATAAAAATGAACATACAAAAAGAGCTCTTGACAACACAAATGAAAAATTCTGTAACAGTTCCTACCAAATTGTCCTGCCATCAAGATGTCTTCCTACTCTCTCTCCTTCCCAAATGCACTCGATGCGTAAATTTTTTCTTCCCGTGGAGAACAAATCACATTCTGCCTACAAATTAAGCCTGAGCTCTTTGTATATTGAGGTATATTATTTTTGTCTCTGGTCCAGTGTTTCCTGGTAAATAACCATAAAGGTGGTTTAGCAAGTTAACTAGTTAGGTCAGAAGAATTAATGGCTTCCAAATCAGGGAGGGAGAGTGTGGGGGACAGCATTCTAGTTAAGTTATGAAAAACGGCAATGACAAGTATGTTGCAGAATAAAGATGCCTGCAACAAGGAATTAAATTTTACAGTATGCATGGGCTCATCCTCTAATATTGAAGAAAGAAGACCAGAATCCATTTGTGTAAGTATGCATTTCAGAGGAAAAGAACATAAGCTCTGCGCTGGGAGGCTGCCAGTTTCCTGGGGTAGAATGTGTGGGGTGTGAAAAATGAATGAGTCATTTTTGGGATGCCTGGGTGACCCACTCAGTTGAGTGCAGAACTTCAGCTCAGGTCATGATCTCACGGTTTGTGGGTTCGAGCCCCACGTTGGGCTCTGTGCTGATAGCTCGGAGCCTGGAGCCTGCTTCAGATTCTGTTTCTCCCCCTCTCTCTGCCCCTCCCCTGCTCCCACTCTGTCTGTCTCTCTGTCTCTCTCTCTCAAAAATAAACATTAAAAAAAGATACTTTTTTTAAAATAAGGTACTTGAAAGTTATTGATAAGCATGAAAAGGTTGACTACAGAGGGTTTGAAATGATGTGGGAAATAGTTGTTTTTTGAGGCTCAGTGACAAGGGAGAAAGGATTATAATCTTAAAAATATAGAAATAAATAAAGTTGCAAGTTTATTTTACAACACCAGGGAGCACCAATGTCTCCATATCTATCCCACATCCTGTATCACTAACAAAGATATGTTCTCTGCAATTTTACATTATTAATGTTTCTCAGATAATGGGGTTACTTGCTTTCTCTGTTCTGACACTTATTCCAAGTCTTTTTGAATTTCTAATGTTTTCAGGATGGGTTCATGGTATGATCAAACTCATCCCATAACCCCAGACAAAAAAAAAGTTTATAGTAGAAAAAAGAAGAATTGGAAGAGAAAGTTGGGGAAATTTCTCTGAAGGTAGGACAAAACGAGACAAGAAGAAAAAAGAAAAAGAAAAATTTTATTTTTTATTTTAACTATTTTTTTTGATGTTTATTTTTGAGAGAGAGAGAGACAGGGAGTGTGAGTGGGGGAGGGACAGAGAGAGAGAGACAGACAGACAGACAGACAGACAGAATCCAAAGCAGGCTCCAGGCTCTGAGCTGTTAGCACAGAGCCCGATGCAGGGCTTGAACCCACGAACCGTGAGACCATGACCTGGGCCAAAGTTGAATGTTCAACTGACTGAGCCACCTAGGCACCCCAGAAAAAGAAAAAATTTAGAGGATCAATCCAAAAGGTACAGTAATTAGCTAATTGCAGTCCAGAAAGAAAGAGGGGAATAAATTATTTAAATTGTCCAAAAGTATTTCCTATAATTGAAGGATGTAAATTTTCATCCTGAAAGGGTTCAAAAGTGTTGAATATAATAAATAAATAAAGATCTTCCCTGAGCACACTATTATGTGATTTTAGGAAATTGGGGAAGAAGATACTCAAATTTATCAGGGGTGGTGGGGTGGGGACATGATACACATAATAAAGAATCATAATGACATAGGACCTGTTAACAATAACACTAAAAGCCAGAAGATGAAAAGATTTGCCTTCAAAATTCTTAGGGAAAGTTATTTCCAGCCTAGAATTTTATATCCAGCAAACTATTCTCAAGAATGACAGGAGTCTAAAGAAATTCTCAGTCATGTAAGGTTTCAAAACTTTACCTCCCTATACATCTTTTCTCAGGAAGCCACAGGAAGGTTTCCCTGAAATAAAAGTAAATGAGGAGAGGGTATAGGACCCAGGAAACAGGTGTTCTAACTCAAGAATGAGGCAAGGGGAGGGGTTCCTGGGTGGCTCAGTTGGTTAAGTGCCTGGCTCTTGATTTCGGCTTGGGCCATGATCTCATGGTTCATGAGTTCAAGCCTCGCATTGGGCTCTGCACTGACAGTGTGGAGCCTGCTTGGGATTCTCTCTGTCTGCCTTCCCCTGCTCATGCTCATTTTCTCTCTCACTCCCTCACTCTCTCTCTCTCAAAAATTACTTAAAAAAAAAAAAAAAAACAACAGAATGAGGTGATGGGAATCTCCAGGATGATTAGGAAGGGAAATCCCAACTATGCTGTAGTTATTTGTAGTAAATAGCCAGCCCCAACTGAAATAAGGAAATGAGGTTCCAAGAGGGATGTCTCTAGGAAAATCGTGATTCTACTATACTTTCCAACATACTGTCTGGCAGAGTTTGCCGGTGAATTAGCGATGTGTATACAGAAAGACACAGAGAAAGACAGAGAAGAGTATTAGCTATTAGCTCGGGGGGAAAAGAAAACTTCTGCATGAAAGGAAATATATTTATATTATTTGTAATATAATACAATTGCATGACTCACCCAAGAATGCTATTTACAAAGCCATACCAATGTAAATGCTGAATGCTGATCTAAACCAAAATTAGACATAGGTTATGAAAGGGGATAAAAAGATGTGGGAGAGGTGATTTAGCGATAGGACATGAGTGTAAGAGAACTGGAGCCTCATATTCCATGGTAGAAATTAGTTACAAATTTAACAAATAGCAATAAAACATTACTTTAAAAGACAAAGGTAAGGTGCCTGGGTGGCTCAGTCAGTTAAGTGTCCAACTTTGGCTCACGTCATGATCTCACTGTTCATGAGTTGGAGCCCCGCACCGGCTCTGTGCTGACAGCTCAGGCCTTGGAGCCTGCTTCAGATTCTGTGTCTCCCTCTCTCTCTGCCCCTCCCCTTCTCTCACTCTGTCTCTCTCTCCTTCAAAATAAGTAAACATTAAAAAATTAAAAAAAATTTTTTTTAATAAAGTAAACAAATTAAAACAAAAGGAGAAAAAATGTAGCATAGAGGCACAATAATAAAAACAGTAGGTACTGAAACTGGATTTGAAAGATACATCACAGGAACAGAAGAGAGTCCAGAAATTGATTCACCAGGAGTCCCACTTCTCATAGTTTATTCTAAATTTCTAATCACAAAAGTGAGCATTGTTGTCTCTTCCTTTATTGTTCAGAATAACTTGGAAACAATCTAAAAGTCCATAAATAAGAGGATGGGGAAAAGGTAAAATAGTTTAGACACATATATACAGTGATATTTGCCATGAAGCCAATAAAATGATTCTATTGACCTATGTTTATTGTTTTTGTGCAACTATGTCCATTATATGCTGTACATAAAAAGTGAGTTTCTGATCATGATGGGTAGTATGATACCATCTACCCATCTCTTTCTCTCTCTCTATCTATACACACACACAGACACACACACACCTCACACATCTGTTATGTATATATGTGTCTGTGTTTATGTGTTTGTATGTATCTATATGCTTAAAGAGATATCTGGAAGGATTTGTACCAAATTTTTGGTAGTCTTTATTTCCAGTCATTTATCCTCTGTATGGCCACAGCTCCCTGCACATACTAAATGTCTGTGGTCCTTGAGGACAGGGACTGTGTCTAGTTCATAGTATCCCTACTACTTTCTCAGTACTTGGTATACAGTGATAACTCAAGACTCTTGGTTGAATAATCATTTTAAATGTATACAAGTAGTGAATAATTTGTCAGCCCCAAGACAACCACCCCATTAGGTTACAGCAGTGCCTTCCAATGGAAATATAAGTCACTAATGCAAACTACATGTGTAATTTTAAATTTTCTAGTCACATTAAAGGAAAACGAAACAAGTGAAATTAATGCTAATATATTTCATTTAATCCAAAATCTACAAAATATTACTATTGCATATAATCGATATAAAATTATTAATAAAATATTTTACTTTAAACTTAAATTTTACTTTATCATATTAAATATTTAGAATCTGATGTGTTTATACTTATAGTACAGCTCAGTTCAGACTAGCCACATGTCAAATTCCCACTAGCTATATGTGACTAGCAGCTACTATATCCAAAAGATAGGGTTAGAATATCCAGTTTTGTGGATTTCCTGGCCTGGGCCTCAGTTGTCCCTGCATGATTTGAGTCTTATAAAAACATGAGCCCAGCTTTTCCCTTGGAACATGTTTTTATACCGTACTTGCAAATTTTGCAGAACTTGTTTAGATTGAAGATCATGACACTCATTTGAAGTAACAAGCATCGTGGTAGAATCTGGCAGAATCAAACATTATGATGACAGAGTCATATAGGCCCTTATTAGAGTGGTTAAAATTCTTCACATCATTAATTTTACTTGATTTACTGGTTTGAGTCGACAAAGAGAGAAAACTAAGATTGTTTAACGTAATACAATTTAATTTTTTAAATTGCCATTTCATCTAATCCCCTTGAGTTCTCTTCCCAAGACAAGTTTTATCCCAGGTAATTTATAAGATTTGTTTATGATTTTTTTCTATAAGCAATTCTTATAAATAATTAGAGCAGCACACTTTCCAACTTATTTAGAAAAGACACCCTGAGTCATTTGGTACATCTCAAAATTGCATGAGAGCAGATAACCACAAAACAGAAATGATGTTATTTGAGAAAAAAGTAGAATTGACCTCTAGATTATTTTGTCGGGAAACTCTTTCATATAGTGACTCGAGGTCTACTCTATGTATGCTCGTAAGAAATAATTTCAATGAAAAGACACTTTGAATTTAGCAATGCATTCATGCATGCAATTTTTGGCAATTATGCATTCATTTAAAAACGTATACCCTGAGGTATTTTGATATTGTGTCCTGAAAGAGGAAAATACATAGGATCATAATTAGGTATAGTTTGCCACATATTTATTCATGAATTAAATGTAAATCTCCTACCCTAAGAAAATAACAGAACATTTCCATTAGGTTGGTTTAGGATCCTACTTCATATTTCCAACTAAGTGCTGGATTTAATACTATCTCTTATGCATGCAGAATCTCTCTGTAATCAGGTCACATAAGTATGTTAGTAGAGATCAAAAAATTGCAAATTTGGTTGCTGTTTCCAAACCCATTTTGAGATAACTTTACATATGTGTGTGTATCATTATAAAACAAACATTTAGTCCATTTGTATTTGCTCTGAATTTCCAGATCAAGTGAATAATGTCACCTGCCTATAAGAGGTGGGAGATGAAAATAACTTAAACAAACTTTAAAACCCAATTCCAATTTCTTTCACACTGTGTTCAATTAAATGCCCAATTAATTTAAATGAATAGACTGTAAATAAAGCAGTGCACATGATTATCATCTAATTAGCACTGGCCAGCATTATAATGTGCTCATTAGTGAGTCGTATGGCATCCTAAGGCTCATAATGAGTAATCAGGATACACGTGACTGACATGTAGCTGTCTGCATGCAGCTACTCAGCCCAATAAATCAACACCAGGACAGAAAGTGCAGTAGAAAAAGGAAGAAGAATATGTAGCTGGTGAATCTGCAGTTCCATCCTTTGTATAATTCAGGTACAGGTCCTACTCTCAGATACAAAAAGATAAATTGGAGAACAACACAACAGCTGGAGATAGAAAGGGAAATGTTCACCCAAAGTGACCCAGACAAATGTCAAAAATTATTATGAATGATTACAGGACAGAAAGAAACTACTCCAAATTTATTTGTTGAGGGTACATATTTCTAATATATCAAGAATGGAATCAAACTAAAAGATGCACAATGTCTTAATAGAATTTCTTGGAAGATGAAAATTCGATTAATCATTTAAATATACCCTGGGATAACATTCACGAAGCATTTTATAATTTAGAAAGTAGTGTGCCCTCACAATTTTTGTATGTTATTGTGAAAGCGGTTAGCAGGTAAGTTGCCTTTATTGTTATATATGGGAGAAGTCACCGTGCAGGTGTCAGGCTGGCTTACTTGACACCCAATTCTACATCCTTTTCCCTTGCTTGCCTCTACTACAGAGGTTGGAAAGTCAAGTCTCTCCCTTCCTAGACTCCCTTGAGGCCAGGGGAGACCATGACACTGTTCTGATCAATGAAATACAGACACAGCCTTCTAGAATAAGGCTAGGCTGAAGAAAGGCTGTTTTCCTTCCTCATTTCTTCTTTCCTGGAGGCACGGCAGCCATGCTGTGGTGGTCATCTGGTCAGAAGCCATACACCACGGATGGCGGAGCAAGAAAATAGACTGAGCCTGATTCCTGGACATCCTTGAGCAGCTACTCCAGCCTGGGCCGCCTACCTCCAGCCATCCTGTTCCATGTGAAGAAGACACCTTTCATTTGTTTAAGCCACTGAAGTATTTTTTTTGTAGTTGTAGATGTTGCTGTTAATTACCAATGAACACAATCTTTTTAAATTTTTTTTTAAATGTTTATTTACATTTGAGAGAGAGAGAGAGAGACAGAACTTGAGCCAGGGAGGGGCAGAGACGGAGACAGAATCTGAAGCAGGCTCCAGCTTCCAAGCTGTCATCAGAGAGCCCAACGTGGTGCCCCAACGCATGAATGGCAAGATCATGATGTGAGCCAAAATCAGACGCCCAACCAACTGAGCCACCAGGCTTCCCGATGAACACAATCTTAATAGATAGATACTATTGTTATAGATATTTTTGTTAACAACAACAACAAAAAAATACTGAAATGTAAGTATAAATAATGCCATGTTAAAGTATTGATGTGTACTTAAATGACCTTAAAATATGATCTTGATATCTAGAGGTATTCCAAAACATCAGTTGAAGAAAGAATTAATCACAGTCTTCTTTCAAATGTCACTGCTATGAAAAGGAGATCACACTGAAAGGAAATCCTTGCAGCTCATTCTAGTGGTTTTCTGGGAACATTCCAGGTACCCTGCTTTATTAATGCTTTTACAAGTGAAGCGGGCTTTTACTTAGAGATCTGGTGTTTTGTGGGTCATGATTTCTCATCCTCTCATATGACGAAATTGTTGTTAGCCTGGGAATGATCTGGATCTATTGGCAGAATAAAGCCAGGGAAAAGAAAGTCATTCAAGAAGAGGATGAATTTGAAATAGGATGGGTTAGAAATGATGGGGAATAATGTTGCCATCTAATTTGTAGCTAGATAAAGTCTCCACCCAATTCTTCCAAGCCCACAGGCCAATGGCATCCACTGGTGTCCACCCACCCAGAGCTGCATCAGGCGAGCCTGGAACCTTGGGATCTCTGGCAGGGAAAGTTCTATGTTGAACTCACCCATGCATCTCTAGCACCTAAAGGCACTTAGTTAAGTGTTTGTCAGGTGGGTAGGCAGGGGGATTCAAGAGAAAATAAAAGCATGAACAAAAGGGGTCCTGTTTGAACTTGAGGGAATCTTAGAAGCTGTTTGGAAAGAGATGTCTAATTTTCATTTAGCATGGTAGTCCTCAAAAATCTTGGTACCACATAATTTGGTGTTAAAATGGTGTTACATTCAGGAAGCACATTTCAACAGCCACAAAGAGTTAAAAAGTAAATTTCGTCTTTACATCTTTGAGGGAGCCATAATTAGTCCTCAACAAACCTACTAAAATGCTATTTCAAGCTTCTAGTCACTTTCCCCACACAGCACAGTTGGTTAAGCACCTCCAATCCCTCTCCCACGAAGCAAACTTCCCTCCTCCTTCGCTTCTTCTCACTCAGCCTGTTATTACACATATCCCCTTAGTATCTCTTCCGGCAAGAAAAATTTCCTCATTAGGATGTTGAGGAAGGAGAAATGGAGCTGGTAATTTCATTATAGGATCTCTTCTGTAAGCTAGGTGAGTAGGAAGTCTGAATATTCTCATGTTAATAATTTTGCCCAGTAGCATCAGTTAAATTATTTCATGTCTCCAGGATCTCTTTTCATAGCTATAAAACTCGGATTCTAATTGGAGTAGATTGTTTTAAAGACAGAAATGTATTACACAAATCCAAATTTGTTTATTAAAGCAGCAAATTAAAAATGCAGTAATTTTTAGAATTTACAGCCTTGTTCATTGCATATAAGTAAAATTTAATACGCTCTGGCTCTTCTTCCAACTTGACTGAATGAGACCCTGAGAGTTGCAGAAGGTCAGGGTTGGAATACACGAACCTTCCCTTCTAAGCCCATTTTAAGCCCCTCACTTGAGAAAGTACTCAACTGAGGCCTCCAACGTTCACTGGCCTCCTGGCATCACAGTGGTTAGATGTGGAGACTCACTAGACTGGACTAGAATGTAGGTCCAGTAGCTCCAGTCCAGTGAGCTTGCTGCCAAACTCCTCAGTCTCGTACATCTCTTTGTCTTTGAATTTGCTACCACCTACCCCGCTGTGTTCTGACACCCTTTGGGATCCACCTAGGGATGTGTGGCACTGCCTCTTGATTGGCCAGCATGAGCAGGGCATCAACATTTCAGTGCTAAAAAAATAAGGTGCACAATAAAATCTCCCAAACTCAGACAGGAACATTTCCTCTCCCTTTGTTAAGTCAATGCAAACTTCATATGGAAAGCTAGCAACACCTCTCCAATTTCTTTCATTCAAAGAATCATAAAAAGGCAGAGTTGAGAATGATTCCATAGAAGAAAGAAATCGCAAGGCCCAGATGCTTTTAACGTGGAATTATTGAGCTTGAGGGCAAGGGTGGTGTCCGCGAAAGGCATTGATATGTAAATACAATGACCACCTTTAGAAAGCCCTTCCATTAATGGCAGAATGTGTGAGCAAGGAAGACAATCTGGCCGCTACTGTTCATAAGACACACGGTGAATCCAGGGAAAAGTCAGAATGTGATTGCCCCAACTGATGTGCAAGGGCAGGTGACAGCTAGAGGAGGAAAGAAGCACTTCATCTTAATTAGTTCTGGCTTTCTTTTCCAGGCACACATATGGCCTGCCGCTCCCGCAGGGTATGCAGATTGTCCCATGGAAGTGCTTTCTGCTCTGAGCCAGAACTGGCAATGGGCAGAGGTGCTGCCAGAGCGAATGCTCCTTTTTGCGGGCCCTGCTTTGTGCCCTAAACCCCACCGGCAGGACCACGGCTGCCGCCCTTCAGTCATTACCACCCGGGTCCTGGCAGTTCCTTCAGACACAGTGTTCTTCGGGAGACATCACAGTTTTTGAACTGAAGACAGATTCTTTTCAGTATCGCACGGCAGAACGTTAGAAGAAAAGAAATGGTTCTAAGAAATTTAAAAATTCAAAACAGAAAATAATTACTCGGCTTTACTCTAACCTTCATAACCTCAGTCTTTGAATTTTCTCCCTCCTTGAGAGCAATCACTTTGGTGCTGCCAAAAGAAATGCACTGGGATTCCTCCCGCGTCATTACTGTGATCTCCATCAAAGACGAGCAAAGACGGTAATTAGTACGCCACACTAAACCAGCCTCAATTCTGACGCGGACTGCACTTGTCCTTTGCAGAGCAAAAGAGAAGCACTTCTAATTCCTAGAATTTTCCCATAAGTTGCTGTCATTTGGCAGAAGTTTCCAGGATTGTTGCTTCTTATAGACCTCTCCTGCGGCTAATAATTCTTTTTAAGAAAAAAAAAAATAGGTCTTTTTTTTTTTTTAAGTTAACAAGTGGCACCACCATATGACCTTCAGTGTGAAATCACCATCATAAAGCATTAAAGGTAAGGGGTGGGGGAGGAAAATTTTTAAAGGCCACCTTAGTGTTTTTTTTTTTAATTTTTTAATGTTTATTTTTTGAGAGAGAGAGAGAGACAGTGTGAGTGGGGGAGGGGCAGAGAGAGAGAGAGAGGGAGACACAGAATCTGAAGCAGGCTCCAGGCTGCGAGCTGTCAGCCCAGAGCCCGATGCAGGGCTCGAACTCACAAGCTGTGAGATTGTGACCTGAGCCGAAGTCGGACACTTAACTGAGCCACCCAGGAGCCCCAAAATGCCGCCTTAGTTTCTTGGCAGCACTGAGGTCCACGTATTCATTCAGAAAGCGATTTGCAATTTCCAAAGTGGCCACAACAGTCATTCAATGAGGGCAAAATCCACAGGTGCAATTGGACACTAGGGATCCTTTTTTGAACAGTTTCTGAATATACACAGAAGTACTGGTGTCCAACATACAGGTGTGGTAGACCCAGACAAGCAGGAAAACTTGGTCAGAGAGTCATCCAAACTTCAGGATGAGGTCGTGAATATTGGATAAAACTCTGTCCAGCCTAGTGGCCCTTAGAGGGTTCCAGGACACTGTGTAGCAAGAGGGAACTAGACCTCCTGATTTGAAGCAACTGAGAGCTAAGAGTCTAGGGAGACCAGGGTGACTAGAGCTTGCAGGACAGAGTGAGAGAGAAGGATGCTGCACAGAGAGGGAATCTTAGGTCTGTAGACGGTCTCGCTGGGACATGCAGCAGGGCCTACTGTTAACTTTTTATAGTCACTCGAGTTCTCCCAGCCCCAGAAATGTTTAGTGCCAGTTACCACACAAGTTAATTTTTTTTAATGTGGAAGGTTCAGAATTAGAATTTCCCTGTCACTATACATGCCTTATACCTTGTTAACAGTAACTATGATTATTTTCGTCTGGAAATTAACATGCATGTTATTAACATCCATAATCTCAAATGAAATCAGAGATCTCTGGGCTAGGGTAAACATACCTTGTGTATGTTATGTAAGCAAATCACTGATGCTTCACTTTCTTCATGTAAAATAAAGCAGATACCGTTCATGTTGTCTCACACAGGACTGTAGTGCAGGTGACAATATAAAAAATACCCCCCCTTTTTTTTTTTTTTAAGGAAAAGCACTATAGGACTTGATCTGTGCTGTCCAATTCAGTAGCCACTAGACACACACATGACTATTTAAGTTTAAGTTAATTAAAAGTAAATACAGGGGCGCCTGGGTGGCTCAGTCGGTTAAGTGGCTGACTTTGGCTCAGGTCATGATCTCGAGGTCTGTGGGCTTGAGCCCCATGTCAGGCTCTGTGCTGAGAGCTCAGAGCCTGGAGCCTGCTTGAGATTCTGTGTCTCCTCTCTCTGCTTCTCCCGGCTCCCGCTCTGTCTCTTTGTCTCTCAAAACATGTTAAAAAAAAAAAACAAAAATAAAAGTAAATACAATTTTGAAATGCAGTTCCTGGGTCACATTAGCTGCATTTCAAAAGCCCAAGAGCCACACGTGGCTAGTGGCTTTCCATTATTGTAAAAAGTTCAGTTGAAGAGTGCTAGAATGTATGGTTTTACAATACTTAAGAGTCACATTTTAAAACCAAGTCTTTGACTTTTTCTTATACCAAGGTTTTTTTGTATCTGTATGTACCAATTTGATCTTGAATTTATTTACAGATTGTGAATAAATATAAAGCATTTACTTACAGATATAACTTTCAAGGGCATCTTATAATGCATTTTTAAAACTCTCTCTTCTGTTATACTCAAATAGATCTAGAGAAGGCCCAATTTAACCTAATGCAGATGTCCAATCAATAGGTTGTCAGAGAAAAGGGATTCAACACTCATCTTGAAAGCTAGTTTCGGCAATAATAAATTACTTGGCTTCTCTTTTCAAATGTGTGTTTGATTGGGCAGTCTCTCAAGTCGCTTGTCTTGATTTTCTCATCCTGAGAGCTCATAATATTGACATTTTTCTCCTGAATATGTAGATGTGTAGACATTTTGAATATATGGATATAGTAACAGTGAGTCAAATGAGCTCAATTCCACTTACGTTTAGCAAATAAATTGGAAGCAGAAGAGTCTTTTCCATCATTATTAAAGGGAGGCATTTTCTCCAAGGCTGTGAGAAGCTGTTCCTCTTGCTGCCTAAGCAGTTTCCATTGCAGAAGCAATTTGCCACCATATGGATCCCTCCAGGAGACTTCAACTAGAGTAAAAAGGGAAATCTCATCACATGGGGACTTTCAGCCTGATGGCAGATAGGGTGGATTTGTTGGCGATTAATTATAGTAAATGAACCCACACCTCATCCTATTCCCCTTCTGAGGGTCAAGTGTCACCCAACAGAGGGCGCTCACTATGGGTGCCTGGGGAGCGCTTCTCTCTGGGAACCGAGGAGGGATGTATGGTGGAATGAGCATTGGAGCAGCAGCCCCTGGCTGTTAATGCCCCAGTTTTCCCCAGGCTTGGTGAGAAGCAGTCTGAGACTGTGTTGGGATGGAAGATTCCTCCAACCTAACATTATTAATCTCAAATGAAACTTTGACAAAGGGGTCCTGAGAGCAGTGAGCTCTTTGGCAAGTGCAGGAGAGTACTGGATGAGACACATGTATTGAAAAGGGTCAAAGGACTGAAATGAACTTCTAAGGGCAACACTGGGGCAGAGGGGCTTGAACCAACAACCAGAAGTCATTACCTTAAGAACCATTCTTTTCTCTTTCACCCTGAATGTCCCTTCAACACGAGACAAATTTCATTCTTAAGATGATCTTTCTTCACCCCTCAGCTTCTTGCTTAGGAATCACCTGACCACTGAAACCAAGTTCAATTACCTTTAAAAACAAAGCTGTGAGGCACCTGGGTGGCTCAGTCACTTAAGCATCTGACTTCAGCTCAGGTCACGAGCTCATGGTTCATGAGTTCAAGCCCAGTGTCGGGCTCTGTGCTGACAGCTCAGAGCCCAGAGCCTGCTTCAGATTTGTGTCTCCCTCTCTCTCTGTCTCTTCCCTGCTTACTCTCTGTCTCTCTCTCTCTCAAAAATAAACATTAAAAAAACCCAAAACTTTTATGTGTGTTTTGTAAAAGCAACAGCATATACTCTATAAATACATCTACAGGAGGAAACAATAATTTCCTTTCGAGGAAAATCTTTGATTTTTCGAGTTTTTGTTACCCTCAACTAATGTTTTGCCAACTAGTACTTACTTGAACTGTTAAGTTTTCATAAATACTTATGGATGGTTTATTATATCATCTGAAATAATTCACGTATTTATATTTTTGAGTAGAGTTACATAAAACACTGTAGTGGACCACAGGCAACTAAGATGTGTAGCAAAGTCTGACTCAAAATGTACCTGATTGGAATGACATACTTATCAATTTAAAGTCCCGAATTACTAGACACAATGAAAGGAAAAAGGGGGGGGGGAAACTCTTATTGAGAAATTCTCAGTATAATATTAATATTCTTTCAATAATAATTCTCTAAAGTAAAGCTATAGATTTTTCATCACAGCTCAGTATACATAGAGATTAACCCGAATAGATAGATGCAATTAATAGTTTTCTTGGGTTGGAACATGACCTTGAGGAAAGGACTTGATTTTCTTGGTTTTGAAAGACTGGTAAATAATGTTCTGAGCAGAGCATCTTCAGCAGCATTTATTGACACTGGAAAGCACTACTGCAAAAAGAGACCAGGAGTTAAGCAGAGGTTCAAGTCTATACAGTAACCTGACCCCTTTCCCCTGGATATGTAGCCACATCTAGAGCCATCGCTGGCCCCATCAACACCCTGCATAGTGTGAGTCAAACAGGTTATGGCATTTTAATGACATTTCTGGAAAAACAGCTGATTTACATGGCAATCATCACAGAAGCATTCACTCTTACAGATTTTTACTTCTTAAAAATGAAGAAACAAAACAGTGTAATGGAAATATATGTCAGAAGACTTGGGTTCTAATTCCTGTTCTGACAGTGGTGTGACAACAGCAAGTTTTTTCTCCTGAATGAATTTCCCTCTCTTTATCTGAAAACTGAAGGGATTGGATTTGAGGGGGGCTCCCACTAAAATGCCCACAGGAACCATAAGCATCCTGACCTTCTTATAGTAATGACAACTGATACTGAGGCTCCTGTTGGGGTGCTAAAGACTGTGAGAAAATAGAGAATACTGCTTCTTACTAGGGACAGTCAATAACAGTAGATTGTTTCCAGGAGGGAATGCAGGTCCTGAGGTGCCATATTGTCAGATTTTTCAAGAAAACACAGTTCAGACTTTTATGCCAAATATTCTGGTTTTCAAATGTTGGCAACTAATTTAAATTGGGGTGGAGGGAGACCACTGTGAAGGCCAAACTAAACATAGGTATAGTGGGATGGGGCCAGTGGCTGCCATTTTGTGACCTCTGCTTGGAAGCCTCCGGTCTCCCCCTTCCCGTGGTTCTGCTGGAGGATGGAACAGGAGTGTCAGGCTGGGGCCACAGAGCACTAACTCCCTGTACAACTCTAATTAATCTTCTTTTCACTTGGTTTCATTAACATATGAATACAGTAGGGAATCAGAGCAACCACAGTCAGTGGGATGGATGCACTTTTACAGAAAGACAGCACATAAAATAAATGCTCTGCATGAGTGGGGATCTTGATGAAATGGTAGAGCTGCAGTGTGATCAACGAGACCACAGCACAAAGCAGCCGAAAGCTCAGCTTGTAGCCATTTTCCCCTCGGCAGCTCCTAAGGAACATCTCTGAGTTGATTGCAAAGCCCAAGCCAAAGAGCACCCCAAGGTTTCTCATGAGTCCGGCAAAAGGTGTGGTGTCAATGTGGATCCAGTCCGGGTTGGCACACCACTTCTTGGCTATGGGCACAGACCACAGCAGGTCAATGTCAAGCAGTCTGAGAAGCAGGTAAAAGCCCAGTGCAAACAGAAAGAGGAAGAGGTTGGTCTTCAGGTATGTGCTCAGACTGGCTGTTTGGATGCCTGGAGTGTGCTCAAAAGCCTCTGCCACAAGCATGCCTGAGGATCAGAAAAAGACACTGAAGATGACCATGAGCCCTCAAGCCCCTCAGGAATCATCCCTCTCTGCATTAAAGAATTTACCACTGTCTTCATGATAAAAGTCTTTAGACGTCTAGGTTCTATCCATTTTCCAAAGCCCCTTTCTTAAATAAAAACACACACTTGCCCGCACGGTCTTTTCAACCATCCCTGTTAGCCCAGGTGGATCACTCAGGAATCTGTGGCACTGGGAGACAAATACTACATAGGCAGAGCACTGATTTGGGTACTTGCAATTAATATTTCAATTGCCATAGCCAATTAACTACAGAGCCTTTAAAAGGTACGTGGGGGAAACTCAGTCATGGGGAGTGCCACTTCAGGAATACAAAGCAGCTGCTAAATGAAGTCCATGGTCATGTAATAATCACTTCAGGTGTATCAAAGACAGTGACATAGTGTGCAGGCTGGAGGGCCATTATGAAGTCCCCCGAACCAAGACACGAGCAGGCTGTCTGAGGTGAAGGCTTGGGAGTCAGACGTGGCCCTGGCCACACTTCAGAGAAGCCCCATCTCCCTGCGGGTTATGTGCTAATGCCATCGAATGAGACTGTGCCATTGTGTACATGGAGGATTTGAGAGGTGTGTTGAACTGCTTACACTCCCAGGGTAGCATTTAGTATCAGTGGCTTGACAGAATTACCTGAGACTGGGATACTACCTACCAGGGAGAATCTAACAACATAAAACAAATGACACTAAAGCTTTCCAAGGATACAACTAAAGGTAAGTGATCATATTTACCACCAATTACTCCAAGAATAGCTTGATGAGGAAAATGTGTTGCTATGAATACTCTGGAGATGCAGACACTGATTTGAATCAACCAAAAAAGACTCCAAAGAAATGACCAGGTCAGTCTACGATGGAAGAATAGATATAAGCGTAAAAAGTAGAGAAATTGTATCACTCATAAAATTAAGGGGTGACACCAGATGATCTTTCTCAGAGGACTCTTCTAACTGTGATATAACATTATGATTCTAGAGACTTTTCTCTCCCCAAAATGTTTCCATGTGCTTCGTAAGATTTGAAAAGTTTTAACAGAGGTTCCTACAATTTAGCAATGCATTAAACTTGACCAGTGCGATATCCTGAGATTTTAATAAATGCTATAAAAGGAAAATAATTTGATACCCTGATAATTATTTTAAAGGAGTATGGTAAATTCAAGTTTGGGGGGAATTATTAATATCCAGGAAGACCTAGAAAGGATCCTATACATTTTTACTCTCTGTGGTATGTGCTTCATCTTTATCCTCTCAACATTTTTTTCTCTGGAGAAAATTCACTGGAGAGTCCACTGCCACTCTGATGAACATCATACAAGCATTTCATCAGGGGCAAATTTTCATTTGGTTCAATTTCACAGACTCTCAAGAGTCCTGATTCCTTGTTTTTTCACATATAGAAAATAAGAGACAAGGGAATTGACCTAAACATTATATACTTTAGCTTAGAAGTAGCAATGTGCAATAAAGCTTACAAAAATATTGAAGTCCAAGCTCATCATTTTAATAAAGAATTAGCAATATTCAGTTATAGGAATCCTTGGGGTTTTGCTCCCAAATGTTTGCTCCTGATAATAGGACCAGACTGGTTATGGAAAAAACTAAATAGAAAGAAACGAGACTTTCCAAGAGGAGGTAAGCAGGAGTTATGCATAGGGAAGAAGAATAAACAAGAATTTGGTAATATTAAGCTAAAGAGTAGGCACTCAATAAATATCGATGGACAAAGGAAATGTTACAGTTATAAAAATCTAAAGGGAATCATAGAATTTTTTTTGAAAGAAAGGTTTTTTAAGGTTTGGAAATTTGAGGAAGAAATGAACTACAGAGAAAAGGTGAGGCTTGTTAAGATTCCTATTTTGAAAACTTGTCCATGGATAGAAAATGTTAATTTCTTTTCATTACAATGCTTTACTGTTGTTGTTTGCAGTTGGATAATAAACACCTTAAGGCGTACAAGTTGCAGTCTCACTAAAATAAACTTTGAAAATACCCAAATCTCTTTGGTGGTTTGTTTCTTTTATTGTCCAATACTACTTTAAAAGTGGAATGTGCAATAGATCTTGGAATTTTTTAATTTTATTTTTTTAATTTTTAAATGTTTAATTTAAGAGAAACAGAGACAGCATGAGTGGAGGAGAGGCAGAGAGAGAGACAGAGTGAGAGAGAGAGAGAGAGAGAGAGAGAGAGAGAGAATCCCAAGCAGGCTCCACACTGTCAGCACAGAGCCCGATGTGGGCTCGAACTCATGAAGCCATGAGTTCATGACCTGAGCTGAAATCAAGAGTCAGATATTCAACCGACTGAGCCACCCAGGCACCCTGGAAATTTTTTATTTTAGAAGAACTTTAACATGATGGTATATGTTATAGTATTCTTAAGCAATTAACTGAAAAATCTTATCTCAGTAGCCTAATAATTTATGATTCAAGTGATGCCCAGGATTGTTTTAATGATAGTTAAAAGTATTTCAGGAGAGAAGAGAAGGAAACATCTCAATTCCTATTAGAATTATGAATAATCTTAAAGTTGTAGGCCTTTCTAAACATTATGATTCTATTAACATTAAATCTACTAACATTCAAATTTAAGTTTGCCTTTAGAATGTTTTTAATTAAAAAGGTTGAATAGTCTTTTAAGCTAGAATATGTTATTGATGTCAAAAATGTTGGCTATTCAAAGAAGAAAACGTAATTTTTCTGAACTGATACATTCAAAGGGAATGATGATTCTCAAAACTTCTTGTTAATCTTAAAGCAAGGGAATGTGCATGCAAAAATACTTCCTTATATAATTTTAGATGGCTTATTTATGAGCTACTAAAGTGATAATGTATTATGGAAACCCAAAGGCACTTCCAGCAAGCCATTAGTCAATTAAACATTTCCAACCAATGTGGCAATAGCTCTGAGCCAAAGAGTAGATTACCTTAAAGCAAAATATTAACTTTCTATTCATTTTGCTATTTTGGCTATGATAGAATAGGATAAGCACATTTCAACAACTAAAAATATGCCAAAGGAAATGTTTTAAAAAGTCTTTCTGTATTCAAGAATTTCTGTATTCACATTCCAGTGGTACAGACACTGGAGCAAAGCTGACCTGTGCAGAGTGGTAGACGACTTATCCATCCGACTGACAGTGTGGCTCAGGGCAGCTGTTACCATGACATACCAGACACATGATGAGCCCATTGCATGGCCAGATGGACTTCCTGCAACAACAAAGTGCTGATCCATTTGAAAGGTGGTTAATAGCGTATCAGTATTAGAAGTAGACCACAGAATAGCATATTAGCCATGAAAGTTACAAACAACTCAGGAAGAAAAAAAAAACACAGGCTATATGTAATGTTTAGGAATAGGTAGAAATAAAAGAAGTTGAGTCAAATTGAGCCTCAAAACACTATTTCAAGAATTTTTTTTTCAGATTTTTCAAGTTCATCGAATTCTAGAAATCAAAATGTTCAAGGCTAATTAAGAACTTGAGCTGTTACACCCAAATCTGCCACATCCCTGCTTATTTTTCATGCTAGTTGTTTTTAATTGTTGAGAAAATTAAAGTACTTGTGTTGGATCTGGAATCCATTTATTTTCCTTGGGCTGAAAAGTCAAAACATCTGAAGGGTATCATTACTATGTTCTGGTTTACCAACTGACTTAAAATTAACTGCTATAAACTAGCAGATACCTCAGTGCCTATCTTGTGTCTGGCCACTGCAAAAGGTGTCTTTGTCATGAAATGGACCAGGGAAGCCGTAATGGGCATCAGTCCTGACACATGAAGCCTGGCAGCCTTTTTGCTCCCAGAATGTCTTTCCCATGCTGCTTGATTTTTTTTAAAAGATCACTTTACTTTGATTTTCACCATGAGTTTTTACGAAGTGGAGATTTATTCAGATTAAACACACCTCTTTGAAAACCACTACATTAAAAAAGACAATCTATTTCTTATAGATCTACTTCTTTCAAAGCTTATACTTTGAAAACATCATTATTCTTTCAAAACATCTTATACCGGATTTTTCAGAGCCTTTTACACTCCTACATGAGCTGTAAATCTTTAGGGAGTGAATATAGAATGCACTATTCCTTTTCTTTTCCAGAAAATGTTTTATGAGATAGAACACACACTGGGAAATTCTGGGATAAACCAAAGTAGCATTTCAATTGTCTCAAAGGTTATCCATCCATCCGTCCGTCTGTCCATCCATCCATCCGTCCATCCAACGTTGGTTTCACAAAGAAAAAATATACATCATTTCTGTCCTGATGGAATGCATAGCCTATTGGAGGAGCCAAATTAATTACAGTACAGTGTGATAAATAATATAACAGATGGATGTGTACTTTTATGGGAGCAAGAAAGAAGATATTCAGAGAACTCATTAGGAACTTACACATTGACTATATTCAGCATGAGTTTCAGGATGTCAAATGGAAAGAATTTTATGCTATGTAACAAACTGTGGTAAGGTATGTCACACATTCTTATAAATTAACACAACATGTAATTTTACCTTAATATATATTTTAAAAACCTTTTCAAAACTTAAACTCAATTTTCATAGTAAATATTTTACACTCATACAGAATCTTACTTATAAAAGGAAGTGGCCCAAGAAGTCTATTTATATTCTATATATACAAGAGAAAAAAAGAAATTTGAAAGAAAAAAGTCTATGATTAGAAATAATCTCTACTGGCAGTAGTAAAACCAGGAAGTCCTTACCTCATTCATGAGATTCTCAAAAGATCCATAATAACTTTGAAAGTTGCTCAGCAACAGACAAGTCAACATTTCTAGAATTTTAATATAGTTCTTTGGTAATTTCTTCTAGCTAACTTTTTTGTTTTTTTTAGAATAAAACCATTACATTCTTCCCAGAAATAAATGCCAAATATAAAATCATTTAGAAAGTAGTCTCCCAACTTACCCTTTTACAAATAACAAATGATTGTTCACAAAGCTTTCCTTTTCATTAGCAATTGTTGTGCTTATAAACTTTTAGTATCCTTACTCATGACATTTTCTTTAATACCCTATATAATATCATATAGTTATTAGATAATAATCATACATAATGACTCTCTGTTGGAATATCTTTAGTAACTTGAGGCTGCTATAATTGCTTACCTGGACCTGTTTCACATGTAGTGGGGAACTGTTCGAGGCATGAACTTGAATGATTTGGGTAAATCTGAGTTTCTTGGACCCACCAGTAAGGCCGATGACCGAACAATATCCTGTATTTAAAGAAATACAAATATGCATACATATTTAAACACACAACTATTGCTTAACCGGAGATTAGTTATTCTCTCCTATAAAAATGACTCAAGCAGAGGGTTGATGGGGAAAGTTCATGGTTAAGAGACTGGGTTCTGGTCTGTCTCTTATTACAGAGGATGACAGTCATTTGGAGCTTTGGTATCCTAGTTTCCAGTAAAAACGGGGACTTTTTTCCTTGTAAGGAAACTTCTGTGGGTGCTTTGGATTCTTAGACTGGGTGGTCCCTGGAATTATCAATCTGTTCATTATGGTGCTGCTCATTTAACTAACCTCTTGTTTAATCACAACATATGTGTTACAGGGTTTGGAATTTACTTATAAGTCAGATCAAGTATACTTTTCTATGCTTTTTGTAAGTTCTATTTATGAATAGGTGTTTCAAGTCAATTGGCATGTTTGAAAGATTTTCTAAGTAGAAACTACACACATCTGAAATGTGATCATTAAGCCAAAGCTACAAGTTTAAGAATAAGATTTACAAAAAATGAAAGAAAACAGAAGGCTTACCATTTAAAAATAAGATTGAACCAATCCCCAATGACTGCTACCCATATCATCTTGGTTCCAACTGTCTGATTAAGTTGAAACCAAAGTGGAAAATAAATAGAAAAGATATTCCGGGGATCACCAACATTGGACATAAAATTTAGAAAATTGTAGTAAGCTCGGTAGTCCTTCTGCAAATGCTGAATAACGAGCACTCCATTCCTATGAAGGAAATCCATCTTGAAAGAGAGGCAATTCTAAACATAGAGCAATCGGAGCTGAAGTGCTCTGAGTCCCACCGTTTTTATACACTACCCATGTGGCGTATCTGGCCATTACTGTAACATGTGATGCTGGCCATCTGTGAGAGGGTACATCAGTCCTCCTCTGCTGAAAAGCTCATGTGTTGATGATCTTAATTGGTGCCAAAGAGGTGAAGTACATGCTGATCTGTGGCAAGTCGAGGGGAAATTTGGGTGGAGACACAATGAATTTCTTATGCAATCTCCCTTTTGTGTACACAGTTGGATCATGTTTGCTTGAAATTTTTTGCACAGTTCATTTCCTTCAAGGGCAGAGACATTGGCAATTTCTATGCTTGGCTAGAAGACTACGCAAATAATTACTGCATGTCAAATAGCCCTTAGAGCCATGCATTTTAATATAAAATAGACTGTGGCTCTTTGACTATTTTATTGGGTCTTAGAGAAAAACGTATGGGTAAATATCTGGGCATGAAAAATTTATATGTTATGACAGGTTATTTTCTGATTGAAGACTTTTAACTAAAAATATTTTGATATTTCTCTTTTAGCAGAGAGAATGATATGGTATATAAGGAATAGAGAAGGAAATACATGAAAAACATGAAATCTGCAAGGAAACGTATTGGCTTTTGACTATAAGGCAAGAAAGCAGACACAGAGGTCACCTGGGTAATAGAACTGTGTTAAGAATGAGTCATATTTTTATGGGCAAGGGAATACAATTGAGTCAGGGAATCACTCCTGCGACAGAAAGATAAAAATCAACTTTAAAGGGCTTTTGACCAATCAGGAAAATGGTTTATTGAAAACAAAAGTGTTCAGCAGAAATATGAGGGAAGCACTCAAACACCCAAACAAACATGTAGATTGGGAATACACAGAAGGGCAGACAGCTCAGAAAGACCCAGAGGTTGAAGCGTTCCAGGGTCCCCAGAAAGCAATGAAGCGCCCCCACTCGGCGGCGGAGGGTGAAAGTAAGTCACGTGTTTGTTCTTTTACCATTCAGATCCTTGTCTTCTCTCAGCTTAGCCTCCTCACTAGGAACCATCTTCAAAGGATATCTCTTGGGGTCCTTGGATTTCTCTTGGAAGTCCTGCCCCATCATTCAACAGCGCCATTGTCATGGGGATCCAGCCTCCCTAGGTGCTCCCCCCACCCCCACCTCCCACCCCCAGCCTCTGTTGCTGCCCTTGGAGGAAATGCTTTGACTGCCCATTAAAATCTTTCTGGATATTTTTGGAAAATGCCCTACCTTTGTCCTACCCCAGACAAATTAACTTTCTGGTGATGGGACCCAAGCACTGGTATTTCAAAAATACTTTCCAAATGATTCCAATGTACAGAGGGGGTTGAGAATCATTATTATAAAGAAATTTATATGTTATCTATTCTCCTTTCAGCCTTAAGCACCCCCCCCCCGCCCCGCCAAAGTCAACCTGAAAGAAGCTTTAATGACATTTAGTATATAAATCATTGTATGTAACTGGATTTTTCTGTCAAATTCAATGTTTACATCGACTGATGTATCTTCTCAAGACTTCAGAGATTCTGTCTAGAATTAAAGAAAACCCTACTCTAATGAGAAATTATAAAGCTGGTGACAGTTTGCATACAAACTCGGCATTGTGGCCCAGAAGAGGTGAGGCAGTGGTGACGACTGAAGTGGCACTCCTACAGCAGGGCATCCTGATGGCCGCCTCCCTCACTGAGCTTTCTATGATGAGCATCTGGAAGGAGGTTAAAATACAGCCTGGTATCTGTGGACAAGAACACTGGTTTGACTGGTGGTGAGTGGCAGCAGGTCGTTTTTCAGAAAGTGACTTTAAATGGTTACCAGGAAGTGGGTATCAATCTCTATCCACAGTGAGAAACTTACTGATCACCTTTATCATTCTTATCATTTCAGTAGGAGGAGAACTAGGAAGTCAGCCAACAGTGGCTCTCCCCACATTTTGCTCTTCCTCCAGGTGGCCCAGAATTACACCCTTGGTTCTCCAACTAGTGTGCTAAACTGATCTGAACGATGTATGTTTTGGGGTAAAATCAAATGTGTCGAAAACTCGGTTGTGCTTTAGAACACATTGGAGCATTGCATTTATGCTCTTCCAATTATTTACCTTTAAACATACACTATCTTATCTTCCAAATTAACTTCATAGCTGTCCAGTAATCCTTGGTTAGTAATGGGGAAATGTGCAAGCAACCAGGCCGAGGTCATTTCTTCAGTGTGGGAGCCCTGCGTAGAGACTAGATTTTATTTCCAGACCAGTGTTTCTTCTTAGTCTCGGCTGTGTCCAGGTTGTTCAAAGCCAACATTGGTGAGATTTTAAATGGCAGCAAAACAAATAAAAACTTATGCTAGGACCAACTTGTTTCAAATGTTTTCAACCACCCAGACCTCCAATTGACCTGTGTCATCATTCTAACTATGAAGCTTTTCTGTGTAGTCCTGAGAGAAAATTGGTTGACACCCAAGCACATCTGGCCAGCTGCCAGAGTACTAGAAGTTCATAGATACAATCATCACTTTGAACTTGTCTTGGATGGCTTATCCTATCATTTGACAGCAGGGACACTGTTGTTATGGGAATTCAGTGTTATGGGAATTCACTTCCCAGTGTCTGACATCTTCTCTGGGGGAAGTATCAAGATGGGCACCTCAGAGCTTGAAGCTGACTCTGACTCCCATCCTTTACTGATAGCCTTGCAACCCAACAGACATTTTCTTCTCTGGAGACAGACAAGTATAGAAATAAATTAAAGCCACTCAAATGAGAAAAAACAGAGGCTATTTATTCTGAGTTTGCTATAGCAAACTACCCATCACCTGCATTTGACAAAGATTCAGAAATAGGCAGGGAATAGAAAAGCTTTGCTGTAGTGGAAACAAGGGAAGACCTCAGATGTGCTCTGATTAGAGGTTGTTGGCACAGGAAAGCTGGAGATGAGTGAACTAGAAGCAGCACGTTTTATGTGATTGGTTGGGGGAGCATATTCAGCTTTCTCTGGTTGGTCCTGAGTAGGAAGCTAGGGCAAAAAATGGGGAAGCTGACAGTCATTGACCAAATCCTGACCCTTCTGGGCAGATTGCTTCAGAGGTTTTGGGTCAGAATTCTGTTGTCATGTTTGGCTTGGCCATTGTCCATTTGTATATTCAGTCTCTCACAAAACAAATTGAATAAGTATATGTAGTAGTTGATGTAGCATCCCACCAAGAAATAAGGAAATCCCTTGTCTATCCTATAATTCTATAATTCTTATTATCCATTGAGTCAAAAAGAGAGCATAGACTTGCTTACCAAAGATAAATGAATTTATTCAAGTATGCACTACTCTGTGTGAGGCATTAGCCTTGACTAATCAGAGTCTATGCTTCTGGCTTTTTTGTTTTGCATATTCAGGTTCTATGATTTCCATAATATCTTTAATGAGCCATGAGGAAGGACATTAGTTCTCTTTATTCTTTTTCTGAGAAGTGTTTAAGCTACATATTTCATCATATTCATTTTCTTTGGAAATGTCTTGTCCCTAAACCTAGGTGTGGATGATATCAAATACATTTTGTCTTACAATTAAAAATTCAGCTTCATGCTCATTCAATTCTTCAGAGTCTGTGGACTGTGATGAATTTAGCTGCACATTAGTTTTTCATCTTAGGTAGTTAATTTGGAAAGACTGGCTGTCTCCTGAGGACTATCTGGTTCTATAGGCTATGGTATATCTAATGGAAGTAAAAGCACCTTGATTTCTTTTGCCTTTTAACAGGATCTGCTAACTCTTTTTATACCCCATAGTTCATCATTTTTAGTCTTTTCATATCTCAGCTTATATGTACTTCCTTAGAGATGCCACCTGTGACCAGCATCCTTGCCATTCCTTTGACAAAATTTTCTCTCATTCTTTTCTTTTAGGGAATGATATTAGTCAGACTGGATGGTTTAAACAATGGAAATTTATTTTCTCACAATTCTTGAAAGTACAAGTCCAGGGTGTTGGCAAGAATAGCTTCTTCTGAAGTCTCTATCCTTGGATTGTAGACGGCCATCTTCTTTCTGTGTCTTCACATGGTCATCCTTCTGTAGGGATATTCACCAGTCATACGTGGTTAGGTGCCACCCTAATATTAACTTAGTTACCTCTGTAATTTTTGTAAAATGTTTATTCATTTTTTGAGAGAGAGACAGAGTGCAAACCAGGGAGGGGCAGAGAAAGAAGGAGACACAGAACCTGAAGCAGGCTCCAGGCTCTGAGCTGTCATCACAGAGCCCTATGTGGGACTCCAACTCACAAACCGAGGGATCCTGACCTGAGCCAGAGTCGGATGCTTAAGCAACTGAGCCACCCAGGTGCCCCTTAGTTACTTCTTTAAAGACCCTATCTCCAAATAGGCACGTTCTGAGATATTAGGGGCTGGGACTTCAACATATGACTATTAGGGGATGAAATTTAGCCCATAACAGGGATTTAATTACAATTTGTAACTGTTTATTCTATTTGAGCTTCTGTGTTCAATCTCTCTTTCTTGCTCCATAGTGCAAGCTCCATCAAATAAGGGATCATATCCGCTTTGTGTGTGAGCCATAAGCATAGACCCCAGCCGGCACAAGCCCAGGCAGGGGCAGATCTCTCATGAAACTTGCACGGACTCATGAAATGGCAGGTTATTTCTGGGAGCTGCTGGGAGTTGTACAGCATACTAATAATTTTCTATTCTTTTTTATTAAAGAGAGGCCCCAATATTAGAAGACATTTTCTTCTCACAAACCCTAGACCTGCTCCTGGTACTTTTGTAATTATTCAATAAATTTCTTTTGAATGAATGAATGAATGAATGAATGAATTGTTGAACAAAACTTGATGTGAGCTCTAACTTATTTGAAGAGGCTTTTAAAAAGTTTGTTATCCCAGCAGAACAGATCAACGAAACCAGAAGCTGGTTCTTTGAAAGAATTAACAAAATTGATACACCACTAGCCAGTTTGATCAAGAAGAAAGGAAAGGACCCAAATAAATAAAATCAAGAATGAAAAAGGAGAGATCACAATCAACACAGAAGAAATAAAAACAATAATAAGAGAATATTATGAGCAAGTACATGCCAATAAAATGGGCAATCTGGAAGAAATGGACAAATTTCTAGAAACATATACACTACCAAAACTGAAACAGGAAGAAATATAAAACTTGAACAGACCCATAACCAGTAAAGAAATAGAATTAGTAATCAAAAATCTGCCAGAAAAACAAGAGTCCAGGGCACAATGGCTTTCCAGGGGAATTCTACCAAACATTTAAGGAAGTGTTAACACCTATTTTCTTGAAACTGTTCCAAAAAATAGAAATGGAAGGAAAACTGTTTCTATGAAGCCAGCATTACCTTGATTCCAAAACCAGACAGAGACCCAACTAAAAAGAAGAACTATAGACCAATTTCCCTGATTAACATGGATGCAAAAATCCTCAACAAGATATTAGCCAACCAAATCCAATAATACATTAAAAAAAATTATTCACCATGACCAAGTGGGATTTATACCTGGGATGCAGGGCTGGTTCAATATCCGCAAAACAATTAACGTGATTCGTCAAGTCAATAAAATAAAGGACAAGAACCATATGATCCTCTCAATAGATGCAGAGAAAGCATTTGACAAAATACAGCATTCTTTCTTGATAAAAACCCTCAAGAAAGTAGGGATAGAAGGATCATACCTCAAGATCATAAAAGCCGTATACAAAAGACCCAATGCTAGTATCATCCTCAATTGGGAAAACCTGAAAGCTTTCTCCCTAAGGTCAGGAACAAGACAGGGATGTCCTCTCTCACCACTGTTATTCAACATAGTATTGGAAGTCTTAGCCTCTGCAATCAGACAACACAAAGAAATAAAAGGCATCCAAATTGGCCAGGAGGAGGTCAAACTTTCACTCTTCACAGATGACATAATACTCTATATGGAAAACCCAAAATATTCCACCAAAAACTGCTAGAATTGATTCATGAATTCAGCAAAGTTGCAGGATATAGAATCAATGCACAGAAATTAGTTGCATTCCTATACACCGACAATGAAGCAACAGAAAGAGAATTCAAGGAATGGATCCCATTTACAGTTGCACCAAAAACCATAAAATACCTAGGAATAAATCTAACCAAAGAGGTGAAAAATCTATACACTGAAAACTATAGAAAGCTTATGAAAGAAATTGAAGAAGACACAAAAAAATGGAGACCGATTCCATGCTCCTGGATAGGAAGAACAAATATTGTTAAAATGTTGATACTACCCAAAGCAATCTACATATTCAATGCAATCCCTATCAAAGTAACACCAGCATTCTTCACAGAGCTAGAACAAATCATCCCGAAATTTGTATGGAACAAGAAAGGACCACAAATAGCCAAAGCAATCTTGAAAAAGAAACCAAAGCAGGAGGCATCACAATCCCGGACTTCAAGCTATACTGCAAAGCTGTAATCATCAAGACAGTATGGTCCTGGCACAAGAACACTCAGATCAATGGAACAGAATAGAGAACCCAGAAATGGACCTACAAACATATGGCCAACTAATCTTTGACAAAGCAGGAAAGAATACCCAATGGAATAAAGACAGTCTCTTCAGCAAGTGATGCTGGGAAAACTGGACAGCAACATGTGGAAGAATGAATGTGGACCACTTTCTTACATCATACACAAAAATAAACTCAAAATCATGAAAGACCTAAATGTAAGACAGGAAGCCATTAAAATCCTTGAGGAGAAAGCAGGCAAAAACCTCTTTGATCTTGCCCGCAGCAACTTCTTACTCAACACGTCTCCGGAGGCAAGGGAAACAAAAGCAAAGATGAACTACTGGGACCTCATCAAAATAAAAAGCTTCTGTACAGTGAAGGAAACAATCAGCAAAACTAAAAGGCAACTGACAGAATGGGACAAGATATTTGCAAATGACAAATCAGATAAAGGGTTAGTATCCAAAATCTATAAAGCACTTATCAAACTCAACACCCAAAAAACAAATAATCCAGTGAAGAAATGGGCAAAAGACATGAATAGACACTTCTCCAAGGAAGACATCCAGATGGCCAACCGACACATGAAAAAATGCTCGACATCACTATCGGGGAAATGCAAATCAAAACCACAATGAGATACCAACTTACACCTGTCAGAATGGCTAACCTTAACAACTCAGGCAACAACAGATGTTGGCGAGGATGTGGAGAAAGAGGATCTCTTTTGCACTGATGGTGGGAATGCAAGCTGGTGCAGCCACTCTGGAAAACAGTTTGGAGGTTCCTCAAAAAACTAAAAATAGAACTACCCTATGACCCAGCAATTGTACTACTAGGCATTTATCCATAGGATACAGGTGTGCTGATTGGCTCCATATATAGCCAATATATGGAAAGAGCCCAAATGTCCATCGATGGATGAATGGACAAAGAAGTGGTATATATATACAATGGAGTATTACTCAGCTATCAAAAAGAATGAAATCTTGCCATTTGCAACTACGTGGATGGAACTGGAGGGTATTATGCTAAGTGAAATTAGTCAGAGAAAGACAGGAATCATATGACTTCACTCATATGAGGACTTTAAGAGACAAAACAGATGAACATAAGGGAAGGGAAACAAAAATAATGTAAAAACAGGGAGGAAGACATAACAGAAGAGACTCATAAATATGGAGAACAAACTGAGGGTTACTGGAGGGGTTGTAGGAGGGAGGATGGGCTAAATGGGTAAGGGGTATTTAAGGAATCTACTCCTGAAATCATTGTTTCACTATATGCTAACTAATTTGGACGTAATTTTTAAATAGAAAAAAGAAAATTAAAAAAAAAATTAAAAGTTTGTTATTCAGTTAGTCTAAACTCAAATGCATTTTCTTATGCAAAGATATTATAAAGTGACTGGGTCAAGAACACTTCCTTAGGGGCGTCTGGGTGGCTCAGTCAGTTAAACATCCAACTTCAGCTCAAGTCATGATCTCACTGTTTGTGGGTTCGTGATCTGCATTGGGCTCTGTGCTGATAGCTCAGAGCCTGGAACCTGCTTCAGATTCTGTTTCCCTCTCTCTCTGCCCCTCCCCCACTCATGCTCTATCTCTCCCTGCCCTCTCTCTCTTAAACACAAATAAACATTAAGAAAAAAAATCTTTTTTAATGTTTACTTGTGCTTAAGAGAGAGACAGAGTGAGAGTGGGGGAGGGGCAGAGAGAGACAGGGAAACACAGAATCTGAAGCAGGCTCCAGGGTCCGAGCTGTTGGCCCAGAGCACAATGCAGGGCTCGAACCACAAACCGTGAGATCATGATCTAAGCTGAAGTTGGATTCTTAATCAACTGAGCCACCCAGGCATCCCCTAAAAAAAATTTTTTTTTTTTTAAAAAGAACACTTCTTTAGGATGGAGAAAATTATGTATATGTTTACATATATATATATATATATATATGTTTAAGAAAAAAGTAATATATGTACACATCTGTTTACATTTAAAGATAATAGAAGAATAAACAATTTAAAAAGTTAAGGTTATCTATAAAGGAAAGAAGGGGAGAGAGTGGAGAGAATGGGAAAAGCTCGACTTCTTTCTTCAAACATTCTTTTCTTTTAGGGAATGATATTAGTCTGCTAGGACTGACATACAAAGCACCAGACTGGGTGGTTTAAACAATGAAAATTTATTTTCTCACAATTCTTGAAAGTACAAGTCTAGGGTGTTGGCAGGGATAGCTTCTTCTGCAGTCTCTATCCTTGGCTTGTAGATGGCCATCTTCTTTCTGCGTCTTCACATGGTCATCCTTCTGTAGGGACTTATTTTCTAGATTTAACTTTGAAACTATGTACATATTTTATGTAATTATAGAACTAAATTAAATTTAATAAGCAGTTAATATAAAAATTTAGAAATGAAACGAACGATAGAAATAAAAACAATGTTTACTGGACCCATCATACTTGTGAACTATTCACTTCTAGCTCTACAGCACTTATACATATTTTATGATTTTTGTTCCTTGTGGGAAACCTCCTTCTAAGCATTTCCTGGGTCCTCCTCAGTTTGCCAACTGCCACCACATTTGCCGTGGTTTAGGGTAGGGATGTTCTCCAGTACTTATCCTATGCGGCTCATAGCAAGAAAGAAAGGTAGGAGTTGGTTCTCTTCTGGTTCTAATAATCTTCAGGTAGAGTTTTTCCCTTCAATAACAGAGCCTGCCTAGGGGCATCTGGGTGGCTCAGTAAGTTAAGCATCTGACTTTGGCTCAGGTCATGATCTTGTGATTCATGAGTTTGAGCTCAGAGCCTGGAGCTTGCTTTGGATTCTGTGTGTGTGTGTCTCTCTCTGCCCCTCCCCTGCTCTCTCTTTCTCTCAAAAATGAATTTTTTTTAAATAACAGAGACTGTCTCATACACTGAGTCATTCCAAAGTCAAGGTTGTTAGGATTAAGGTCTGTGCCAAATGATGGGACAAAGCCATGTCTCAGCTATGATCCAAAAAAGGGTAGATCTACCTCTACCCTTCTCCTTTTGAAGTTGTCTTTCTCAAAGTGTCGTCTGTGGACCACCTGCTTCCTGCCATCTGCATATAGATTCCCAGGCCCACTCCAGATTGTGGAATCAGACTCTTTAGAATTAAAGTCCAAAAATGTGCATTTTATTTTTTTTTGTTTGTTTTTTTTCAACGTTTATTTATTTTTGGGACAGAGAGAGACAGAGCATGAACGGGCAAGGGGCAGAGAGAGAGGGAGACACAGAACTGGAAACAGGCTCCAGGCTCTGAGCCATCAGCCCAGAGCCCGACGCGGGGCTCGAACTCACGGACCGCGAGATCGTGACCTGGCTGAAGTCGGACGCTTAACCGACTGCGCCACCCAGGCGTCCCAAAATGTGCATTTTAGTAAGCTTCCTGTGTGGTTCTTATGCACATCAAGTTGTAGGAACCCCATCTTTTTTTTTCTTTTTCCTTTTCTTTGTTTTTTTTTTTTTTTTCTTTTTTAGAGAGAGAGACATCATGAGTGAGGAGAGGGGTCTGGGGGGCGGGTGGGGAGAGAAAGAGTACCTTAAGCAGGATAATCTTAAACAGGCTCCATGCTCAGCATGGAACCTGACCCTGAGCTCTATCCCATGTCCCTGGGATCATGACCTGAGCTGAAATCAAGAGTTGGACACGAGTGTCCTGAGCCACCCAGGTTCCCCATAGAAACTCCATCTTAATTCATCTCTGAATGAATGATGAATGATGACACAAGGTGTCATACCCCTTCTGCGTGTCCTGAGTATAGTTAACATTTCTCTTTTTTTTAATGTTTTTTATTTTTTTTTCAACGTGTTTTTTTTTTTTTGTTTTTTTTTTTTGGGACAGAGAGAGACAGACCATGAACGGGGGAGGGGCAGAGAGAGAGGGAGACACAGAACTGGAAACAGGCTCCAGGCTCCGAGCCATCAGCCCAGAGCCCGACGCGGGGCTAGAACTCACGGACCGTGAGATCGTGACCTGGCTGAAGTCGGACGCTCAACCGACTGCGCCACCCAGGCGCCCCTTAATGTTTTTTAATTATTTATTTGAGAGAGAGAGAGAGAGAGAGAGAGAATGAGCGGTCAAGGGGCAGAGAGAGAAGGAGACACAGAATCCAAAGCAGGCTCCAGGCTCTGAGCTATCAGAATGCACAGAGCCTGACACAGGGCTCCAACTCATGATCTGTGAGATCATGACCTGAACCGAAGTTGGATGCTTAACTGATTGAGCCACCCAGGCGCCCCTGTAGTTGAACATTTCTTATACTGCTTTCTCAACTTCTACCATAAGGCATTTTTTCTCAACGCCCTTATTTGGGGTCTATATTATTCCACTCTCTTCCCTATGGATACAGATTTGGTATGTTTTTTCCCCTTCTTTTGGAATCTCTATCTCATTCTCTTTTGTTGTTGTTGCTTTTATTAGGGCCCATGGTAAACACTCAAAAATATTAGCTATAATTAATATTAGTTATTCTTTTTTAAAAATCTTTTCTTTATGTTTATTTCTTTATTTTGAGAGAGAGAGGGATTGAGAATCCCAAGCAGGTTTTTCCCGGTCAGTGCATAGCCTGATGCGGGGCTCCATCTTGTGAATTGAGAGTTCATGACCCGAGCCAAGACTAAGAGTCAGATACTTAACCAATTGAGCCACTCAGGCACCCCTAACATTAGTTATTCTTATTTTTCCAAGTAGGTTGTAAAAGTGGAGTTGACCTCCAATTATGATATTTTTGATCAGAGTAGAAGTAGGACAAAGGGATAAAATTTCAGTCTTATACACAAATATTCTGTTACTTCTCATTTGTACTCTGGCATCTCTGCCTCTTCCTCCCACCTTCCCTTTTCTCTCTCCTTCCTTTCTCTCCCTTTCTCTCTATCCCTCTTTCTCACGCTAAATCTATGCACCCTCTTTCTCATGACAAATGCTTCCTGAGTTCAGTCTTTGAATTGGTCACAAACTTCAACCTTCCTCTGTACCTTGAAAGCAAAGACAACTTCAAGAGAGCAGAGCCAAATCTGAACTGTTCACCATTGCATCTTAGAATCAAACCAGATGTCCTCCACATAATGAGAGTCCTCAGAAAATTGCACAACCACCGTGACCTTTGGGATCAAGATTTTTTCTTCCTGCTGTGGTAGCACTCTCCATTTAATACCTCCGTGTTCTGTTCAAGAACTAGAACTCTGCTGTGTCAGTTAAAGCACTTTTGAGTGGAAGAAATCTTTAAGAGTGTGTGATTCGGTTCCAATATTAGCTGAATCTCTTTGGCTACTAGGCCAAGGGTCTATGACTTGAATTTGACCTGTTTAGAAGTCATCAAACTTTCTGGAATCATATGCAAAATATTAGTGCATATACATGTTTCTTGGAAGAAGGCTACAGCTTTCACAACATTCTCGATGGAATCCCTGACCCAAAGGAGTTAAGTACAGCATCAGGTTCACTGTAATTCCATCTATTTTCCATGGCACCTATGCCCAGGATCCTCTCATTTCCTCAGTTTCTTCAGAGTCATCCTCAGTACTCCAGTCTCTCCAGCATGATTTCCTTGTCTGAATGTCTTCCTTCTTCTTAATGACTTTTTAAAAATCTTTTAATACTATAGCCAGTCTTGGGGCACCTGAGTGGCTCCGTCAGTTGATGGTCTGACTTCAGCTCAGGTCATGATCTCACGTTCATGAGTTCAAGCCCTGCATTGGACTTGCTGCTGTCAGTGTGGAGCCCGCTTTGATTCTCTGTCCCCCTTTCTTTTTGTCCCTCCCCCACTCAGTCTCTTTCTCAAATATAAATAAACCTTAAAAAAAATACTATAGCCAGTCTCAAAACCCTGTACTGTTACCTTCTTTTCAGTTAATTCCAAAAGTTGAATAATTCCAGTTCTTTCCAAAACTTCCTTATTCTGATTCATTTAGATTTTCCTGAGGCTTTGATTGGCAGCAAATCCTGTCTGTTTTACTTAGATTGCAACCTACAGGGCAGAGACTAGAATTTCTTTAATATGCTCTGCGTGCCAAATATAACCACAAGATACTTTCTTATTATAAGATGAACCATTCCTCTCTGAGTTATAGTGCTCATTGCAATTCAACATCATTCAGAGATATTTGACTTTAGCTTATGTTGCTGGTGCAATGGTACTAAACAAAACTGTATTTTGGAGGCATTGACCTTTATGTCTTTGTACATGGTCATTATCCTTTTACTACCAGCTTATGTGCCTGTTGTAAAATAACTTGTATTTGAAATCTCTCCAGTGTCACCTTGAAATGTAAAATGGACTTATTTCTGAGTGAGTTGAGACCCTAGTGACTTTCAGAAAATACTTACTTCCATTCTGGATAGGATTCCAGGAATATTGGCATTCTGTAATGAACAATGATAAGTAACCTAACTATAACTCTTCCAGGTACCTCCTCCACTAGTCTCAGTATGCATTCTTCTCTAGAAATGACCATGAACTATTATATTCATAAACTTTTTCTTGGATCACCAAGGGACCCAAGAGGTGGCCCATTGGGTAGGACTATTCACTTTCTTCATAGTAGAGTTAAGATACTTTGCACCTGGGTTCTTATTTTATAGATGGCCTAAAGAATACCTGCTGTGTGTATTCTCAGACTTTACTGTGCATTAGAATCTTTCTCACTGTGTGTAATGTCTTTTGGGTGCTTGGAAAATGTACACTTTCTTTCTTTTTTGTTTTAACAATTTTGAGGTATAATTGAACAACTTGAGGGATAATTTACATACCATAAAACTCACAATTGTAAATGTACAGTGCAATTATTTCTAGTAAATTTATGGAGTTGTGCAACCATCACAACTAGTTTTAGAACATCTCTGTCACTGCAGGATGTTCCCTTGTGCCCGTGTGCAGTTAATGTTTGCTTCCACCCCCGTTCCCAAGCAAGAACTGAACAATCTCTATGGATTTGCCTTTTCTGGATATTTTATGCAAAGGGAATTATATAATATGTAGTCTTTTGCCTCTGGCTTCTTTCACTTAATAATGTTATTGAGCATTTTTTTTTTCATGAATAAATGCTTCTTAGTTTGCTGTAAGCCTTTGGTTAATTTCCAGAAAACTGAAATGGTTGTTTTTGACAATTGTGTACAGTTTTATACTTGCCTTTTTTGGGAGAGGATTTGGTGACTTCCTCACTCCACCATGCTGGAGGCCCTAGCTCTTCTTTTAATTAATTATTTTTTTAATTTAAGAAGGAAATAAAAGATTCCACATGGACTTGGCACTACAGGTGACTCCACCTTGGATATACTTTGCTTTGATTATAACAACTATCAGAAGAAACATTTTTTTGAATCATCTTCTCCAATGATTCCTGACATAGCTATACAGAGATCTAGAGAATTTAAAGTTTCTGTTCAAGAATCTTTTGAATGCAAGCATTTCCTATTGGCTGTTCTTAACCTGGAATCTACTCAAAGAGCTTTCCCCTCTTCTGAATTCATAGTAGCTTTTATCATTTTTAATTTTGTCAGTGAATGGATATTGAAAGTACACGTTACTAGCATTTTGAGAGGTCACTATGAATGTGTATGTCATAAAGAGATCCTTGTATCCAGAAAAGTGGAAAACTTTTCATCTTAAGCATGGCATTGTTTATTATCATTTTAATCCTGAGCTCTGCCCCCAAGATGGAAAGTATCTACTCAGCAAAGGTATGTGCCTTAAGGGACAATGACCTTTCTTCTGGTACCCCATGATCCTTCATCCACTAGAAAAAGAATTAAGTTTTCAGGGAAGAAAAAACGGAACTTTTAGTCAGTCTGACCAAGGCTCCTATAACCATGGACCAGAAACATCTCCAGACTGGGAATGTGTGCTTATTTCCTGCTCCCCACCCTACCGTGGTTACAGACCATATATCTCAGAGAATATAGTGCCCAGCTCATTGCATAGCACATAATAGACACCCCTAAAATCCTGGTTGGAACGAAAGGCAGGTATGTATGATGATAATGGTGATGGTGGTGTTGTATGGGGTTGTGATGGGGGAGCTCCTCTTATCCCCTCTTTAAAGCTGAGAAAGTGGTGCTGAGCAGAAAGAATAGCTGGTTGCTTCGCTAGTTGTTTCTAGCTATGACTGGAGGAGTAAAGAGAAACCCATTCCTCTTGTCTTCTAGAGAGGAGCATTTTGACAAACGACACAGAAGTTTCTCCCTCACTTCTTGGTTGGGGATGAGCCTTGAGAAAGAATAAAAGACAATGGACCCCCGGGGGCTCCCTAAAGACTATATATCAGTGAGGTAATCACTTGCCCCAGTCCAAGATCCAAAGAGAGTTAGAACCTTCACTCAACAGCCTAATAAGGACCAGTGTAAAAACCCAGTAAGTAATTCATCGAGCTGGTGATCCAGTCAGCACCCTTCCATGAATCTTAGTAAGTAATGTATTCACTAATCTGGACCAGTGAAAACCTGAGAAATGAGGACCATTATTCATTCAGGTGAAATTATGAGATGCCCAATAGGTACAATTTCACTTTAAGATAAATATTACCAGAAATCAGAAGTCCTTGGACAAATATTTCTGAAATGAAAGAAGATATTACAGCAAACTATATGTCTAAGCTTATTAATAACAGTCCATAGGCTGGAAGCTGACTTACATTGTGATGTGTTAAGCGTTAGTAATAACCTGCCCTGGTTCTGTTGGTCTGAATTTAGCTTTTAGGATAGAATGCTCAATATCAGGTACTCCTGGGAAAGTTATTTACACATTTATTTTATCGTTGGTGTTTGGATCCTTTAATGATAATGAAAAAAATAGCAATAGAAACCTTTTCGCCTATAATCGAGGACTTTATCTTCACAAATATGTCATGGTCAGAGATAAAAATAATAATTTTAACTCCGTAATACAAGTCATATTTATTTTCCATTCTTTAAAGTGCATATCCTCTATGTTCTTTTCATATTGTTCTTTCCTCCTCAGCTTTACCAAGAAGGATGCAAATAGGAAGTCAACTTCATTTACTTGGTGGTCTTGACCAGTACAGCTTCCACGCATCTTGCCCATCCTTTAGCAAATTCAAGTTGAATAGCCTGTGTCTCCTTCTGGTCCTCAAGGAACATAGCAGGTGACTCTAACAGAGTTCTAGTTACTTCCAGTTTGAAGTTCTGCGAGATAGCAATGTACTGTTATAGTAATCCCTCCAAATTATTGTTAGAGAAGCTAGAAGAGTAGAAACGAAGAGATTTTCTGTGAACAATAAGAATTTCTTCTGAGGATCATCTGGATGTTTTCGTCCACTAATCATTGGAGTGAACTTAATAAGAGTAATCCACTAAAGTTCACCTTAGTTTAAAAGATATAGTTCTAGCCTTGTGTCAGTCATGAATATCTCAAAGCCTTGCTAATAAGCTCTTTTTTTCCATTTTGCTCATGGATCGGTCATGCTCTGCCAGATTCTATTAGGAATGCATTAGAGAGTTGGTCCAAGTATTATTCCAAGCTGAGGAAATTATTTATTATCTTGAACTAGTAATGACCTAAAGAAATTACTGATACTGTTTTCAGATTATTGTTTGAAGTTTAGTATCCATTATGTGGAAACTAAATTTGTTGTATTTGTTATATTGGCAAATTATTAAATGGTCTTATTATTAATGGTAAATAACAACACCTAACTAATTAATTAATTCAACTTGGATTGGGTGGGAGGGATGTATTCTATACTTATTCAGACTTACCAGAATCCATGTTTTTTTTTTTTTTAAATCAGAATTCAGTAAGTAGTGTGATCATCTTGTAATGGGAGTTATATGTATTACCTCAGCTAAAATGAGTATTCAATTGCAAGATCTCTATTTCTTTGCCAACTTAGATTTTGTTCTATTTAAAGCCTTATTTGTATGTGTTTTAATAGGACAATCTATTGCATAGGAGGTAGGTAGGGTATGAAATCATAAAAACAGGAAACCATTTTGAGTACTTATGTTATAGGGACTTCTTTTAAGGCATTTGCATTTATTATCTCTTTTAGTCTTCACATTGGGTATATGAAGGAAGAAGGTATTATTATTACTATTACCCTCATTTTACAGATGAGGAAACTGAGGTCCAATAGGCCAAGTAACTTACCCGAGGACAAACTTAGTAAATGATGGAGGCTGGATTTCAAACTCAGGCACTCTTACTGCAGAGTTGGAGCAGTTAGCCACTATCGATTAACTAGAGAAGTAAAATGCCTATGGAACATTAACACTTAGATCTCCCAACAATATCCTCAGAAACTCAGCACTTTAAAATAGTAACTCCTGCCCCTGCCTCCCTGCAACACCCCTTCCCCAATACACCCAAACAGCCATGAAGATATTTTCTATTCTACCAACAGCATCACCATTCTTACAAATACAGAAGTTAAAAACCTTGAATTACTTTTGGCTTCTCCGTTTCTTTTCATTTTTAAATGCAACACAGACTGTCAGAGAGGATAGGTACCAATGAACTCGCCCATGAAAAGTTTTGTGTCATTGAGTTTTCACCTGGGCAAGGACTACCAGTACTAGGTACTGCGTTTTGTTTCTGTTTCACATGGTCGAAAATAAAAGAATCAAGAAATTTTGAAAATGTTCATATTAGAAGCCAATACACAGTAATGTTCTAACCACTTCCCAATGAAAAGTAATTAAATGATGAGACATATTAAAAAATGGTGTTTTCATTAGCTTTAGTATTTTCAATTAACTTTAAGCTACAGAGAGCATTAAAGAAGGCAGTATATACTTGGCAACAGAATGCGATTAAAGTTCAATGTTTATATTTGTTGCAGAAATCTTTCTTTGAAACAGATGAATGACTTATGCTGGGGCGAGTCCTCCCGGAGCTATTAACACTTCACAAAGCAGAGCTGAGAGTCTGACTGTCTCTCAGAAAAAAAAAAAACAAACAAACAAAAAAAAAACTACAAATCCCAGAATGCACTTTCCCCTATATTTTTCCGCGAGAATCCCGGAGGGCTAGATTAACCAATCCCTTCATGGAGAGCCTAATTATCAGCCAATCTGAAGACGAATGAGCGACCGGGGGCGGGAGGAGGAAGGCGCCCTAAAATTTGAAATAGGAAAGTTGGCGGGGCTGCGGGAGCTGGGTCTGAAGACCTGCTGTTGGCTTGAATTGTTTCTGGTCTTGTGTGGGTTGGCGGCGAGGCTCAGGTCTCCTGGAAAAGGTGAGAGAGTTGGGGGCTGACCAGGGTTCCTCGACCTGCCTGTCGCGATAGGGGAAAGTGTATTTCTGGGCTGGATTTGTTTTCGGGAGCGAAGTCTGTGAAATGCACGGCTTCGTTGTTTGCACTGCTGGGCTTCGCTGAGGCCGAAGGGTTCCGGGTTCCACCGAACGAGATGTGTGTGGCCTTCTTGGGAAGGTTTTGAGTTATTGGGATGGTTTTAGCGTTACAGAAAACTGGCGGGGCCTGGAGTCTTACCGGACATTGTTTTACAGAAGACACTAAGGCCCAGAGAGTTCAGGGTGACTTGTACCTTTCCTGGACTAAGCCTACTAAATTCCCACTCCAAGTAGCCTTTTTAGTGCTACTTCTTCTTTTCCTGATCTGGGTGGGAGGGAGAGGCGGGCTAGATATGTCTCATAGGGTCTTATCCTATGAGAGGGGGCCAGTCATCCGTCCATTTGGGACCTGGCTGGCAATCCAGGCTGGAATTCAAAAGATCAGAATTGGAAACGCCTTAAAAGTTACCAATTTTACTTGTGAGGAAACGGAGGCAGAGTCATTTTCCAGGGTCACAGAGCTGTATGAGTGTCTTGTGCAGTTAAACTACTAACAAGTCCCTAGGAGGTAAGGATGTCCTTCCTGGAATCTTGCATCTTAACTGTAATTAAGTCCAGATGGCTTGATCCGCCCTGGAATAGCTAGAGTTAAAAGTAAGCTGTTTGGGTCACCTAGATGGCTCAGTCAAGTTAAGCATCCTACTTAGGCTCACAGTTACTGAGGTTGAGCCCCGTATGGGCTCTGCACTGACAGCTTGGAGCCTGGAGCCTGCTTGGGATTCTGTGTCTTCCTCTTTCTGCCCCTCCCCTGCCTGTACTCTCTTTCTCTCTCAAGAACAAGTAAATATTTAAAAAGTAAGATATCCTTTTTAAAAAAAGCAAGCTGCTAATTATTTCCTAGCAAAAGTCAAACTGCCAAAATATGCTTGATTGGAATATGAGCTTGATTTTATTTCAACAACTTATAAAAAATACAATCAATGTTTTGTAGCATTCTCTTACAAGATGATAGAGGACGAACTGGCACTATTTGATAAAAGCATAAATGAATTTTGGAATAAATTCAAAAGCACTCTCAGTGACACGTCCTGTCAAATGATGGGACTAAGAGATACCTACAAAGACTCCATCAAAGCACTTACAGGTAACTAAAGTTAACTTGTAACATGCTGCTTTGTTGTTCTTGTTTGGTGTTTTTTTTTTTTTTTATGTTATTTCAGCTGAATCGAAACTTCAATTCCAATTTCTCTTTCAGAAAAGCTGTCTGTGAAATTAAAGGAAGAGGAACGAATGGTTGAGATGTTTCTGGAATATCAAAATCGTAGGTGACAAACTATAGATCACAGAGGGTTTTTTAGATTAAACATCTTTATGCAGTCCCTCATACAAGTAAAACAATATCCTGTGGGGCACCTGGGTCGGTCACTTGACTCTTAATCTTCTCTCGGGTCCTGATCTCAGGGTTGTCAGTTCGGGTCCCGTGTTGGGGTCTGCACTGGGCATGAAGCCTACTTTAAAAAAAAAAAAAAAAAAGAAAGAAAAGAAAAAAAAACCAGTGTATTGTGTGTGTGTGCATATATATATATATGCAGATACATATATAAAAATAATAAACATTTATGTATCTGCAACCCAGCTTAAGAAATAGAACATCTTATATAATACTTTTCTCTAATCCTACCTTCCAGAACTAACCTATTAATATTTAGTATTGTATTTTTGAATGTTATATAAATGGCATCATTTTCTATATATTCTGTCCCTTTTTTTATTCATCACTGTGCTTGTGATCATCTATACTGATGTGTAAATGACAATTTTTTGAAAAACAGGTTTGTTTTCCCATTGGAAATCATAGACTGGGGTTTAAAAAGCAGGAGTTCTTCAGTTCTTCAGTTCTTTCCCTTAGGGGAAGGAATCTGGATTAACCATGTTTTGGAGAAGGAGCCACTGTTACTCTCAGGAGAGGACACTGATCTGGATACATTTGGGGAGTATGGAAGGTGGAGGGAACTCATTCACTCACTACATATTTGTTGAGCAGCTACTTTGCATCTTCAAGGAAGATACTGCAGAGAACAAATTGTTCAAAAATTCTGGCCTGCCTAGAGCATCTGTTGCTTCTATATTATTATAAGGAGGAAGATCATCTGTTCAAAGTGAGAGGCGTTTACTATGGACCAGGCTCTTAAACCCTAAAATCCTAAGGACACCTGGGAGGCTCACTTGGTTAAGTGTCTGACTCTCAATTTCAGTTCAGGGCATCATTCCAGGGTAGTGGGATCAAGCCCCTTCGTCAGACTCCGGGGTGGGCGTGGAGCCTGCTTAAGATTCTTTCTCTCCATCTCCTCTGCTTCTTGCCCTCTGGCACTCACTCTCTCAAAAAAAAAAAAAAAAAAAAACAAAAGTCCTGAAATCTTTACAAGACCAAAATTATCCCTTTATTCAGATGAAAAAATTGAAGCTCACTGAGGTTACAAAACTTGGTTAAGGTCATACATTTGATAGATAAAAGGTCTAGGATCGCAGCCAAATGTCTGCTCTTTCTAGTGTACCATAAAACAATCTTTCCACATGGAAGGGAAAACTCAAGGGAGGATTTATGTGCTGAGTAGTAGTGAAAGTTTGAAATACCTGCCCTAGAGAATAAAAGAGACAACTGACAGTGTATACATGAGTTATGCCATATCAAGGGCCCTTACATTTATACTGGCACAAATCCATACAGTTCTTTACATGTTCTAATAAAAACACTGACATATATGGTATTTATGTATCACTTAATAATTTAAAAGTTTCTGTATTATTGTGTACTCTAACCCTGTGAGTTAAAGAAATAGGGCGGCCATTATTATCCTCCTTTTATAAGAGTCTCCAAAGTTATAATTTGACCAAGGTCCTTGGGTAACAACTGAAGAGCCAGATTGGAACTGATACTTTTGGACTTTTAATATGTATCTCTTTTGCCATACATGTCTCCTTAATTATTTTTAAGTGCATTTTTCCATAGTGGCTACTCTGGAAAATAATATGCAGGGTTCCTCAGAAAATTAAAACTACCATATGATCCAGTAATTCTATTTCTGGGTGTTTATCAGAGGGAACCAAACACACTAACTCAGGAAAACATCTGTACACCTGTTTGTTTGTTTGTTTGTTTGTTTGTTTGTTTATTGAGAGACAGCTAGCGGGAGAGGGGCAGAGGAAGAGAGAATCTTAAGCAACCTTCACAGTTGGCGTAGAGCCCGAGGTGGGGTTTGATCCCAGGCTCAATCCCACGATCCTGGGGTCATGACCTGAGTCGAAATCAAGAGTTGCATGCTCAACTAACGGAGACATCCAGGTACCCCTGAGAGGATATTCTACCTTATTAATATGCCATATTTATTTAATGATTTACTCATTAGCCATTTAGGATGTTTTCAGCTTTTCATCATTATAAATAATACTGAAAACAATCTTATGTATATAAATACTCACATACATCTTATTTTCTTAGGTTAACTTGTAAAAATGAAATAACTGGATTAAAGGACATGAATATCCTTAAAACTTGTTTTGCAATGTCAAAAATATTCCACAAGGACTCTAGTATTTTCCATTCTTCTTGACACCAGCTGTCATTTTTGTAAACATTGTTGTAATAAATGAAAATTGGTATGTTACTTGCTTTATTTGCATTTCTGTGATTACTACTCAGGTTAAATTGTCTTTCATGTTTATTAGCCGTCTGCATTCTACATTTCCTCTGTTTATCTCTTTGTTTTTGTCTTAGGAATTTATATTTGTGTCTTCTTTAGATTAAGAACTGTTCAGGGAGGATGTTTAATGGTCAAAAGCCTGACCTTTGAAGTCAAGTCCTGAGTTTGAATCCAGGTCTTAACTATTTTTTGCATCCTAGCAAATAAAACTTTTGGGCAAGTTACTCAACTGCTGAGCCTTTTCCTTTTTTAAATTAGAATTGCATAATGTATTATGAAATTTAAGTAAATTTACGGAAATATAAGGTGTTGAACAAAGTTCCTAGCATATAGTAGAGTTTTATGTTTATTTGAATCAAATATGAGGGTTTTTGCCCACTTATTAACTGTTATGTAGCTGGTATATGACTTTCTCTTTGATTTCTTTTTGCCTTTTAGTAAAAACGTCTTTCCCCATAGGAAAGGCTAATTTTATATTCAGATACTGCCTTTTAGGTTTGCAAGATTTCATTTTATATTTAAATATTTAATATATATGGAATTTATTTTGGATTTCAGCATGGTTTGGGAAACCATCCACCACTTGATTTATGATATTTCATTTTTCATATTTCCCAAAGATACCAGTGTTTGTTTGGGAATGCCTTTTTTGTTTGTTTAACTGAGCTGTATGTCGTTTTTTCAGCTAGTACTCCATTATTGTGTTTTTTAATTTAATTTTATTTTATTTTTTTCAACGTTTATTTATTTTTGGGACAGAGAGAGACAGAGCATGAACGGGGGAGGGGCAGAGAGAGAGGGAGACACAGAATCGGAAACAGGCTCCAGGCTCTGAGCCATCAGCCCAGAGCCTGACGCGGGGCTCGAACTCACGGACCGCGAGATCGTGACCTGGCTGAAGTCGGACGCTTAACCGACTGCGCCACCCAGGTGCCCCTCCAGTATTGTGTTAAAAGTGTCACATTCACACATGTTAAATCTGGTGGGACAAGTACCTTTCCTTGTTATTTCTCTTACCATATTTCCTTAACTGTTCTCTCCTGTGTACTCATCAGATAAATTTTATAATTTTGTTAGATCCTCCTCTTCCCTTCCCTCCAGAGTCCATTGGGATTGCATCAAATGTAGAAATGAATTTGGGAAATACTGACATCTTTATAATATTTGGAAGCATAAAATGTCTCTCCATATATATAGGTTATTTGTTTCAGACAAGTTTTGCATTATTTTTTCATACAGGGCCTACATTTCTTAATTTAGATTATTCCTGGATGTTTTGTTTGTTATTAACGTAAATGAAGTTTCACCCTTCCTACCTCTCTCTTTCCCTCTCTTCCTTCACTTTCAAAAAAATTTTTTTTTTAATGTTTATTTATTTTTGAGACAGAGACAGAGCACAAACAGGGGAGGGGCAGAGAGAGAGAGAGGGAGACACAGAATCCGAAGCAGGCTCCAGGCTCTGAGCTGTTAGCACAGAGACCCATGTGGGGCTCGAACTCACGGATGGTGAGACCATGACCTGAGACGAAGTCGGATGCTTAACCGACTGAGCCACCCAGGCGCCCCATCTCTTCCTTCACTCCTTTTTGTCTTTTGGTATTTTCCAGAATCATTTATACTGCATTATAATGAATTGTTTCTTTTAAGTACTGTGTAAAAACATTTTCAGATTTGGTTGTCTTTGATGGTGGGCTTTATTTATGTACTTATTTGAAGGGTATTGCTGCAAACGTCATGACCTGATTTTCTTTTTGTGGTTTAAGTTGGTATTCTCAGGGCGCCTGGGTGGCTCAGTCGGTTAAGCGTCCGACTTCAGCTCAGGTCATGATATCACCGTTTGTGAGCCTGAAACCCGCGTCAGGCTCTGTGCTGACAGCTCGGAGCCTGGAGCCTGCTTTGCATTTTGTCTCCCTCTCTCTCTCTGCCCCTCCCTGCTCATGCTCTGTTTCTCTCACTCTCAAAAATGAATAAAAAAAAAATTTTTTTAAATAATAATTTGGTATTCTCATTTTAAAAAGAGTTTTGTCTCATTTTTATTCTCAAAGACAAATAGGAAAGAATAGGATTTTTTTTCCCTTTTCTTTATAATTTTTGAACCATTAGAAAGCACTTATCAGTCAAAACGTTTTTGGGGCACCTGGGTAGCTCAGTCAGTTAAGCATCCGACTTCTGCTCAGGTCATGATCTCACAGTTCCTGAGGTCAAGCCCTGCATGGAGCTCTGTGCTGACAGCTCAGAGCCTGGAACCTGCTTCAGATTCTGTCTCCCTCTCCCTCACTCATGCTCACTTCCGCGCGCGCGCTCTCTCACTCTCAAAAGTAAGTAAATAAATAAATAAAATAAGTAAATAAAACACTCTTTATTAATCCTAATGAAAGTCAGTATTTTAGTCTTTTCTTACCAGAGATAGATATTGGAGAGCAAAGTATATATATTCTAGCTAATACTTTGTACTTCTTACAGAGATCTGTAGGCGGAATAAGCTCATTCAAGAAAAAAAAGACAACTTGTTAAGATTGATTGCTGAAATAAAAGACAAAAATGAGAAACTAGAAGTACTGACTGCAAATATTCAGGATCTTAAGGAAGAATATGCTAGGAAGAAGGAAAGTAAGTTTCTAGTTGTACACATATTTAAAACATTAAATTTCAAAGTGGTGATGGTTCACAATTATCTATCTCTTGCCTTCTCTCCAGTTCATAGTAAAAATGGGTAACATCTCAGGGGCATAGCCAGCCACTCATTTCTGCAAGGAAGCTGTCTGAAGTTAAATAAGTGGGTTTTATTTTCTTTTGTTTTACTTAAGGGTCCTTTTGATTTTTTATGTAACCAGAGTCATAATGCAATTGATGTGGGAGCTTAATTAAAGACAGTGGGGGGCAGTTTCATTGGAGAAGCCATAGTATAATTTATGCAACAAAGTTATTGATCACACATTCTCTTCCAGGAACTATTAAGCACACTCTTTATGCTGCAAAGTGTCTGTCTAAAAATCCTTCATATTCAAATATGTGTATTTCTTTGTTTTTTTTAATCATAGCTATTTCTGCTGCTAACAAAGCTAATGAAGAGAAGTTGAAAAGGCTACAGACATCTGCAGACTTGTATAAAGATCGACTTGGACTTGAAATTAGAAAAATTTATGGTGAGTATATTAACGTAAGTAAAACAAGATTAGAAAGGTGTGTGTTTTCTTAAGTAGAGAAGAATTTTAAAAATATTTTCAAATAAAATAATGACCACATTATTAACTTCTTAGGAAACAGGAAAGAATTTAAAAATTTTTTATCACCGTAACATAATTACTGATGCCTTGGTTATTTATCATCCAGTATTGTAATAAATGTATGTTTGGCATGATTGCCAACATGAAAGTAATTTTTGTTCCTTGTTCTTCCTGGTATTCTATGATCAGCATTTTTCCAGTTGCTATAGCCTTCCCATGGTAATTTTAAAATAGCGACGTAATAATTCATTCCATTAATGTCTCTTAATTTATGCAATCTTTTATCTACCTAATACAGGTATTGTTTCTAACTTAACATTCAGATTCTGCCAACGTTTCAGTTTTAGAAGTACTATAGTGGATACAGACTTCTCCATTTCTTTTGTATAATTTCCGTGGAATTCCTAGGGAGGCATTACTGGGGTAAAGCATGTAAATATTTTAATGACCGTGATGTGTGGTGTATGTGGCAGTTTATAGCACTACTCACGGTGTTAGCAGTCCCCAGGATCACCGTCAGGTTTGGGGATTCGCTAGAAAGACCTACAGGATGCAGCATAGAATCAGTCGTATTGCCGTCTCAGATGTATGGCAGAAACTGCAATAAACTGCAAAACAGCCCCAAAAAGGCACTGGAGCAAAGTCTAAAAGAAACACTTTTTTCAGGCATAGTTTTTTAAGAGTCCTAACCCAGCAGTCACACAAGACATGCTTATTAATTCCTTTAGCATTGAATGTGACGATACACGGGAAAGGTTGTCTACCAGGGAAGTTCATCAGAAACTCAGGAAGCTTGTGCTGGTTTTCCCTGCACTTCGCCCTATGTGTTTTTCCCTCTTGCTGATTTTGCCATAGTCTTTCGCTGTGATAAATTATAGCCCTGTGTATGACCCTCTGGTGAATCGTATGAGTTCTCTTAGCGAATCTTCAAACCTAGGGTGGCTTGGGGGACTCCCAACACATCAGCCAAGGGCCAGCTTGCAAGCAGACCTTTCTAAGATTCTAAGGATAGCATCGTCAGGCCTGCCGCGTTAATTCTTTTGTGCACACCTCTCTACGATGTAAAGTGTACCCACTTCATTGTATTCTTGCCAGAATTGTATTTTGTTTGTTTGTTTGTTGTTGTTGTTTGGCAGCAAAGTAGATATAATTGGAGCATTGTTTTTAAGTGCATTTCTTTATTAATGAACAGGTAAACTTTTCTTCTGAATATTTACTGTATTTCTTAGATTGTTTGGTCTCTTCATTCATATATCTATTAGTCTTTTTTGTGCCCCCCATCTGTTGAAATAAGCTTTTAATAAAAAAGTTAAATTTTATTAAAATACAATATTAAATTTTATTAAAAATATTAAATTAAACCTTTTTTAAATGTTTATTGATTTTTGAGAGAGAGAGAGAAAAAAAGCATGAGTGGGGGATGGGCAGAGAGAGGGAGACAGAGGATCTGAAATAGGCTTTGCACTGACAGCAGAGAGCTTGATGCAGGGCTGGAACTCATGAACTGTAAGATCACGATCTGAGCCGAAGTCGGACACTTAACCAACTGAGCCACCCAGGTACCCCCCAAAATATTAACCTTTTGATTAGAGGGAAATACAGGGTCCAACTCTGAATTTTTGATCCATTGGACTCACTGTCATCCCGAGGTGTTTTGGGGTCAGAAAGCTTTAAAATTATATTCAGATTTAAAATTAGAACTTTCTCGACAAATATCATATGACTTCACTCATATGAGGACTTTAAGACACAGAATAGATGAACATAAGGGAAGGGAAGCAAAAAATAATGTCAAAACGGAGGGGGACAAAACGCAAGAGACTTTTAAATATGGAGAATGAGCAGAGGCGTACTGGAGGGGTTGTGGGAGGGGGGATGGGCTAATTGGGTAAGGGACATTAAGGAATCTACTCCTGAAATCATTGTTGCACTATATGCTAACTAACTTGGATGTAAATTAAAAAAAATGAAAAATTAGAATTTTCTCATGGCACCTGGATCGCTCAATGGGTTAAGCATTCAACTCTTGGTTTCAGCTCAGGTGATGATTTCACAATTCATGGGTTCAAGCCCCAAGCTGGGCTCCGTGCTGACATTGCAGAGCCTGCTTGGGATATTCTCTCTCTCTCTCTCTGTACCCCTCCCTTGCTCACTCAGTATTCCTCTCCCTCTCAAAATAAGTAAAGAAACATTTACAAAAGAATTAGAACTTTTCATAGCCCTCAAAGTCAGGAAATAATCCTTTTTTAAAAAGGATTTTAAAAAGAATTTTAAAAGGATTTTAAAAGAGAAACCCAAATTAAACTCTTTGTTATCTTATGATGTCTTTTTTCCTTGGCATACATCTCTTCCATTACCATTAACACTTTTTTTTTTTCTTTTCAACTTTTTATTTAAATTGTAGTTAGTTAACATACAGTGTGCAATATTGCTTTCAGGAGTAGAACCCAATGATTCATCACTTACATACAATACCCAGTGCTCATCACATCAAATGCCCTCCTTAATACCCATCACCCATCTAGCCCATCCCCAACCACCTCCCCTCTAGCAACCTTCAGTTTGTTCTCTATAGTAAAGAGTCTCTTATGGTCTGTTTCCCTCCACCCCTCTTCCCATATGTTCATCTATTTTGTTTCTTAAATTTCAGATATGAGTGAAATCATATGGTATTTGTCTTTCTCTTAGCATAATACACGCTAGCTCCATCCACATCACTGCAAATGGCAAGATTTCATTCTTTTTGATGGCGGAGTAGTATTCCTGTGTGTGTGTGTGTGTGTGTGTGTGTGTGTGTGTGTGCGCGCGCATGCCATTCAAAAGTCGATGGACATTTGGGCTCTTTCCATAATTTGGCTATTGTTGATAATGCTGCTAAAAACGTTGGGGTGCATGTTTCCATTCAAATCAATATTTTTGTCCTTTCAATAAATATCTAGTAGTGCAGTTGCTGGATCATACAGTAGTTCTTTTTTTTTTTTTTTTTTTTTAATTTTTTTTTTCAACGTTTATTTATTTTTGGGACAGGGAGAGACAGAGCATGAACGGGGGAGGGTCAGAGAGAGAGGGAGACACAGAATCGGAAACAGGCTCCAGGCTCTGAGCCATCAGCCCAGAGCCTGACGCAGGGCTCGAACTCCCGGACCGCGAGATCGTGACCTGGCTGAAGTCGGACGCTTAACCGACTGCGCCACCCAGGCGCCCCAGTAGTTCTATTTTTAACTTTTTAAGTAACTGTTCTCCAGAGTGGCTGCACCAGTTTGCATTCCCTCCAACAAAGCACGAGGGTTCCCCTTTCTCCACATCTTCGCCAACAGCTATTAACACTTTAAAAAATCTGGTCTACTGATGTAATTATTTCATTTTGAATAAAAATGCAAGACAAATGTTTTTCAAAGTTTCTAAACTTTACTTTTTTATAATTAAAAGCATTTTTTAAATGAAATTTACTAATTTTTTATTTTGTAGAGCAAAACTAAAATGCATGTGAGTTTCTACTTTGTGGCTGCCATTTTTTTTTTTTTTTTAAAAATGTTTAATGTTTTTGAGAGAGCTTGAGAGCACATGAGTAGGGGGAGGGGCAGAGAGAGAAGGAGACACAGAATCGGAAGCAGGCTCCAGGCTCTATGCTGACAGCTCAGGGGCTCAAACTCACCATGATCTGAGCTGAAGTCGGATGCTTAACCACCCCAGGCACCTCTGTGGCTGCCATTTTTAATTTCTTCTGGGCATTTACTCCTTTGGGAACATTTGGAGGTCTTTTGGAAAAATAGGCATTAATTGCAGATAACTATGTGGAAAAAGTCAAATCTGTTCAATATTTTTTATTGTGATAAAACTACATGACATAGAATTTGCCATTTTAACTATTTTTTATTGTACAATTCTGTAGCATTACATTAACAGTGCTATGCAACCATCACCACTATTTCCAGAATTCTTTAATACCACAAACAGAAATTCTGTACCCATTAAACAATAACTTATTCCTCCTTCCCCAGCCCCTGATAACTTCTACTTTCTCTCTAAATTTACCTATTCTAAGTATTTCATGTAGGTGGAATCATACAGTATTTGTCCTGTTCTTTTGCATCTGGATTATTGTATTTAGCATGATGATTTCGAGGTTCATTCATGTTGTAGCATGTATCAGAAGTTCATTCCTTTTTATTACCAAATGATATTATGTTGTGACTATACCATATTTTTTTGTTTCTTTAGTCATCTGTCAGTGAACACACAGTTATTACCACCTTTTGGCTGCTGTGGGTAATGCTGCTATAAGCATTGGCATCGTTATTTGAGTCCCTGTTCTCTATTCTTTTTTTTGATATGTACTGAGGAGTGGAGTTACTGGGTCATTGCAATTCTTTATGTAACTTTTTGAGGAACTGCCAAGCTGTTTTCCGCAGCTGCAACGCCGTTTTACATTCCTACTAGCAATGTCCTGATTTTGCCATGTCTTCCTTCACACTGTTCTTTTCTTTTTTCTTGTTTTCTTTTGTTTTGTTTTGTTTTTTGTTTTGTTATAGCTGTCCTGGTGGGTATAAAATAATACCTCATTGTAGTTTTGGGTTGCATTTCCCCAGTGATTAGTGGTATTGAGCATCTTTCCATGTGCTTATTATTGGACATTTGTATCTATTCTTCGGAGAAATACTTACTCAAGTCCTTAGTCCAGTTTTTAACTGGATTGCTTTTCTTTTAGTTGTTCAGTTGTAGTTCTTTTAAATGTATTCTCTATATTAAGTCCATATCTGAGATAGGATTTGCAAATATTTTCTCCCATTCTGTGGGTTATCTTTCCACTGCCTTGGTAATATCCTTTAAGGGACAAAAGTTTTTAATTTTGATGAAGTCTAATTTATCAGTTCTTTTCTTTTGTTACTTGTGTTTTTGTATCATGTTTAAACTGTAATTCCTTTAAAACTAATTTGTAACTTGTACATTTGGAGGCTTGGTTAAGTGTATATATACATACGTTTAGCAGTCTAGATACTGATTAAGGACAGAGGTGAGAAAGCTCATCTCCATTGAAAGGCTTGGCACAATAAAATATTCTCACACCAAATAATTTAATTTTTTTTCAGGTGATAAGTTGCAGTTTATATTTACTAATATTGACCCTAAGCATCCTGAGAACCCTTTTATGTTTTCCCTCCACCTAAATGAAGCAAGGGAATATGAGGGTATGTATTCCTCTCTCTTAACTGGTATTTAAGACTGGCATCCAAAATGTTATCTGACTCAGCATATAGAGTAATATGAAGGAGCGGTGCCTGGGTGGCTCAGTCGGTTAAGTGTCTGACTCTTGGTTTCAGCTCAGGTCATGATTTCACAGTTTTATGAGTATGAGCCCCATGTTGGGCTCTGTGCTGACCCTGAGGAGCCTGCTTGGAATTCTCTCTGCCTCTGTCTCTGTCTCTCTCTCTCTCTCTCTGCCCCTCCCTTGCTAGCACTCTGTCTCTTTCAAAATAAATAAATAAACTTAAAAAAATAAAGTAATATGAAAGAAAGTAACGTTCCCACAAGGTGTCCCTTTCTTTGCCAGCTTGCTTCATGGGATAGGGTCTTCTAAAGGCTGTGAATGTAGTTTTGATTTATAGTTATTATCTAGGAGCCTTAATATGTAACTTCTATTCAGGATGGCACAGTGCCACCTTGGTAGAAAAGTCTAAAAGACCACCAATCACTGCATTTCATATGCAAGTATGAATTATCCTTTTAGAGAACATAAAACTATAAAGGATATGACTATATAAATGTGAATATTATAATGTATTCAAGTAGGTGATTTTAAAAGCAAATGCTAAGTCATCAGAATGTGATCATTTATTTTACCAAAAATCAATTTAAGAAATATTATCCTCTCCTGAAAAATCGCACACATTGGTAATTTAGCTCACCTACTGATTCTCTGGCAGGCCAGAAAGGCATCGATTTATGGGGAATATATGTGATTGGTAATAGTTGGAACTAGAAGAGAATGGAAATATATTTATCTCTCTTTAATTCTTGGGCCCCTTTTAAAGTAATTTTTAATTTATTGGAATTCAGAAAAATGGTTCTCAGCTCATTAGACCTGTGTTCTCATCTGAAAGCATTTATAGCACACATACACTCAGGAGGACTGCTGAGTTGTCTCCTTAATGTGCCCCGGTGACTTGATCCTCATTCTCATGGAATTTGTATTTAGGAACCTAATTCATGTGCAAATTTTTTCTCTCTGTAAATATCTTCTAATGAGTGCTAAAGTTTCAAAAGCAAACCCCAAAACCCACATACCTTGCATATCCTCTCTTGCTACATCGGGTCATGGTATTTGATAGTGTGTTAAAATAGAATCTACAGTGTGATTTTGAACCAAGTGCCTTTTGTTCTTTCTCTGCTGTGGTCCTGGTCCTTGTGTCCTAAACAATCTCTACCAAAGAACTGGAAATCTGATATGGTTGACTTTCTTCCCCTTGGGCAAAGGACCAAATTGTTGGGAGAGAAAGCTGAATCATTCCTTTCCTTTGACCACCCTCACTGGAAATTTGTTTACAATTTGTACAACTGCATGTTGAGAGGTGTACCATTATTTGTGACTTTGTGTCACATTTGATTAGTAGGTCCTGTAAATACCACTTTTAGAATAGCAACCACATTTTCTAGTGAACACTTGTAAAACCTTAGATTTTTTCCCCATAATTGTAAATTACTAAAAGTTGTCATTGAAAGCTGTTCTTTTTTTGATCCAGTGGCCAGGAACTAGAATTCAAGCCAAAAGTTTACAGAGAAAACTGACTTAACAGTTAAAAAAACAACAAAACAAAAAACCCAACACACACACGCGCACGCGCGCGCGCGCGCACACACACACACACACACACCTGTTAAAACAGTTTAGTTAAAATGTAAGAAAGATGACTGGAAATGGCATTCTGTTCTTTTTATCACTGAGTTCTTCAATCCCTTGACTACCATCTGTTTAAATTTAAAGTACAATTATAGTACTTAAGATTTTAATATTTACAGATTAAACAAAGAAAAGGTCCAAAAGATAGTTAGGATATGAAAATCAAGTGTGTCTGTTGTTCTATGCTGGAAGCATTTCAGTAAAATGGAATTGAAATAATTTGAATCAGATGAAAGCATCTAAGTTAGAAACACTTCTCTCCCATAAAAAATCTCATTCACATTATCTTCCCTTTTTTTTTTTTTCTTCTAGTGTCAGATAGTGCTCCTCATCTTGAGTGCCTAGCAGAATTTCAAGAGAAAGTAAGGAAGACCAACAATTTCTCGGCTTTTCTTGCCAATGTCCGGAAAGCTTTTACTGCTATGGTTTATAATTAATATATGAATAGTATATAAACACTTTATTTTTCTTCCCTATTGTGTATGTCTTTTAAAAGAATTCTCATTATCCACTGTTTGCCTGTAATTCTTTTGTATTTTTGTAACATTTCTGTGTGGTTTATTTCTTTAAATTATTTTAACTAAAATCTTAAATAAAATTTATAAAGTCAAATGTGTTCTTTTTAAGATGAAAGATAGTATACTATGCTAAATGTGTGTGTGGGGATATATATATATATATATATATGGAAGAGAGTTTCAGAGCACTTCCCCTCAGTTGCCTCTTATGCCTAGGACTTGGCTCAGAGCTCTGCTTACCATCATATAGCAGTAGAATTTATCTGAGAAGAATGCTATGGGTTGGTAGGAATGTTATCACTGGCCCATCCCAGTGTGCAGGCCAGCTTTTAGGAACCATTGATTGGGATTTTTCTGCAGAGATAAAAAGCTAATAAACTGACCTAGAGATTGGAGTGTGTGCTACTAACAAAGACTTTTTTTTTCAACATTTTATTTTTTTAATATCAAATATTTAATATGTAAATATTAAACAACATACTAATATACAAGCAGTGGGCCAAATAAGGAATCAAACGGCAAATCAAAATATGTGAAAACAAAAGAAAAAGAAAACACAATATTCTAAAACCTATGGGATGCAGCAAAAGCAGATTTTAGAGTGAAATTTATGCCATAAATGGTTGTATTAAGAAAAGTGGTTTAAATAATATTGCACCCCAAGAAACTAAAAAAAGAAGGTTAGCCAATATTTAGTAGAGGAAGCAAATAAAAATTGGAAATAGAGACCAGAATAAACAATAACATAACATTGAAAGTAATGACCAGATTTCTAAAAAAAAAAAATGAACAAAATTGGCAATACATAGTGTGATAACAGATTACCATAAACCATCACTAACAAATCAATTTCTAAAACTTAGGGGAAAAGCCCAGGTAATTCCAAAAAATGCACAAGTTACTGAAATTGAATCATGAATCTTGAATCCAGGAAATAGGAAATCTTAGATCAAGAATAAGAATGAAAGCTGAACTAGGAATCAAAAATCTCCCATCACAGAAAAGCCTAAGACTACATGGTTTCATTGGTGAATTCTACCAAACGTTTAAATGAATAATTAATGACAATTTGTATCAAAATCTTACAAATACTGGAATAGAGGGAACACATTCAAAATCATTCTATGAAGCCAGTATTACCCTAACACTAAAGCAGGATAAAAACAATATGAGAACAGAAAAAAGTATTTGTCCGCTATAAGTACTGCTACTCTGGCTTGCTTTTGACATCTATTTGCATGATAAATATTTCCCCACCCCCTCACTTTCAACCTGCAGATGTCTTAAGGTTCATAATGAGTCTCTTGTAGGTAGCATATAGATGGGTCTTGTTTTTTTATCCTTTCTGGCACCCTATGTCTTTTGATTGGGACCATTTAGTACATTTATATTCAAAGTAATTATTGGCATGTATTTATAGCCATTTTATTACTTGTTTTTTCGTTGTTTCTGGAGATTTTCTCTGATCTTGTCTGTCACTTTTGGTCTCTCCTTTGCACTCAAGGAGTCCTCTTTAATATTTCTTGCAGATCTGGTTTAGTGGTCACGAACTCCTTTAGTTTTTGTTTGTCTGGGACACTCTTTATCTCCCCTTCTATTCTGAATGATAGCCTTGCTGAATAGAGTATTCTTGGCTGCAGTTTTTTCCCATTTAGCACTTTGACTATATCATGCCACTCCCTACTGGCTTGCCAAGTCTCTGTTGAGAAATCTCTAGCTAGCCTTATGGGTTTTCCCTTGTGAATTAAGGACTTGTCTTGCTGCTTTTAAGACTTTCTTCTTTATCATTATATTTTGCAGATTTAATTAGAATATGCCCAGGTGTTGGCCTGCTTTTGTTGATTTCGATGGGAGTTCTCTGTGCCTCTTGGATATGGATTTCTCCTTCCTTGCCCAGATGAGGGAGATTTTCTGCCTCCATTCCTTTCCCTTCCCTTCCCTTCCTTCTTTTCTCTTTTTTTCTTTTCTATGCTTTTCCCTTCTTTTCTATTCTTTTCTTTTCAGAGAGAAAGAGCATGTGAGTGGGGGAGAGGGACAGAGGGAGGGAGGGAGGGAGAGAGAGAGAATCCTAAGCAGGTTCCATGCTCAGTGCAGAGCCCAACACCGAGCTCAATGCCATGAACCTGGGATCATGACCCAAGCTGAAATCAAGAGTTGGACACTCAACCTACTGAGCCACCCAGGCACCCCTCTGCTGTTATTTCTTGAAATAAATTTCTGCTAACTTTTCTCTCCTTCTTCTTCTGGGACTCCTATAAGTGTTATTACATTTCATGGAGTCACTGAGTTCTCTATTTTCATGCCCCATAATTCTTCTTTCTCTCTTTTGTTCAGCTTACTTTCCATTATTTTGTCTTCTAAGTCACTAATTTATTCCTCTGCTTCTTCCAACTTATTCTTCATTGCACCAAGCCTGTTTTCAATCTCATTTATTGCAGTCTTCATTCCGATTTTTTTTTAACTTATCTCTGTGGTAAAGGTCTCCCTGATGTCTTCTATTCTCTTCTCAAGCCCAGTGAGGATCCTTATGATTGTTGTTTTAAATTCTCCATCAGGCATGTTACTTATATCTGTTTAGCTTAGGCCTTCGGCCATGGTCTTATCTTTTCTTTCATTTGGCATAAATTCCTCTGTCTTGACATTTTGTTTAAGTCTCTGCCTTTTTGTGCTGGAAAGTCAATTATACTCCTGCCCCTGCAAGTAATAGCCGTATGAAGAGGTCAGGTATTGCCAATTCATGGCACTTCACAGGGTGTCTCTGGTATGTGCTGCATGTTTTGGTTGCTCTATCTTTCAGGCCAGTTGTCTGCAGAGTTTTTCCTTGACTACTGTGGGCAGTGTTTGGTCCCCGGCCTGAATGTGGAGAGTTCTAACTAGATGTGCTCTGGTCTGTGAAACCTGACACCAACTCCACCAGAACAGGCCCTGTAGAACTCTCTGGTTGAGAGAGGTGGTGTGGGCAGGGGTTTGTGCTGGTCTCCTGGGGGAGGGGCCTGCCACACAGGGACTGAGGCAACCTTAACTGAGAAGGGCAGTCCCACCAGAGCATGGGTCAGTAAGGGCAGGGGGACGGGGAGGGCGTTGGTATAAGCAAGTTAGGCAGCCAGTGTACAGGCTGAGCTGCTTCCCTCAGGTGGCTCTGTGTTTATGCTGAGGAGCAGGGGAGGGAGATGGTTCCAGCCAGCTCCTTTGTCCCCAGAGAGGCATCTGGAGCTTGTGCCTGACAACGTCTTATCCTATTTTATCACCGTCTTGACTCAAGGGAATATTTTAACAGTGACACACAATGAGCAAAAGTACAGCTTTCCTAAGCAGACCTTTACATTTGGGCTTATTTTTTGATATAACTACATTTAAATGAATACATAAAATTGTATCAAAACCCGATTTTGGTTTTTGTGGACCTAGCTTGATTTGGAGCTCAAATTATATTAGTGGATCCATTGCTTAGCTGTTTTTTTCTAAGGTTGAGGCCCCACATGGTAGACCCCAGCAACTTCAAGCTGATCCCAATCCCTGAACCAATCATTGGTGATCAGGGGGTAAAGTACATACTTTGATTAGACTAGCTCCTGGCTGTAACCCAGGTGTGGAGGTAGGTTAACTTCAAAAATGGAGCTAAGAGAAGGGGCATTATAGTTCTCTAAGGGACAGACTAGATAATTTGACATCAAAAAATATCAGGTTACTGCTACAGTGAATATATATTTACTTAATTCCCTACCTGAATTATATCTACAAGGAACAAGCATAAAACAAAGAAAAATCTTCATTCACTGAAACTAGACGAAAACCATGTCTCATAGCACAAACTCTTGAAGATACAATGTTTTGTATCATGTAGTGAGGAAGGCATTGAGCGGGCTTGCCTTGGTAAGAAACTCTGAAGGGTTCCTTTCACCTGCAAGTTACAGAAATAGAGATTGGGGATGAAAGAAGAAATGGGGAGCTTCCTTCCACCTAGGGTCCATTTCTCTTTAGGGACAGCCATTTTTCATTTCTAAATGGGCGTGGAGGTAGGGCAAGATCTGGGAGGTAAGGCCAGGTAGGAGGAAAGTCCCAAAAGGACAATGTAGGAACCAGCTTTACTGCTGGGGTCCAAAGAAAAGTGCACTATCATACGAAACAAAAGGCCTTAAGCAGTGGAACTTTATAGTGAATTGTTTTCTCACCTGAGAAGTTGATTCGTTCCAAAATTGGAATTGGTTCGGGCTGGACGCTTTAGAAAAATAGCTATTTCTTTTTAAAAACTTTTATGTGCCTGGCACTGTTCTAAGCCCTTTACGCATATCTACTCATTTATATTTCCTCAACAGCCTGTGAGGTAGATACTATCCATAACCTTGTTCTACAGATAAGAAATCCAACATAGTAAGAGTTCTAGTAACTTTGAGTCACACAGCTAGTAAGCGTTAGAGTCGGAATTCAAACATAGGTGGCAGTCTGCCACCTAATTCACAAGCTTCACCTGGACTACACCTTATGCATTTCTGTGTTGCATTGCAGGAAAAGTATATGAAGACAAAGCCCTTAACAAAGATTCTAAACAAACTTGAACTTCAATAATATAATGTAGCATTTGTGTTTCTTTAGAAGTATAAAGATTAAGAGAAAGAAAGGTAAACTCTCTTGAAAGTAGAGGAATATGCTTTGTCTGGATCCATAGGAAATACTTTCACCAAGACAACAAAACAGCTTCAAATCTCGGGAAGACCATGAGCAGAGTACCTGTCCTTTTGGACCCAAAAGGCTCACTGAAACAGTCTCTAAGCCTCAAGGACTGCGGTCATCAATTTTATGGAAATGTTGGACGGAGGGCTGTTGACTTAGGTATAACTCTTTGTTCAGTCAAATATAAAGACCTTAATTGTTGAGGGTCACTATGTGCCAACCCAGGAATATTCTGGAGCTAATATTACCAATATATTATCTTAAATGATACAGTGGCTACATTGTGAAAATGTCACTTTGAATGAATAAAAATACACATGAAAAGCAAACCAAACTATCTCATTAAGTTTGCTCTTTTTTATACATTGTATTTAGGATGGTATATTGCAAAACTAAAATAATTTTAGGGGTGCCTGGGTGGCTCAGTTGGTTAAGCATCCAACTCTTGATTTTGGCTCAGGTCATGATCTTACAGTTTGTGAGACTGAGCCCCTCATCAGGCTCTGCACTGATCATGGAGTCTGCTTAAGATTCTCCCTCTCTCTCTCTTTCTCTCTCCCTCTACCCCTCCCCCAGCTCACGTGCTTGCTCTCTCTCTCTCAAAACAAATAAATAAACTTGAAAAAATAATTTTAACCATTTAAAATCTTCCTGATATGGAAATAAAACACAAGATACAAAGGTAAGATTTTCCTAAATGGAAAAGAAACACACAAGTAGTAAAGCTGATTAAAATGTAATCCAAGGGCACCTGGGTGGTTCAGTCAGTTAAGCATCTGACTTTGGCTTAAGTCATGATCTGACAGTTCATGGGTTCGAGCCTCACATGGGGCTCTCTGCTGTCAGCACAGAACCCACTTCAGATCCTCTGTCCCCCTCTCTCTGTCCCTCCCCTGCTCATCCTCTCTCTGTCTCAAAATAAATAAATAAACTTAAAAACAAACAAATAATAAAATGGAATCCAAATGGAGTAGACTAATTTTGTAACAAAATGAACAATGAGATCTTTAAAAATTAAATTTAAAAAATATTAAAAGGGGCACCTGGATGGCTCAGTTGTTTGAATGTTTGACTCTTGATTTTGGCTCAGGTCATGATCCCAGGATTGTGGGATCAAGCCCCGTGTTGGGCTCCACATTGCGCATGGAGCCTGCTTGGGGTTCTCTCTCTCTCTCTCTCTCTCTCTCTTTCTGCCCCTCTCTCTGCTCATGCTCTCTCTCTCTAAAAGTAATAATAATAGAAAAAAATTTTAAAAATTAAACTCAATCACTACACTGTTCAACTTAAAAAACAAATTGGCACAGAATCTGCTAAAACGTTCAAATGCATTAAAAATTTCAATTTCCCAGCTGATGAGGATTACAAAGTTATTTCTCCTCCAACTCAGAAAATTCCTAGACAGAGACCATTAGTTCTGTTTTGATTTGTGTACCGTGACAGCAAATTGCCTATTTTGCTATTCCCTTGCATAGCGTGTCTGGCACAAAGTAGAAGCTTAAGAAATACCTGTTAATGTCGAGCACACCGTCCAGACTCAATAGAAAATTATTTAATAGGAAATCAAAATTAAGCCTTTGAAAAGGAGCTAACTTGTTCAATAATACCTGCAGGTGTGTTTCCGCTATCTTCAGCCATTTTTAGGTGATAAAGATGGCCCTGCAGGCGACTCTTGACTTAATGACGAGCTAATAGAGAATAAGATTCATTCCGAATAAAGAGTTTCATCTAAGTAGAAATAGAGTCCAGTTGTCAAGTAAACTGGAGGAAATAGAAGCTATTTAAAATCAGCCCCTTTCTTGGTTATCGTTAAATACATCATGGTGAGAAGCGTGAACACTCTATGATGTGGTATGATGTGAAGAATGTTTAGAGTTTAGTCACGTTTCCCGTTCTCTTAGCAACCAGCTGGAAGCAGCTGAAGATAAGGTCTTTCATTTGAAAGAGGCAATATATGAGATTCAAAGTATAATGATAAATCTTGAATAATTTGTGAAAAGTTCTGTTTGCCAGCATCAAAATGGTGTTGTGGAAAAATCTGAGAATTAAGATGTGGTCCAGTCTGTGATACCTGATCTTAAGCGAGTCATTTAATCTTTTTGAGTTTCAGCTATACTGTACTATGGCAGTTTCCCAAACTTGCCATTTTCTTTTCTGTTGATCAGGTCAAGGAAGTTTGCTTGTATTCTCAGTTAACTAAAAGTAATTATCATGGGGGCACGTGGGTGGCTCAGTCAGTTAAGCGTCTGACATGGTTCAGGTCATGATCTCACGGTTCGTGGGTCCTAGCCCCACATTGGGATCTGTGCTGACAGCTCAGAGTCTGAAGCCTGCGTTGTGTACTGTGTCTCCCTCTCTGTCTGCCCCTCCTCTCTCGTGCTCAGTCTCTCAAAACTAAACATTAAAAATTAAATTAAATTAATTATGAATGTTTGGTAATGTTATCATGTTTTTTCTGCATCTATATAGATTTTCATCTTTAATCTGTCAACATAGTGATTTATATCAATAGATTTTTTTTTTTTAAATATTGAATCAACCCTGCCTTCCTGGAATAAATCCAATTATCCATGATGTGCAATCTTTTTTTTTTTTCAATAGTGTTGGATTCAGTTTGTGAATATTCTGTTTAAATTTTTATATCTATAGCCATAAATGAGATTGGCTTATAATTTTCCTTTGTATATTAACTTTGGTTTTGGTATCAAGGTTATCCTAGACCCTCAAACCTTGAAAATAGTTCAGGTGTGTTCCTTTTTTTTCTACTTCCTGAAAAAGTCTGAATGAGATTATCTGTTTTTGAACTCACCTAGGGAACTATCTGGCCTGTGTTTTCTTTGTAGGAAGATTTATTTTGCAAATACTCATTAAATGTCTTTAATAGTAATTAAATTATCCAGTTATATTTTGTTTCTTGAGTGAGTTTTGATAATGCGTATTTTTTTAGAATTTTGTCTTTTGGGCTTGCTTTTCTACAAATTTATTGGTGTAAAGTTGTTGATAGTATGTGATTTTAACTTTTAGGTATCTGCTGTAGTATGTCCACTTTTACCTTATAAATAATATTTTTATGCTTTTTTGTCTTAATTCTGCCAAAGGTTTGCTCAATTTATTAATCCTTTCAAAGAACCAATCAACAGCTTAATTCAATATTTTATTTTGTTTTATACTTCATTAACTTTTGCTCTTTCTTTTCTTTTCATTTCCTTTGCTTTATTTGGGTTGATTCTGCTGTTGTTTTTATAAATCCATACTTAGGATACTTAGTTCATTAATTTTAGCCTTTCTACTTTTCCCTATAGAATTTTTTAAGCTGCTTTCCCAGACTTACAGGTTTTAATATGTAGTAGCTTTCCTATTTTTTATTTCTAATATTTTGAAATTTCTATTAAGATTTCTTCTTTGACCATGGCTTATTTAGAAGTTTGTGTGTGTGTGTGTGTGTGTGTGTGTGTGTACATACATGTGCTTAGGTGCATGCAGGTGCACATATGTATGTGTTCTCCAAATGCATGTGGTTTTTAAATTATCATTTTCTTAGTAACTTTTAACTTACATTGTGGTCAGACCATTCTAGAGACTTGTTCTGTGGCCTAGTGCATGATCGATTGTTGTACTGTATTTATTGTACTGTACTTACCCTTCTTCTTGTGAGATGATAAAATGCCTACCTGATGAGATAGTGAGATAGATGACATAGGCACTGGTGGCATAGTGTTGTTAGGCTACTATTGACTTTTGATCATAAGTCAGAAGGAGGATTATCTACTCTTAGACCCTGGGTGGTGGGGTGGGGCGTAAAGGGGAATGGATTGTGAGGGGAGAGCTGTTCGCTTCTCATTCTCTAGTATCAAGATAGGGACCATACCAGGGTTTCTTCTGCTAACAAGAATATCAAGTAAGTGGCTGAGAAAGAAGAGGAGTCTCTTGTGAGGGGGGGTAATGTAGTCCAAAGTGTTCCTTCTTCCCTGGGCCAAGAGTGAGCATGTGACAGAAGAGGAAAGGAGCAGCCCTCACAATGGAGAAAGCCTTGTTGGACACAATCCCCAGCAACACTCATCTTTAAAAACTTATTGGACCAAAAGGAAGGGATATTTCTTTTTTTAGAGCGGCCTTCCTGGGTACGTGGTATTCTCCACTTTCTCCTTCAACAGTGCTCCTTCCGCGGTGCGTCTGTAGTTTAGACACTATTCTCAGGATTCATTCAAGTGAGTCAGTGGTTCTCAAGCTTCAATTTGCACTAGAAACACCTAACCCACAGACGTCAGTGTTTCTGGCCGAGGGTAACGTATGGGCTGACATTTCGCATTTCTAACTTAGTCCAAGGTTATATCGGTGCTGCCGGTCCCAGCACCGCACTCAGAGAATCGCTGCAGCAAGCACTGAGCCATTTGCCCCAGTGTCAGAAAAACCCAAGTTACAAGCCAGCTGAGACTGAGCTCAGTAACACATTTGCCACCTCATACACGTGGCTAGGCAGGTCCCAGTCCTTTCCAGGCACTCCTTGGTGTGACTCCCTATGTGGTCCCCAGATCTCTATCATTAGTCCTGAGCTGTGGAATCAAGGTCTTTCTCTGGCCAGTTCGGTTTGCTTCCACTCCCAGGTCGGCTTCTCCTTATCCTGTAGCTCCTCCAAGAAAGAGTATTTCACTCGAATTCTGTGCAAGTCTCTTTATTCCAAACTCTGGCCGGTTGGCGGAAGCTGCTTTCCTCCCATTGCCGTGACCCCCCCCCCCCCCACCTCCAGGGGGTGGCCACTGGGATGTCCCGCTTAGGCACATTTCCCCAGCTGCAGGCACCCACACGTCCACCTAGTTTCCCTAAACCGAGCTCCCGGCTAAAGCGCAACCTGGATTCTCTGGCTTGGTGGTTTATTGTCCATGGTGCATGTGACTGGGAGTGGGAGGCCTGGCATCCTTGGCTCAGCAGGGCTCTGCACTCTGGATCACAGCTTCCCAAAATCTCTGACACTATCCTTGTAGCTCTATCCGAGTAGCTGCACTCCCTCTGCAAAAGATTCCTGCTCTTCTCTGCTGTGTCCCCAACCCTGGTCCAAGTCCGAGTCCAGTCCCACCGGTTTGTAGGCCCCCTGCCCCCACCTCCAAGCATATCCGCCCTGGGATTATACACGCTTCCTGTGTAACACTGCAAAGAACAATAGGACATGTTATTTGATCCTAATGCACTTTTCTTGCTCTAGGTCAGGCTGATTACAACCCCAAGGCCATTAAGACTTTGAGGGAGGAGGGTTTTTTGGGGGGAGGGGAGAACAAAGTTACCCTCTGCTCAAATTACTGATCAGTTAAAGCCTTATAATACTGTGCAATAAAATTTACTTTACCCTAACCTGGATATTACTTTTTGATAGATCGGAAGGCACTTTAAGTGATAAAACTGCTTTTTGTCATTATACATATTAATTATTACGGGTAATTGAAAATGCAAAAAAAATGAAATTTTTAGATCTTTCTGGTTGATAGCATGATAGATGTATCAGTTTGCATTCTACTAGAAAGAAGATAAAGTAGAAAAATGCCTTGTGATGTTTTCAGTGGCTCAGACCCCTACTGCCTATATTTCAGGTTGTTAATGTTGCTAAAAACTTCCTGAGATATGGAACTGAATAGTGTAGTGTAATTATGAAAGCCCAATAAAGAGTTTAAAAGTATGAATATTAAAAATTATTTTATTCTGTATGGAAGGCTTTTGTACATCATTAATCTTCACAATATACATTTAGTTTTTATCTAAATATAAGGGCTACGATTCCTACATGTCCAATCGGAAAATTCTTGCCCTACTGAAAGGATATTCAACAAGTCTGTCCTACCCAACTGTATTTGTATATATAGTTTCCCTATAGTATTTCTTTGAGGTTTAAATATTATATAACACAGATGCAAAAAGAATTTTCAGCAACATTACAAAACAGGGAAATCATTTATGTTTTCACAAAGTAAAACTGACTTATGAAGAAAGAGGGGCGTCCTTCTTTGAAAATTGCTTCCAGTGAGTTTCAGGGCCCAACCACCATTATCGTCACTTTCTCTACACAAATGATCCATTGTAGGCTGCAGTCAATTGCCACACAATTTTTTATACATCAAGGCTTAATGGAAAGAAGTAAGATGAAGAGGAAATATAAATTCAAATTTTCTGTTCATGGTCTAATGGCCTATTATTCAGCCAACTTTCTACATGTAGAAAGCCTTCATTAGTACACCATTAAGGGTGACATTAAAACTTCTGATCTGCTCTTCTAGGCTGTAAGTTATGTCTCACATAACAAATTTTACTTGAGCTCCTTCAGGTCTGGTATCTCTATCTATAAATATCTCTATGTGTTCATTATATCCTGCGATAGGAGTGCAGTGGTGCAGAGTATAAAAAACATAGGTACCTTGGTTTGAAAAGTTCCTTTTTGAAAGTGCAAAATTTAATTAAAAGTAAAGATGTAGGTGGCAGGACAGTAATGGAATGGATTTTAATTACTCTAATGTCAGACTGTTAGGCACAATAGTAAACATGCCCAGATGTTTCTATTAACACCAGGACCTTCCACTCAATAGAGTGTGATCTCCAGGCTGACTTAGGTCATCTTCTGAAAGATGCTGCTGAACCACTTCTCTCCATTTTAAAATGTTCCCCTTGGGAAGAATTTGAGTCCTACCCTGTCTCATCCCCAACCTTCACCCATTAGAGGGCATTTGAGGAAGGAACATAAAACTGCTTCTCTCTAAATATTCCATTTTAACCGTAAATGTTGATTTCCAGAACTTTCCATCCAGAGAGACTCATTAGCGTTTTAAGGTTCCTTTCACTAGGAAGCTGCTGAGGATATTCTCTTCACACTGACTAATTGGGAAGTGCGAGTTTCGTACCTCTAAATTGGTATATGAAGTTTCCAAATGGACAAGGAGGCAAGAGTTTTCAGGCACTGTCTCCTTCCTAACCCTTTCCTATCCACCTTGCTCTCGCTTTCAGATTCCAAACCATCTCTGGCTCACACCTGACCTCATTTCTAATAGAAGTTCTGGTTGTGCATAGAAGGTTTACAAGAAGCTACTACATCAGAAGGTTGGCTCATGATGGGGCTCCATTGTACACTGAGCTTCACCTAGTATCCAGACCTCTTGTCTAGCATCCCCTCTCCTGATCATAGGGACTCTTGGCCTCAGCTCCTGATTCTTTATTCTACCCTCTCCTAACCTGGGCCTATCTCCCAGGGGTCTTATCTGCCAGGGCTCTGCTGAACTCTTCTTCTCAGACTTAATCTGTTCTTCCTTGTCTCCCAGACACTGCCTGACCCCTCACAGGCCTTCTCTGGCCTGTGGGCACACGATCCAGATGAAAAAGACATCTAAGTCCTAATCTCTGCGGCACTACCAGAAAACTATGTGACTTCAGGCAAGTGGCTGAATGATCTGAGCTCTGTCTCTCTGTGTGTGACACCAGGGGCTGTGTTGGGGCATCTCTAGGGTCTCCTAGGATTCTAAAACTCTAGGAACTGCAGGGTCTCTTTCTTTTCTCCCTTTGCTCTCCATCTTCTAACTCTGTTTCAGGCAAATAAGCAGGAGTGCAAAGTGCCATGACACAGAGGGAGGACACCGTTACCTATTTGTAAAGATTACAGCATTTATCTTTATTTGCACAGCATTGTGAAGTTTATGGACTAAGGCGGCATGTTCGGAATCTTGTCTTACGTCTGTGTAGCCGGGTTCCCAGCATTTGAAGGGAGCTCCTCCACGTAAGCGGCAGGAAAATGACCCCTTTTTCCGTTCAAAGAACCAAACCACCATCCTTCTTCTTCTTTCTTGTATATAGTCACAATGTCACCTGTAAAAATGCACATTTAGTTAGACAAACAGGTCTCTGCCATTTAAGCACAAGCCTGAATCCAGTTGGTAAAACAATTTTAAGGAGATTGTGCTTTCAAGGAGTTACTTGTTAGCATCAGTCTCTGCATGTGATTTAGGTAAAGCCTAATTTATTGAACACCTCTGTGTGAAGCAGGCATAATGCAGAGAATATTAAAAAGCATAAGATAATGAGCAATCGAAGTTATGCCATAAAATAGTTTCATTAAAAACGAGTGGCATTGGGGCCCCTGGGTGGCTCAGTCGCTTAAGTGTCCGACTTCAGCTCAGGTCATGACCTCACAGTTCCCGGGTTCGAGCCCCGCATTAGGTTCTGTGCTGATAGCCTGGAGCCTGGAGCCTGCTTTGGATTCTGTGTCTCCCTCTCTCTTTGCCTCTCCCTTGCTTGCACTCTGTCTCTCACTCTCTTCTCTCTCTCTCTCTCTCTCTCTCTCAAAAATAAACAAACATCAAAAATTTTTTAAAAAACCCAGAATCATGTTGGATCATATATCCTTCTCATGCTGGATGGATGACTCACGTCAGATACAGCTTGTCATCAAACTCTTCTCTTGGTGTCTGTGTGTTAAGGGTTTCTCATGTTGGTGGCCAAGACAGTCTGCTATGGTGATGAAAGGGCGGGCCTACGCCAGCTGACTCCATCTTGTTCTGTGTCCTTCACCTTGACCACACCTCCTCCCC
>NW_024412395.1:50257085-50291334 GCF_014898765.1 Herpailurus yagouaroundi | reverse complement strand
CCCCCCCTCACCTGCCTAACAGGACTCGGACCCTTCCCCAGGACCCTTCCCCAGCCAATTGGCTGAGGCCACAGCCATTACCTCACCAACTGCCCCCAGGCCCCAATAAAACCTTTGTCCTTTTGAAACTCGCTCTCTTTCCCTGGTATCTCACCGCTGTGTCGGTGCAGGTAGGGGATTGAGCTCGAGCTAGCTTGAATAAAGGCTCTTTGCTTTTGCATCGGACTCGGCTCCCTAGTGGTCTTTGGGGATCACGAATTCTGGGCATACCAGTGACTACTATGTCTCAGCTATCAGACTTTTCTTTAGATCGAGACGGCTTCCCTCCATTACATGTGCCAATTTCACAGTCCAAAGTTCCAACTCCTACCTTGCACAGAAACTTAACTCCCCATTCAGCAATTTTGGTAAGTTTAATAAAATGTCAATTTGAAGACAATACTTTTTAAAGCAATGATTCAAATAGAATTCCTAAGAAACACATGGCCCTTCTCTAATTCTCTCTCTTTTAACAAATACTATTCTGATATTAATAACCCTAAAAGCTTAACCATAGATGCCCCCAAATACTCTGGCTAAATCCTTCCCTTGTGACAAAGAGTCCTTCCTCTCTGGCTGCTTTCTGCACATTAGAGTAGAAACATCCACTTCCTTCGTGATGCAAGAGAGCTCCTTGACCTTGAGCATCATCTGAGGTCATTTTTTAGTCTTTCTTCCATTCATTTTCTTCCCCAGTGATTTTCTTTCTTAGGCAAAGGAGACTGTCCACATCCACCCTTACTATCTCACCTCACTCATAAATCACTTTTTATTCTTAAAGATCATTCTCAGCCTACATTCTACCTCCAATGAATTCTCTCAAGTCAGCAGACTGACACAGTCCACTAACAGGAATTCAAACAAATAATTTAAAATCTTGTTGCCAGCTTTCTGAAGCCTCCAATGGCTCCTTTTATTTAAAGAACTCATTTATAGGGGTGCCTGGGTGACTCTTAGGTCATGATCTCACAGTTATGAGTTCAAGCCCTACATTGGGCTCTTTGCTGACAGCTCAGAGCCTGGAACCTGCTTGGGATTCTGTGTCTCCCTCTCTCTCTGCCTGCCCCCCCGTTCACACTCTGTCTCTCTCTCTCTCTCTCTCAAATATAAATAAACATTAAAAAAATGTTTTAATAAATAAAGAACCCACTTACGAGATAAAGTATAAGTAGACTTTGCTGCCAACAGAGAACTGAAGACAAAGAAGATAATAAGTTTATTGTGTAACTATGTACCTCAAACTCAGGCCCTGGGGTCTAGGTGGCATCTGGGAAATGTGTTTTTTATTCACATGGAAAGTGGGAATACAGCATTTCATTTACCTACTGCTGTAGGTAACCTTATGATGATGTGATGAAGAACAAAGTGACTTCTCTAACACTCCCAACTTTAGGTAAAGGCAACATTGATTTAAGATGAACAGAGGAGAGGGTCTACTATATTACCCTTTTTCTTATCTTTATTTCTTTCTGAACTAGAAGGAGAAGTAGTCGCTGAAGAAATCTGACCAGCAAACTGAAAAGGAAGCACCCGTTAACCAAGAGCAAAGACATGGTGTCCCTGTTGTATGGCTGCAAAATCCATCACGACTTCCTGTTGGCTCTGGACGCCATGTCCTGCTTGCAGGTAAACAGCTCTCTCCTACAACACAACCCTTTCTCACTAACCATTTCATCTCCAGATCTCAGCTTTAACATCCAAATATGGTTGTTCATCGGACACACAAGGAAAGTTGAGCCTAGTGGCTGTTTCTTATTTAATGCTGAGGTCTAGGTAACCTATGACAGCATACCTTTCCATGTTCATCAAAAATCTGTGACACAGAGAAAGGGGTTGTTTCCTTAGATTGGCCATAAAACTCTGTTCTAAGGGATAAGTGGGAGAAACATTAAGCTGGAAGTCCTCTGACCTGGCTTCTAGAATTCGAGCTTACCCTACGCCATGAAAGGAAGTCATTTCACATTCTTGTGTGTTTAGTTTTCTGAAAAGGAAAAAGGTGAGACTACCCTTCTAGTAACTTTCCATTACTGACATTCTCGCCCAGGTTAGCCCTGTGATAAAAAGCATGACTCTGGGTTTCTGAGATCAAAGCATGTTCTACCACTTCCTGTAACTTTAGCCAAAGTACTTAACGTTTCTATGCCTTAGTCTCCTCAACAATAAAATGGGAATAAATAATAATACCTACCTCACAGGGCTTTTATGAACATTAAATGGGACAATGTGCTTGTAGCAATATCTAGCACTCAGTAAACACGGAATAAATGTTAGCTATTTTTATTATGTGACTCTTATTTTTGATGTGCTTTATCTTTATTTTCTAAGAAGGGTCATTATAAACCTGAAATGATTTGATGTTGTAGTAACTTTTAAGGCTGTTGTAACAAGGACAGGAGTTTTAGACAAATCAAATGGGAAGGCAGTCAAACTATTTGAAAATGATTCTTACCTTTTTCCAAATTTAATTCATCATCTTGTCTGGCTTGGAAAGAATATAAAGCCTTGCAAAGACCACTGCCGAGCTGGGCCACACCAGACGCTGAAAGTTGGATCCAGTAATAATTAGTAACGCTGTGTCAGTAGGCAAGATGAATATGATGGGAAGCTCTTCAATTATTGAATAGTGTGGTGCTGAGCTTCTCAAAGGGAAAGTTTATAATTTCACATAATCTTCGTTCCTGGGTATAGTAACCATTTATGATATACCTACTGTGTATATGGACTATGTATATTATATAATCGAAAACTATATCATAGTATGGAAAATAATGAGTCTGGAGAAAAAACAATAAAGATGACAGTTTAAAGTTGTTTCCCACATGAACTTGTCATCACCAGTTAGCTAGTATGTGTGGTAGTTGAAGCATATTTTGGAAAACATACACCAGTTTTGCCATTCAGGAATAGATCAGAGCCAGCTAGTGCACGTGTCTGTTACCACCCTCCCTAGGTACTGATGGAACTATTTCTTAATGCGATCGCGAGTCTTTAATACACCAAGTGGACCATAACGTCCTGGGTTTTACTGAAACTCCTTTCACCAACTTCTCATCAAGAAACTTGAGAATCAAGGTTATGGCAACTATAGTTAAACCACAAGGGACAATGGTAGGGTGTGTGTGTGTGTGTGTGTGTGTGAGCTTGTATCTGTGTGTTGAAAGGTGAAATGTGGTGGGTGTGAGCTGGCAAATGGCTAATATAAGGCAGCTGAATAAAGGGAGTAGGTGGGGTCGGGATCACCGTGTTTCTCACAGAAAGGACAGGATTTCCATGGAAGTTTGGAGGAGGCAGTGGAGACAGAACTCCTCACAAGGGTTTGAGGTTGAATGTAAGGACAGCAGATGCAGACTGTCTGAATAACACGGATGCCAGTCATCAAAGGTACCTTCTCATATCATACATTTTTTCCTCAACCCTCCACTTTTTGACTCCTTCCCAAATTTTGGATAACATCTGCACAGAAAGCTACAGATACCAACAAATGAATCAGTCCTAACTGAAATGCAAATTTCTTTGAGCTGATATATGCCCAAAGGATTCTGAAAATAAAATGTAAATGTAGCAACGTGCTTTACCAATAGAACCTCCCCCAGATTATTGTGGGCCTGGGATTACCTGCAGATGAAGCACTCGGGATTCTCTGCCCACCACAAGATGCCCTGCTCACCTTCATCAGAAAAGGCCGAGATATTTTCACATAACTATGTGTCTGTTGCTGTTTAAATTGTTAAAAAAAAAAAAAAAGTCATTTTTAACAACACTGTCATCAAAAGTATTTATGAGAAGTAACTCTTCCACAGCTGTTTTCCTAAGGAATTTGTTTTTTTAATTTTGGGGGGAGAGTATAAATGAATTATTCAATAGTTTTAAAAACTCTACCATAAAGCTTTCTTATTTCTAAAGCCTTAATATTTTCAAAATTAGACAATTACCGCATTTTACACCCTGTGTTTGCAATTCTGACGTGCACCTCAAGGTCAAATAATAACGTTCACAGCATTACTTCTACAAATTCAACTTTAATTGGCTTTAATAAAAGTGAAATTGCCATGACTCAATCTGCCATGATTGAGACCATTTTAGAGCTGAGTTTCAGGGGCGCCTGGGTGGCGCAGTCGGTTAAGCGTCCGGCTTCAGCCAGGTCACGATCTCGCGGTCCGTGAGTTCGAGCCCCGTGAGTTCAAGCCCCGCGTCGGGCTCTGGGCTGATGGCTCAGAGCCTGGAGCCTGTTTCCGATTCTGTGTCTCCCTCTCTCTCTGCCCCTCCCCCGTTCATGCTCTGTCTCTCTGTCCCAAAAATAAATAAACGTTGAAAAAAAAAATTTTTTTTAAAAATTTAGAGCTGAGTTTCATGGAAAAAGCCCCCTTATCACAAGGTGGTTACAGCTCCCCCTTCTGATTGGAAATGGAAAACAGCTGCAAGGTACAGTGACCCACATGTATGCACATGCTCATTATCAATCCTTATAGTGTATCACCAGGAAAATACACCGGTGTGAATTTTTTAAATTATGCTCACACTTTATCCACGTCATGTACCATGTGAAATGGATGAGACTAGAGTATATCACAAAATCTTAACAATTTAGGCACATAGAAATTTTATTCTAGAGGTATGTTCAAAGAATAAAGTTACGGTATGAGGAAGATGAAGAATCCACAGAATTACTAGCTCCTCATATTTAGTCCACAAAGAATGTATTCATTTGTGATTAACTCTTGTTACTTCACCCAGGAGTAAGACATAAATTTATCTTAAAATTCCACAACTGGGATTTGGGACATGTGGCACATGTAATTCATAATAGCCTTTTTGCCCTGGTACTATTTGAAGCCACTCCATACAGCAAACCCAGTCAAGAAATTACAACCAAATCTCTTAAATTTTTACCTTTTCTTTCCACCTGAAGATGGAGTTACTGCAGGGATGGTTGGGTTGAGGTCTTTGCTCAAGTTCTGCTAACACTGATGACAGTTTGTAGGAGTTTGCTTGCAAAAGGTCTAGTTTCAAGTTGGTCTGTGGATACATCATTTGGCCATGTGAGTAAATTTCTAGAACATGAGGTACGACTGGATGGGTAAAGGGATATCAGGATAACTTCCAAGATGACAAAGAGGTCTAGAAAGGTACACATTCAACTTCATGCAGATAGGCACAGAAAATGCTAAAGGGGGCAAAAAGTGGACACTTTCAGTATTTTAAAGGAAAGGCTTAGTTGTGAAGTGCACCGCATTCTGGACTCTTCTATACATAGGGTAAACCAGAAACCTTGATAGATACATTACTCAGTATTTTGTGGCAACAAATAGCTTTACTCTGAGCTATTTTCTGCTGAGCAGTGAGAAAGGGAATAATGAGTGTTGATTGCAGAAGGTAGACTTCCAGAGGCCTTGAAGAAAGGATGTTGAACATTGTGCTCAGCATTGTGAACACAACTGAACTTGTATCGATAGAATCCAACTGAAATAGTGTGAGATGGGTTTTGTTGCTGCTGCTGCTGCTGCTGTTCTTGTTTTTCTTAAAGAGATTAGGTCTTATATTACCCAACAAGTTTGCAGTAACACTTCTGGACACTGGAAACAATGGTCTGGAGTATCTGAGTATAAAAATACGTGAAGCTAGGGGTGTCTGGGTGGCTCAATCAGTTTAGCATCCTGACTTTTGATTTCGTCTCAGGTCATGATCTCACACTTTGTGAGTTCGAGCCCCACATCAGGCTCCCTGCTGACAGTGCAGAGCCTGCTTGGGATTCTCTGTCTCCTTCTCTCTCTGCCCCTCCCTCGCTTTCTCTGTCTCTGTCACACACACAAATAAATAGATAAACATTTTAAAAAATAAGTGCAGCTAAAGACACACTCCTAGTTCTGAATTTGACCTCCTGTTCTCCATTTGACCTTGAACTAGAAACTTCGTAATAACTTCTTTGTTAAGCTGTATTCAGTTAGGGTAAACCAAATAACAGAGTCTAAACATTGGAAGGGGACTGCTTATCCAATCTCTTCCTGACCATTATTTCTTCCTTTTCCACATATCCAGCAGGGGGATTCCTAACCCTAACATTCTTGCCAAGGGACCACAACACCTCCGGTTGGACTGAACTGAACTGAACACCTCTGATCGACTGCATTGTGGGACAGGCTTACCTAAGATGAAACCAAAACCCACCACATATCTTCTACCATTAGACCTAGCCTGCATCTGAGAGCATCATAGGACAAATCTCCTTCCTCTCCTATGTGGTGCTCTTTCCAGTGTCTGAAGATAGTATCTATTCTAAATATATTCAGTTTCCACAACACTTTCTCCTAGAACATGTGTTATCAACATTCTTCTTCTTTCAAATATGGCACTTGAAGGACAAAGAGGCAATGAATTAGGAAGAATTTAAATGAAACAGAGTTTCCTCCTGCAAGAAACCTTCCCTGGGTAGACTTCGTGTTATCCATCGGATGCAGGGGTGTGTAGCCAAGTTACACGGATATTTGCCATTCGCTGCTCAAAGGTTCATGTTTACTCCATCATAAGCACCATTAATTCAGGAGCCAGACCCTCCCGGACCTTATACCCTCCACTATGTGGATCAGGCCAGCATGTACCCAGATGATCCCAATACATGTTCTGTGCTGGTAATGATGATGACAAAATTCTATGCAAGAACAACCAAAGAAATAAACTTACAACTTAACACCATCAAAAAATGCTCCATATGACTATTTTGGTAAATACTACTTGCATGGAGTTAGAAAACCAAACATTTTGCACTATCACAGAAAATGTTCTACAGACTGCTTTATAATTTCATAAAAACTATAGCCATGTGTCACTGCAAATATGTTAGAGCTCTGTTCCCAAGTGAACAGAATTCAGGCCTTTCTTTCCCTAAGAGTGTTAGGTTTGTTTTTCCAACAGCACCTCCTCTAAAGGAAGCCTCTGCTAAATAATCGATTAAACTGTACCTGGCTATATCTGTCTCCTTTCACCAAAGAACTACTGAAATTACCTGTTTGGACAGAATTATTAGGTACCTGCTTTCACAAGACAGTTAGGCTAGGTACAAGGTAAGGACAGCTGGCCCAGCTTCCTATATCCTACAAAACATTGCTAAAGATTTTATCGCTTCCTGAATTCTTCTCATATTAACCCCCGTCAACTTCCTATTTCTGTAATCATAGCAGAAAACCTGCATCTAGCACACATAGTTCATAGCATCTGTTTGCCTTTATTCCTGTATAGAATTCACAGCACTTTGCTAACCTCTCTTTCACCTGGGCTCCTCTGAAGCGGCTGCATTGTCCATCACTCCCACAAATGCCTGGGGGCTGCTGAGGTCCAGGCTCTCAGCAAAAAGGCCCAGAGTTGCCTCTCTCCCTGCCCTCTCCTGACAGCACCTCCCCTCCCCTCAGACAACCTCAGCCTCTGAAGTTTTTTCCCTTTTTCTCAGGAGCTTTTGCCACACACACCCAGACTACCCCCTCACTCTGTGCCTCACATCTTTCCGCTCCCCTGTTATTTTCAGAAGACCGTGATGTTCGCTGAGGGATCAGTGGAAAGTGGAATCTTCATAGTTACCAGGTTTTCAGCTCTCCTCTGTGCACTGTGCTGACATTTTCTAACCAACACTATATCCTCACAATAACCTTCTGAAGTAGGGACCAATATCCCCATTTTACAGATGAGAAAACTAAAGTCGTCCCAAGTCACTGTAAATGACAGGGCTGGATCCAGATCCAGACCTTTCTGAATGCAGGCCCTGGTTGTGGGTTTGTGTGTGTGTGTTTAATCACTTTTCCTAACTGGGTTAAAGTACACGTGGTTTCCAGACCTTGATGGAATTATTCTATTTTGGGGAATTCTATTTTAGGCACAATTCTTTTCCAGGAAGGACACTAAAGCAAACATTTCTAAGTTGAATTTTTCCGGATCCCTCAAACTGTTCATCAAGGAGGTGACTATAGGAGCTCTCTTCCTAGAATGTTGTATGTCATGAGAAAAGAGAGGCAAAGAGAGGTCAAATGGGCCCCGAAAACAAGCATCCTAAAAATAACTCTTTCATCATTAAACCTAGGAAGGTGGAATCTGCAAATATTTACCTCGTCCATTAAGGCTGCTGTGATTCTTTGGCTCTCTGTGTCCAAGAAGGCGGAGTTGCTAGAGTAGGATTTCAGCATTTGTTCCAAACCTAGCAATGAAATAATTCTCTCGGTCACCGCTGTCCATCCTGCCCTGGCGGAACACAGCTGAGAGGGGCCACGGGCAGCGGAGCCTGGGCCCAGAGGTGATACCAGGAGGGTTTCCCAATGGCTGAGGCTCTTTCTGCACGTAGTTGTTACTAAATTTTACTGAACCAGTGGCCTGTACCTTCATTTAATGAAATTTGAGAAGTGCTGGAGTTAAAAAAAATCTTGATTATTATTTTGCAAGATGAGCTTTTGAATCTCCTTGCGGACCCAGTCCGTGGTCCATTCCCAACACTTCCCACAGTGTTAGGCTCTTCCTCACTATGATATTTAGGTTTCTAAACATTTCACTCCCTCGGATTTCCTGACAGGGATTACATTTCAACGTGTCGCTCTGGTCCACATAAGATAAGCTCCATATTCCAGAATCACAAGTGTGGGGTCGTTTTTATTATCCGTATCCCTTTAGAGCTGCTTCACATTCTGACATACCTAGCTTCCTCATTTGGAAGGATAGTTTAAAAAGAAACAAACAAGAAAACCAAAAGCTGTGTGCACAGGTTTACCACGTTTTCAACCAAACAAATTGTCCCTCGTTCCAGCCATTTCAGAAACACAGCAATATGCTGCATTTCTGGAAATGGTGACATAGCTCTCTCAAATAGACCAAAGTGTCATTTCCAGCCTGTTTGTGCTCTCCTGTCTTCTTTCCCATTGTTCTTTATTCAGACAAATTAGGTTTGACATAGGATTCTTTAAATGAGATGGTCCCTGCCCCAGTCTGCAAAAGTGGAATCACCCTAACTCTGAAGGAACCCTCCAAGTAGAACACTTATCAGGCCACTCACAGATACAATTACACACCTGCCCGGTCTCTTGAGGCTTTTTCGATATCTTTTTGCAGTCTCAACAGTTTGGATTTTATTGAAGACTCTTGTCGCTCTTTATTCATTGCATTGTTAAGATCTTCTTCCTTTAGGGGGAGAAAATGATGCTTAACAATTTAAGGAGAAAAAAGTAAGGGTTGCTCCCCCTGGCTATACTGATACTTTCACTGATAACTGTATTTAATATTAACTGGACAGGAGAAAAAGAGTAAAAGAATAAATAAATAAAAGCAGGATAACCTTTGGTTTTATACGGATTGTTCTACTTGTTCTAGGCCTGCTTACTATGAAAACATCTTGCCCACAGCTTGTCAGTACATAGCCGAGGACTTCCTTAATAGAACACATTATTGTTGAAGGAAGAGCCTTACTATAGTTATTTCATAGTTTCTTGATAAGTAAATTGGTTTTTTGGATACATGTTGCTCTCTATTTGTCTTGGTTCCAGTTAGAGTTCTTTAAACGTCCAATGTAGCATCATGTGTTTACCTTGAACCAGGACTGCCTACGGAGTGGAACAAATATCTGTTATGTTCTGCTTTCTTGGCCAGCTGCTGGGAACACGTGAGCTCTTCCCAGAATGGGTCTATAATTTAGTCAAGCCTTGAAGCATATCATGAAGAGAGCTAACAATTCAAGGCCACATTCATTCATGAATGGTGCAGACAGGAATGCGTGATTCAGCAAGTGCCAAGGCAAGAAAGTTTCAAGGAGGCTAGAAGACTTCACCAGGATTTTTCAGTCCAGGGAAAAGAAGTCAAAGGGTACCTCGGGTAGGGGAAATGGCTCAAGCCAAAGGATAGAGGGAGGACTACAAAAAAACGTATCAGGAACAATCAACAGACCAGCCATTTGCGTGAGCAAACATAGTGGAAGGAAAATTTGTCTTCGTAGTTTAAGCCAGATTTTTGGGCTGAAGTAGAGATTTTATCCTACAAAATGTGAGAAAGTAATAACAATACCTGAACTTTCACATACATTATTTCAAGATCTAAATGAGGAAAAAAAAGAGGATGTTAAGGTCAGGTGGCGAGGGGCTGAACATGAGTGTAGCAGAGGGACAGGAACCCTTGGAGAAAGAGGGGACACCAATGACTGAAGATGGCACTAAAGGAGTCAGGACTTCTCCAATATGGAAGGAGAAAAACCAGGATCCTGAAAGTTGGTGGAGAGATCATCACAAAGAAATGGAGGCATGAGAATTTAGAGCAAAGCAAACAGCCATTATAGAAATAATGAGCTCTAGATAAAAATATTTATATATTGTGAATTACATATTATAAAAGTATGTATCTTTATTACATGTGATTCTCACAACAAGTCTATGAGGTTGGCTTTATTTCCCCCATTTTACCTGTGACACTCAGAGACATAAATGAAGGCCCAAAGGAAACAGCTTGAAACCCCGCTCTTCTGAGTCCCAGTTCTCTTCCCCATCTGCTCCTACACATGCCTGCCCATGGTGGTCGTCACACCCCACATGAGCCCCAAGGGAACTGCATGGCTGCCTACCTCCAACCCTCAGGACTTCCTTGCTGGAGAAATGCACATCACACTCTGGCTCCCATGCCAGGCTGAGACTTCATTTGGGTTGTTTAGGGACACCTATTGTTTACAAATGTATTTCCAGAGATGGATCACTACTGGATCAACTTGAGGCTAGAATATACTGCTGTCCGTTAACTTTCTTAAATTTGTCCTTCTCTTCCAAAGATTTTGGAAAGAAGATCAATACTGAAGGTGGCCTATGAAACTTCAGATACAATCTTCTGAGCATGGCCTTATGGTAACCTTACAAATATTTTCACACTGGTCACCAGCCCCTCAATATCTGTACTCTTATTGGTCTGTCTTACCCTAGTCCATGTACATTTCTTGGCACTAGATATAAACCAGTCTATACTTACTGCTAATGTCTAGTAAGTCAGAATTTGGGGGTGTTTTGCTTTGAGGATATTAAGAAAATCCCGTTTACACATTTGGAGATACAATCCGTTCATTTAGACAACAGATATGTAGTCATCAGCTTTGGTACACAGAAGTTCCATAGAAACCCAAAATTTCCATGGGCATGGCAATTAAAGATAAACTGTCATGGCTGCCTCCTTACATTTCACTGGAAGCCTAATCAAATATTCAAGGAGAATGACCCTTATTTTATTGACAAGTTATTCAATAGGGGCACTTTTTTTAAGAGAATAACAAAAATACTTTATTGTACGTTTCCCATCTAAGAGGTCACCTATTAAAAAGGATAGAGAAAAAAAAAAGAAGAGCACTTCCCCTATCAAATCTTCCTTTCCACTCCCATTGCTACCTTTGTTACTGCTCTGAGCAGACATTGCTGTTGCTAATTCACTTCACCGTTGCCAGAATAGGAAAAAAAAAAGATTTGATTAAAGAAATAAGTGGCCACTTATGGCTATTTGGAGGATGGGGAGGGAAAAAGCTGGTCAGGTGTCATCTTTGTGCCTAATCTGATGGGCTTTCCCCCTCCCTCATCTTTTATTCCCTGCACAGGACTCCTGGGATGTTGACTTCAGCTACACTTTTAATTCTAGAGCAGGACATGACCAGTAGGCTAGTTCCCTATACAGGGAGAAATGAACCTTCCCAGTCTGGACCTTGAAAGTCTGAGTGAAATATAGCAGAAGGCACAGGGAGGAGCTATGGGGAATTCTTCCTGCAGATTTTGGTAACTAATGATCAGCTTCTAGAACACTGTAATTAAGGGTAACAAGAGGGGAGCAGAAGACAAAATCTTTGAGGCATGATCCAAGAAGACAAAGAATTTACCCCAAATTAACAAAGAGGTTAGATGATTGATCAGTTTTTAGCAAGTTTCATATAATAGTAGAATCATCCAAATGCTCTCAAAATAAGTTTTTGTAATATGGTTCAAGATTTTCAAAGTCAAAGACCATGAAGAATGTTGATAACGATTCCCACATTTGAGGAGTCATGCCTTTGTATAATCTCCTCCACTTAAATGTGGGCCATGCTTATTGATTTGGTTCTAACAAATAGAATACTAAGGGATGTCACTTCTGAGATTAGCTTATGAAGACTAAATTCCATCTTGGACACTCTAGCTCGGTCTCTTTTGGATCACCAGTTCTGGGGGAAGCAGACATTTTGTGACATGTTGTGAACCTCCCATAGGTGGAAAGACCTGCATGGCAAGAAGCTGGTATCTCCAGCTACCAGTCGGGAGGGGCCGGAGGCTTGCCATCAGCCACATGAGCTCAGAAGCAGGTCGTCTCTCAGGAGAGCTTTGACATATCAGCACTCCTGGCTGACACCTTGAGGGTGAAGCCATACCTAGATTCCTGACCCACAGAAACTGTGAGGTAATAAATGCTTGTTTTAACCAGTTATGCTTGGGGATAATTGTTATGCAACAATAGACATCCAATATGATATACAGTGATTATTTACAGATCATGAAACGTGTCTGCCTGGCATTACTCTTCTATAGAAGACTGAGTATAAAGATTCAGTCTGGAATCCCGTTTAACTTTCCTCCCTTCCAAAGAACACCAAAGACATATTTCTGTTGCCCAGTTTGTAAACCACATACTGTTTTTTATTTATACAGACTATGAAAAAACCAATACTTTCATTTATAATTGATCTCAATTTTTTTTTTCAAAGTGAATCCCTCAATATATGAGTAAGGTGCCCCATTAATGGAACTTCCTTCCATTCCATACTTACAAAGTAATCGGTTAATAGGAAGTCAGATTTATTTTCTGTGGATGAGACTGCAGTTTCTTCCATGAGAGCCTGGATGTCTTTTTCAACATCTATCTTGTTGATGGCACAGTGAATCTGAGTGTGACACTGAAAAGCCAAGAAAGCAGAGCAAGTTTACTGAAGAATGTTTCCTGCCAGTTCTTACCATGCATATCAGAAATAGAGAAATCTTTACTACTCACTGTAGTCAGGGTTTGGCCAAAAACAGAAATATGTTGGGTGTACTGGTTTAAGTTATTGTATAAAAGTTTAATTCTTTCCTTCTCCAGCTCCAGGATGCTCTGAAAAGGATGGAAAATGGTGTAAGACTGGCCCGTTGTTGTGCAAAACTAATGTTACCTACCAAGCACTGACACATCCGAAGAAAGTCTGAATGAACTGTTATGTGAGTGCCTCTTGTTTATGCCACATCCAAGCTGCAGTGGGGGGGAGACTGGTGTATTTCCTGTTTAGTCTTATGTAGGATTGGTTTAACTCACATATGTTCCCCAGGCTGTTTTGGTCCAAAAGGTATATAAGGTGATGTTGTGGATTACCTGACATTCACAAAAAAAAGGGGAGAAAAGGAATAATTTGAAAAGCATCTGTGAGTTCTAGAGAAGGAGAGCGAAGCCCAGTAAAACCCGTATCCATACCTTGGAAGTGCGTTTAGACACTAAATATTTTTAGAACTGTTTATAGTACATACAAGGCATTCTGCTAGCCTCTGCGGGGCAGGTGAATTTAAGGAAACTATTGAAAAGAGCAGAGCCCCAAAGTCTGATCAACTCATAATCCTGTCCTAAAATTAGGCCTGGGGGGTCAAAGACCACTGTGTGAAGGTGGGAACATAGCCTTTCCACTTTGTGTGGAATGATAAAAATTCTACTCCTAGAGTCTCGTTACTTTTACCTAGGAAGGGTAAACAAAGGAATGTCACATTTCCCTTGTTGGTCTTAAGATTTTAGAAAAAGTTAGTTATTAGGCTTTTGCCACTCACTGCTAGCTGGGCTGCTGATTGTTTTGAGGGAGTGCAGGGAAATTCAGCTGCTAGGCATTGTGTGAGAAGGCTGGGCCAGATGGGATTCCTAGGCCATGTGGGGGAGGGGGGAGGCTGCTGGGTATGTGCACAGAGGACTTTGGGCTTTGATGGCGGTGGTAGGTGCCCAAGACCACATGCTCATCATCCCATTTTTGTAAGGACAAAGCCTGGGCGTCCCTGCTTTGTTCAGAGGTCAGGTTGGTTGCTCTCACGCCCACCATCCCACCCAACTCCATGCCACACGATAAAGAGGACTCAGCAATAGTCTTTCATGAAGAAGGCTTTGGTCAAATTGGTGGGTAGCATTTCCATAGGAAGTAAGAAGGTCAAGTCCTTCTCAAGGCCTTTGGCAGGGTGGGGGTAGTGCAGGGGGGTGGTCACAAAGATCATTGGGTTCTCCCATCTGCCTCTCTAGGCACATCTATAGGGCCCACTGACCTAATACAGTATGGCGGTCCTTGATATCCCTGTGGTAGATCACATTCACATTCAGTTGTTATTTTATCTATGGTGCATAGTCACTTTAAACTTTTGTAAAAATTTATTTTTTTTTAAATTGTGGTAAAACTTGCATAACATAAAACTTACCATTTTAACCACTTTGGAAATTTTTTTTTGCGATGTTTATTTGTTTTTGAGACAGAGAGAAACAGAGCGTGAGGGAGGGAGGGAGGGGCAGAGAGAAGGAGACACAGAATCCGAAGCAGGCTCCGGGTTCTGAGCTGTCAGCGCAGAGCTTGATGTGGGGCTCGAACCTACAAGCTGTGAGATCATGACCTGAGCCGAAGTCAGACACTTGACTGACTGAGCCACCCAGGCACCCCTTAACCACTTTTAAGTGTACACATCAGTATCATTAAGTACATTCAACATTGTTGTGCGACTATAGTTATCATCCATCTCCAGAACTTTTCTCATCTTGCAAAACTGAAACTCTACCCATTAAGCCAAATTCCCCATACCCCTTTTTCCATACCCCCTGTCAATCATCATTCTACTTTATGTCTTCTATGAATTTGACTACCTTCGGTATCTCACATAAGAGGAATCATATAAATTTTGTCCTTTTGTGTCTGGCTTATTTCACCTAGCATGAAGTCTTCAAGTTTTACCCATGTAGCATGTGACAGAATGGCCTTCCTTTTTAAGACTGAATAATATTCCATTCTATGTATATTCCATGTTTTGTTTATTGGTATATAGTCATTTTAACACTGCTATTAAATGCAAGTAGTAAAAAGCTCAGGCAGTAACTATGAAAATTTATGCCGATCACATGAAAATTTCAATTCTTTGCCAAGTGTCATGACATTCTTGAAGCAAGAAGCCAGAGCTCTGCTCTCCCATGGCCACTTCTTTATTGAGTCAGAAGCTATACAACTTTTATAAGTCAGTGGGAGAAAAATGCCTTTGTTTCTGTTCTTAGTCTCCTGAGTCTGTCTTCAATACTGTCAGGCACCAGCCATGAAAGTGGTTGTGTGCCCTCAGTTTCCCAGACATAGGATTAAAGACACAGAAAAGTAGCCTATCCAATGTATTGCTTCTTCCAAGGACAGAGATATATGCTTCCTAACCAATCTATAGGACAAATTCTGCTCAGTTGCTTGAACCTCAACTGGAACCATATTCAATAAGAGACTTTACACCTTAGAGAAAGATTTAGAGAAACACCTGTTCTAGTTTAGCACCATGAACAAAGGACAGGAAAAAAAACAATGTGTTTAAGAACACATTGTATCCTAGTGGGCAGCTGTTTCCTTATTTTGACAAGTGCTGAGCCACTAGCCTCAATTTGAGACTGGAACAACCAGTATCCCTTGGTGGAGATGGTAATGGTTAAGAGATTTTAATTACATTTCAGAGAAATCATTAAAATGATCTATGTTTGCTCATGAAAAGAGGCAGAGATAAATTCCACTGTGCAAAGGGGAAATCCATATCTCATCTAATGAATTATTGCTTTCTATTATCATTTTATTTTTGTATAAAGTGGGTGGCAGAGAAGCAAAATACTCTGAAGCAACTGAAACTGTCCTCCTCTGCTTTTACAATAGTGTGTACGTGGAGAGTATGGTCAGAGTTAGCAGATTTGAAGTCTATCTGTGGCCCAGGCACTGTGAGAATTCATCCTCTTCATTCATTTTTTTTGGTCCTTCTGTCCTGGCCTCCTGGTCTGCACTACCCAAGAAATTTGGACAGATTTCATCTAAATTGCTTTCATAAAACTGATCAAAGAAATATCATGTTCTTTCTAGAGCAAGAACTCTCAAATTTTAGTATGCATAGCAATCACCCAGATGCCTTCCTAAAACCATTCAAAGGTTCTGATTCATCCCATTTAGGGATGATTCCGCTCAGGAATTGGAATTTTAACAAGCATGCTAGCTGCTTTGAAACATTATCTTGGGACTATGAAGGGCCACAAAAAATTTAATTTAAAAATTATTTTTAATTCTTCCACCTAGAGATAACCCATTAGCATTTTGGTGTATTTCAGTCCATCTAGGTGGCGTGTATGTAAGATTTTTTCTTTCTAATTATCTATCAAATTAGTCAAATTGGTACCCTGTTTTTTCACTTAACTTAACAAAAGCAATTTTTCATGTTGTTAGTCTCCCAAAACACCACTGAATATGGTCTATTTGTGGGATTGCATATAGTGTATTTGATTCATTTAGCCGTCCTCTTAATGTTAGCCTGCTGAATTGTTTCCTCCCTTTTGTTTTTAATGTATTTTGAGCAGAAATTGGTTTGTTTTTCAGCTATGTTCTCAAGATGGATTTATAGAAAGAAATTTATGTTTTTCAACATGGGTTCTAGGAGAGAATTAAGGCCTAAGGTCATAAGGCAGCTTTTTACACGTTGTGAGTGACCATCTGCCCCCCTGCATCTAGATTGGTACCAGTCACTACAACCCTTAGGAGAACTGGGAGCAGCCACTCAGATTATTTTCTGTGTTCTGCGGTTCAGATGAAGAATACTGGTTGAGAAAGTGAACGTTCTTAATGCCCTTGACACTTACTGCAAATAAGTTTCTAAAATAAATAATTCCTTGAGTAAGTTCTGTTAGTACCAAACATTTGGCTCTTGGTAATTCTTACTAGCGTGGCTATTATTTTTCAAAATATATTAAAGATTATTTCTACCAGATGAACTGTTTTTTCTTGGAGGGTAGGAAATATGACTTGAACATAGTATGATTATAAATAATAAGACTAATTTTACATGTGGCTTATGGAATTGGTTTTATAACTTCATAACCACATTTGAAACCTCACATTTCTTGGGATCTAGTAAATCCTGCCTCAAATGCAGGTCAATGAATGTTTTCTGAAAGAATTTGTAAATCTAATTTGGAGAGTAAGAAGGGGTAGGAGGATACCTTAGAGGACATTTGAATGAATTCTTATACTCCATTTTTGCAGAAGATTGGTGGAAGAATGGAGGAAAAAATGAAAATGAGGGAACTTTGTTGTCACATTTCCACCTCCCACACTTACAATAAAATTCCCCATTAATTCTGCTCAGCCCACTTTTGTTATGTGTCTTTATGAATATAACTTTCTACTTCTGAGTTTGCAAACAATAGTGTAAACACAGTGATATGTGAGTCAGCGACTTGTTGGTGTGGACTGAGTATAAACAAGTCAAGGGAATACAAAATAAGGGAATCGTTCTTGGTTAGGGCCAGGCAAGGATGACTTACTTGGCAGAAGTTGTCTCGAGTGGGTTTGAAAGGCTGGGCTTGACTCAGGAGGCAGAAGGTGGCCCTAAAGAGGCTGCAGTAAAAGGGAGTATGTGAACTAAAAGGGAGAGGGGGTGAAAGATTGGTGGCTGCTAACATGCTGGTAAAAAATAAACCAGGACACAAGAAGGACGAAAAGAAATCTTTCTTTTCCTCATGGAGATTCTGATTTTGACTTAGATTCTTTGTTAATTGTTTAAAAATAAATGTTTATTCATTTATATATTTTGAGAGAGAGAGAGCATGAGTGGGGATGGGCAGAGAGAGAGGGAGAGAGAGAGAGAGAGAGAGAGAGAGAGAGAGAGAGAATCCCAAGCAGGCTCCTCACCATCAGTGCAGAGCCTGATGTGGGTTCAAACCCACAAACCATGAGATCATGACCTGAGCTGAAATCAAGAGTCAGAGGCTTAACTGACTGAGCCACCCAGGTGCCCTGACTTAGATTCTAATAAAAAATCTTGAGTCTTAAATATTTTTAAAGCTGAGTTGAAAGGATTTTTAAAAAAAAAAAACTTCAAGTGTAATGAACATACAGTTATATTAGTTTCAGGTGTACAATATAGCGATCCAACGAGTCTATACATGAGTCAGCGCTCATCATGTAAGTGTACTCTTCGCTTATAGGGAACTTAACCTATTTCACCCATCTTCCCTCCCCCAATTCTGCTCTGGCAACCACCAATTCGTTCTCTATATTTAAGAGTCTGTGTTTTTGTTTGTCTGCAAAGACATCTTTCAAAATGTAAATAAATGTGTATCTTGTCACCATCAGAGAATCTTTACAAACAAAGAAGATCCTTTCCATGATGCTTCAATATAAAAGTTAATGCTGCTAAAAGGGGGATGGGTCTGGAGGTCAGGTGTAGGAGGACTCTAATAGGAAGAAAGAAAACTTAGAAAAAAGGAAAGAGAGACCTAGTAAGAGCCTCTGAGAAGGTAGTCATTAAGAGCAGTTATCTAAGACATTTTGAAGGCCAACTGGATGTCACCTACACCAGACAGGGCAGCCATACCGGTTAAGAACCATAATTATCCTCCATTGCCATGATGTAGAGGTGAGAAGGGTAAAGACATAGAGAAATATTTTTCTTATCATCCTTGAAGGGTGTCTGGAAGATGGGATGGGAACAGCAATTTCTTTCCCATAATCTAACAGGGCTTCCAAGGAAGCCAGCCTCTGTGGACAACCACAATGCCACTGAGCAGTCCCAGGGTATGAGGCAAGACCAGAGCCAGTTTGGAGGGCCAGGTTTCAGATGGATAAGGTTGGAAATTAAATCCTTGGCCCTTTCTCACCATCTGCATGTAAAACCTAGTCAACAAAAGCAAGGAAAATACCAGGACCCTATGTTTGAAGGCATAAATTAAAGAAGGGTTTATTCTCATTTCTTCCTCTATGGCCTAATTTTTGTCTCTCCTTTAATTTCCCCGTTTTTTCCTAACTGCATCTATCCTACCTTGAAAGTGCAATAACAAGAGACTAAACACAGCTCTTTTATTTCTGCTTGCCCAGCTCCTCCATTTCTGCTTGCCCAGCTCCTATTAACGCCGAAGCAGAGAGTAGAGGTTAAGGCTGTGGCATCAGACTGCCTACGTTGAACCTTATTGCCATCTTGGGCAAGTTCTGTCATGTCTTTCAGCCTCCACTCCCTCACTATAAATTGAGAATAAAATTATGACCTCTTCAAAATGTTGTGATGAATGCAAAATGTAATGCAGTGGATATACTTAACCCAGTGCCTGTCCATAAGCAGCACCTGTTACATGTTGGCCATTATCATCCACACATTACTGTGCTTATCGAATTGTATCGTGATTGCCTCTTTTTGCAACTGTACCTTGCTTTAAACATTTTTTTAACTTAAAATATGGGGAAAAAATAAACCCAAACGTTCATGTTCTTAGCACCCAGAATTGAGAATTATTTAAGCTGGTCATATTTATGTTGACTTTAAAAATAGAGAACCAAGCTATTCAGATATACAGTAGTTAGAGTAAGTTTTAAGCCTGGGTTTTTTTGTGTTTTGTTTTTTGTTTTTTGTTTGTTTTTTGTGGGGTTTTTTTTGGTCCTCTGCCAGACTGTCCACAAGCTGCGAGGCTGTATGTGGCAGCCTGTTGAATTCCCATTTCCCTCCTCCAACATACATTCAGTCTATATGTATAAGTTTACAAACACACACATAAAAACACTGTAGTTTGAGGTGTGCGTTTTTCAAATGCTTTAACTTACATACCCTGTATGAATAGCAGTTTCTTTTCTTCAACATCATGTTTTTTGAGGTTAATTTGTGTTTAAGTGTTGTTTTAATTAATATTTATTGCTAGATATATTAGTCTACTTTCTAAATTAGAGCAATTTTTAGAGTAATTCTTCTATTGAGAGGCACGAAGGTTGTGTACAATTTTTTCTGTTATAAACCTGTCTTACAATAAATATTGTTATGCATAACGGTATATAGGTGTAAATTTTTTTTTTTTTAGGATATAAGCCTACGAGGGGACCTGCATGTTGTAAATACATGCACATTTTAGTTTTACTAGATACCATCAAATTATTCTCACTAGAGAGGGACAAGGATTCTTGTTTCCCAGCAATTCTTATTTAGCAGTACTTGGCATTGCTACGTTTTAATTTTTGCCAAGTGATTGAGCATCGTTTCATATGTTTGTCGGTGATTTTGATTTTCCCTTTCGTGACTTGCTCGTTCACACTTCTTCATTTTTATTGGATGATTTGCCACAATTCTTTCTTTAGACGTCTTCCTTGCTGCTAAACTGTACACATCCCAAGTTGAGACGGGACTGTCATTATTGCTCCAGTGCCCGCCACAGAGCCTTAGACACAAAGGAACCGCATTAAGTGATTACTGTATAAATCAGCTCTCAGGCCTAAAACTCATTTCTGAGTACCTAATACTTTACTTTGACAGCACTTTTTGAAGTTAGCTGAGTGCCTTTGTGCCCATTGAGAATTAGATTCTGGCCAATGACACTCAATAAATATTCAGTGGTTATTGTATCCACAGAGAAATGGAAACAATTAGAAGTTATGTGGTTTGTCTAAAGTCACCTCTAGAGTGAGGGTCCTAGCCAAGGGCAGAGACCACCAGGTCCCGTAAGTGTAGATCTGACCTTCATTTTCAAGGCCTCACAGAGCCCAATGGAAGAAGAGAAAAATGTGAGCACAGAACTCACCTGGTAGCAGTTTTCTAATGTGTTTTCCCACTTCAGCCTGGTAGCACAGCCTGCCAGGTTTTTTTGGTAGTAATTTTCATCTTCTTTTGCCAACTTTTCAGTCGATTTTTTCAGTTTACTGAGGAGCTGAAGGAAAAGGTCAGTGTGACATATTCATTAACACATTTATCAAGGCTCTTTGTAATTCCAGGTAAAGAATTATGTATATCCCAATGAGACATTTCTCAACTCCCAGCTAAAGTCATAAACAGTAGCTATAGATGACAAAATCAAAGATTTTTCTCAGAGAAAAGGGGTATCAGACCTGAAAGGAAACCTAAGGGCCTTTCAATATGATGCCTTCATTTTTTTTTTTTTTTTTTTTACAGTTTGTTGATTTATTTTGAGAGAGAGCGAGAGAGAACAGGGGAGGGGCAGAGAGAGAAGAATCCCATGCAGGCTCCACACTGTCAGCGCAGAGCCCGATGTGGGGCTCAAACTCACGAACCGTGAGATCATGACCTGAGTGGAAATCAAGAGTTGGACGCTTAACCAACTGAACCACCCAGGCACCCCTCCTTCAGCCCCTCCTTCAATTTTTCAAATGAGGAAACTGAGGTCCTTAAGTGTGACATGATGTGCCCGTGCTCATCAAATCAAGGAGGAGACCAAATGACAGGTGAGGGGAAACAAGCACAGATTAAGAACCTCCAGCTCAAGACTGTCACCTACTAGTGATTCCTGTACTCTATTTGGTAAATCCTTGTGCCCTGGTGTTTCCTACCAGGACAGGTAGAGATTATGCAGCCATGTAACTTTAGAACTAGATCACCGGTGAAGAGCCTGAGGCACATGCTAATGTTCACCACAAGTTATGGGCAGCTGACAGGTGCTTTCCCCTTATCCTGCTCCCCAGCGATCTGCTCCTTCACAAAGAACCCCCTCTTGCCTGCCACCAAACGTGGCTATCTGAGTGTGAAGTCTTCTGGAAAATCAAAGTGATAAAAAATTCTCTGCACCAGGGTAGCTGAAATTAATTCTCAAAATACTCAGAGAAGTAATGTCACATCTTTGAGAACAAAGGAAGTTGTGTTAACACGAATGATTCTCAAACTTGAATATGCCTAGGAAGGACCTGAGTGCTTATAAAATTGCAGAGTTTTGGGGTCCCACAAGTGCCAATACTGACTCTTTAGTTCTGTAATGGGATTGGGAAATCTGAATTTCGCCATCTCTTCAGGTAATTCTGATGCAAATGGTCCCCAAACCACAGGTGAAGGAGTACCAAAGATCCCTGGGACTTAAGCAGTTTAGGAGTTTCAAGGACAGAGACAAAGACTTTTAAATTTTTTTTTTCAACGTTTATTTATTTTTGCGACAGAGAGAGACAGAGCATGAACGGGGGAGGGGCAGAGAGAGAGGGAGACACAGAATCGGAAACAGGCTCCAGGCTCTGAGCCATCAGCCCAGAGCCCGACGCGGGGCTCGAACTCACGGACCGCGAGATCGTGACCTGGCTGAAGTCGGACGCTTAACTGACTGCGCCACCCAGGCGCCCCAGAGACAAAGACTTTTAAAAATGACCTTCTTTATGCTTAAGAACATTTTGACTAATGTTTCAGTAATGAAGAACATTCAGCCAAAATGGTGAATATTAATACCACTCACTTTATTATTTGAGTTGATATGCTAGCCATTCAGCTGTCCCTCGGCTCTGATGTATGACTTACACAGGACACATCTGGTTTTGTATACCAAGTGTAATGAACCACATTTATCTATGGAAACATGAGCTTGTGAATTTTAACCTGATGACAATATAGTGAAAAGGCTGGAAGTGTGCCATGGCCATACTTTGCTAAATCATAATAATCCTTAGATTCTTACTGAGAATGCTCATCGCCACCCCCTGCCACCCTGGCAATGAGAACGAAGTCACTTTTGAGGTGACTACTCACATTCATCAGCCTACACTAGAGAGCTATTGACTAGAAGTTTCTGCTCAAGAAATTTACAACAAATAATCCCAAATAGATATAAAAGAAGAATGTAGAGTTTTATATTCTTATTTAAGGAAATTCTCAGAAACCTCTACCAAAAATCTGGCAAAAATTGAAGATTTTTTCTTTTTTCTTCTTTCTCTAGGAACAAACATCTCATTAATTTATTCATCAAACATTTACTGAGTGCCACAATGTGTCACGTACTGGGCTCTGGGACTAGAAAAGGGAACTAGGTAGTCTCCCCACCTCTAGTCAGAGACCCACAGGGCCATCACTATCCTGTGTGATCAATCCTGGAAAGATCAATCCTGGAATGATACAAGGATTAGGTGTCATTGGGGCACCAAGAGGGGCACCTAAACTAGCCTTGGGATTAAAATGACATGTAAGCTGAGACTTGGGTGCTCACAGAAATGACCCTGAGTGAATGAACTTAAAATGGGGGTAAGAATTGGTGAGGAAGCCAGTAAAAGGAGGCCTTTAAAAAGGAGAATGATATGCTCATTTTCGAGTTTCAGAAAAGTTGGGTGGGCTTATAGATGGTGGGGGCCAGGGGGAGGAGAAGGAAGCTGTGCTGAAAGCCAAGAGACCAATCAGCCAGAGTAATCCAAGCGATGGTGATGGTGGTCTGGGAGATGAGTGCGAGTAGAAAAATTCAAGAAGTATTTCATTTAGGAGGTAGAACAGCAAGGTTATGTTAACTGGTAATATTCAAAAGATACAGAAAACACAGCAATAAAGAATATTTTTGGTAGAGGGAAATAATGGCTCCAATCTTGGATGTTGAGTTTGAGGTGCCAGAAGGCAGTTTAGAGACTGGTTGGGCTGGAGATATAAATTTGGTTATTATCAGCATAGATATGGTAGTTGAAACTTTGAGAGTATATTTATTGCGTACTGGTTACTTATTGAGTACCTGATTTTGAGAATACTGCGTTGGACCCTGGAAATACAATGCTGAATAAAACAGAATGAGTCCCAGGAGAGAAATCATCAGGAAAAGCAATATATAAAGGTCAGGCAGAAAAAGAGAAGTCCATAAAGGAGTTAAAGAAAAAATTGCCCAAAAGAAAAAAACCCAAAAGAGTAAGATATTGCTGAAGTTAAGAGAATGTTGCGGAACCTGGGTGGCTCAGTGTGTTGAGTGTCTGACTTTGGCTCAGATTGTGATCTTGTGGCTCATGAGTTTGAGCCCTACAGCTCAGAGCCTGGAGCCTGCTTTGGATTCTGTGTCTCCCTCTCTCCCTCTGCCCCTCCCCCGCTAATTCCCTCTCTCTCTCTCTCTCTCTCTCTCTCTCTCAAAAATAAACAGTAAAAAAAATTTTTTTAGAAGAGAATTTTTTTAGAAGGCATAAGTCAACAATGCTTAATGCTTCCAAGAAGTTAAATAAAATAAGAATCAGGAAGTACACATTGGCTTTAGCAACAAGGGTGACATTGTTTTCCAGGCAAGAAACTCTTAGTAGGATTGGGGGGAAGCTTGATTAGTATAGTTTGAGGTGTGAATCAGGAGGTGAGGAAATGGAGACAGAGCACAGACAGCCCTTTTAATAAATATTTTTATAAATAAATATTTTGTCAATAAATATTATTGTAAAAAGGAGATGATTAAAAATCTGGAGAGGAACAGGGCCACAAAAAGGTGAATCCCTGCCTCTCCCCACTTTCCCAAGACAGGGTGGGGAAAGACATATCGACTGATGAGAAGCAGCTATTAGAGAGGGGTATGTCTGAGATATAGGAGAAAGAGAAAGAGTCAAAAGAAGCATCTCTGGGAGGCAGGATGGGATGGGAATCCAAGCACAGGAAGAATTGGCTTGTCCCATTGCACATATGACTTTAATAGGCAGGTGGCTGAGCTGACTTCCGTATACTCTGTGAGGAAGGAGGCGAGAGACTCGGTCTGCTGAGATGGGTGGTGAGGATGGAGGTGGAAGAAGAATGATTTAGATCAGCTTCTGCTGAGAACAAGGACTGCTGAGCAGGAAACAGAAAGAACTGCTGAGCAGTGAAAAGCCAGCCCTGCTCAGGTCGGAGGTGAGGGGCGCTTCTATGGGAAATGCAAAAAGGGAATGCTGCCTTAGGTGTTTAGCCTTAGGACTGAAAAAAGAAAAGAAAAAAAGTAAAACAAAGGAAGCTCCCAGAAAAAGCAATGAAGATGGTAAGGGTCTGGATAAAATGACAGCCAAGGGCCATGGTTACAGGATCAGTCGGGAGGAGGCCAGAGGAAGTCCATTGGCTTCGACAGCCCAGGGAAGCTGCTAATGAGGAAAGGAAAAGGAAATCCACCATTTAGCTGCCCTGAGCTTTTCTCTTTGTTATTGCTTGACATCAGTGAAGAATAACTTCTAATGAGGGCTCTGAATGCCTAGGACTGGCCCTGGTGTTTAGCATTTGAACAGACTGTGGTTTTGCCTCCGCAGAAGCTGCCTCATTATTCAATTCGCGTTGTGATCATTTCATACTGCAAAGATTGACATGGGAAGAAATAAGAACATTGTAAAACCTTGCTAACAATGAATTTAAGTTATTTGACTAATAGTTGCTTCAGATGAAGTGATAATGTTACTTGCAATGACAAGTTTCTTTCTCTTTTCATAGTGTTTTGGGTTGCCGTGGTGCTGCCCACATTTCCTTAGGGGGACTCTATCTTTTAGGGAAGATACTATTTCAAAGGTTTCCAATTTGGAGCACGCACCACCAGAAGTGTGCAAGATAATCTATTATGTCTCCAGTGTTATTTGTGTTCATTTCTACCTGAAAACAGTAATGGAGCTTACTCTTATTTAACATGTGAATCAACACGGGTGCCCACACATAGACAGTTGTGTGCTCTGGAGGGAGAGTGGGGATTTCACAGCATAGGCAGCTGACACAGGCCTTCACAAATGTCTTCACTTTCAGCATCCTGGGACGTGTGGCCATCCGCATGTGTCCGGGGCGTGGGGATTTACAGAATTATCATCTAGCTTTAATTAGGTTACACACACAAAGTTAACAAATGTCTTAAAAAGGTTTCTGCTAAGAAGATGTAGATTGACATCAGTACTGCCAATGGAAGCATAAGAAAGCCAGGAGAAAATGTCAGAGCTGATGCTTTCTCTGGCTCCTGGTTATGAGTGCGTCATCGCCCACAGGAAAAGCAAAATCTGGGACGATCTGGTGAAATCTCACAAGAAGTTAACCAGAAGGTTTAACACTACCAAGAGGAGCATTAGAAACAGGAGTTTACATTTCCTAAGATCAAGGCTGAAACTTGCCCAAGTGTATGTTTTGCCCGGAAATGTCACTCAGTGATCGTTTGAAGGCATCATCATTAGCTAATCATTTAAAATACTTTTTTTATCTTTATGTCACCCTTCAAACACTTTATGTTTTATAATGTTCATAACATATTAGTACAATATATAAAGTGCTCTATATTATGTACAATATCAATAAGGTACATTGTAGAATTCATTATATATGAATGGGTATTTTTTTTTTTTATTTTTTTGGGCTGAGAGATACTGAAAGGGGTCCCTATAAAAAAATTTGGACACCCTTGGCCTAATTTATCGCCTGTCAATAATCCCTTTTAAAAATACATGTGGACCGGGGTGCCTGGGTGGCTCAGTCGGTTAAGCGTCCGACTTTGGCTCAGGTCCTGATTTCACAGTTTGTGAGTTTGAGCCCCGCATCGGGCTCTGTGCTGACAGCTCAGAGCCTGGAGCCCGTTTCAGATTCTGTGTCTCCCTCTCTCTCTGCTCCTCCCCCGCTTATGCTCTATCTTTCTCTCTCCTTCAAAAATAAATAAAAAAATTTTTAAAAATTTAAAAATATATGTGGACCATGGGTGGCACCTAGGTGGCTTAGTCGGTCAAGCATCCAACTTCAGCTCAGGTCATGATCTTGTGGTCCGTGAGTTCGAGCCCCATGTCTGGCTCTGTGCTGACAGCTCAGAGCTTGGAGCCTGCTTCGGATTCTTTGTCTCCCTCTCTCTCTGCCCCTACTCCACTCTCTCTCTCTCTCTCTCAGAAATAAACATTAAAAAAATTTTAAAAATAGATGTGGATTAGAACTGATTTAGAATCCCTCTCCTATTCTGCCACATAACAGCTCTGCAGAGACCCCATACAGAGCAGAGAATCAGCCAGTTCTCTTGTGTTCAGAAGTCAGAGTAGGAAACCCGTTTGTCTCCAAGCCACATGCACACAGCCGGCCAAGACAGGTTACCTTCTGCTTCTCCTTCTTAGTCACAGTTTGCTTGGAGCTTTCTACAAGATGGGCAAGTGCTTCATGCTTCTTGGTACTCACCATTAATTTCTTCTTGGCCTAAAGTCAAAAACATACAAAAACCAAAAACGGATCAGAAATGGATGTCAGGAGAAAAACTCTTCTGTTTTGAAACAAGTTGTGTTCATGTGCTAGCTTAAATGATTGTGTATTTTGAGATCTTCATTTCTGCCCTCACCTCAAAATCTGCCTACAATAAAACAGTAGCTAACATTTTTTCCCTGAAAACAATGTATATTTTTTATTATAGCAAGTGCACTCGAGAACATTATACATTTCTCCAAATCACAAAGGCCTACAAGTCTCCAAACCATTGTTCTAGCTAGCATAATGAAGGGAACAGCTTTCCCACAAAAACATCACAGCAAACATGGAAGACTGCCTGCATCATTTTTAAAAATCAACCTGGGCCACGATTGAGGTCATTTTAAGATGCTCTCTTAAAACTTAAAGCAAAGGGGAGATTTGTTCCTGATACCCTGCGCATTTGACTGGCATTCTGTGAAATGGCCTGCATTTGCGGCAGGGGACTGGGAGTTGGGAAGGAAGAAGTGTTCAAAGTCTCCCTACTCTGTTGGTGCCTTAAACCTCAAAGTGGGTTATGAGTCAGGTGATCATTTCCTATTCTACACAGTTCCAACTTGGCAGAAGATGCTGTTCCAGAGAGAAAATAAACAAACAGAACTTGGTTTGAATTGGATTCAGCCTGTTCAGGAACTGGCTTGATTGGAAGACTGTTCAGTTTTTCACCTCGAGGTTGCAAGGACTGCAAAACCAGGCAATGAAGGGAAAAGTTCAGTTCCCTCTCTCTTTAGGAATCAGAGGCAACGCCTTCTAAATGTCTCTAAACCTATGAAGGCTCTGCAAAAGGGAATTCAAGGAACAGGAAGCCACTGGCCCTCTCTCTCTGCCTCCAGTCACACAACCCCGGAAAAATGAGAGCGTGAGGGAAGAGCATTTGGTCCTTTAAGGCTTCCATTTCTGTCTCCCAGATAGACCACACTTCATTACATGTGGAAACCCTTCAACTGTAGCTGGGGAGAAAATTATTCGAGCTCAAGAATTTTATGTTCTCTAATTTCTCTGTCACTCTTCATAAAAAAATAGGATCATTTTATTTAGAAAAATTACTTGCTGGGAACTGGGAAAGAATAAAAGATGCTTCTTTTGTTCTTGAAAGCAATTACAGCTGCTGAGCCCGGTTTCTCTCTTTTGGTTTGTTATATTGAGTTTCTGGTGAAAGCTGAATATTTAGAGAATGGATTTTTAAACACAAAGCCTGTTTAAGAAAGCTCCTAAAATCAAGAGCAAAACTAAAAACACATGCCTGGGTGCTGATTATGGGACTTTTAAACATTTCTTATAAAAGTGGTTCTCATGAGCATTCTTTTTACCACTACTACTGTTGTGCATATAGAAATTCATTTATCTCAAACATTTCTTAATGTCCTTGGTCTTATGGAGCCATTGGTTTTAATGAAGGAGCTTCAAAGTCAACCCTGAGGGCTGAGTTGGGGCTGCCTTATAGTTTTGAGGGCCTCTGTAGTTATTTGCCACTAGCAGCTGTCTGCTGGGGAAAGTTCTCTTTGGGCATTAACACTCTGGAGATGAAAATGGAGTTCAACTTTTGAAGCACAAGTTCTAGTAAAACAGATCACTGGGCTTTCTTAGCAGATTCCCTCTGCACTGGTTTCTAGTTCTTTCTACTTGAATTCCTCCTAAACCAGATTATTCTAGAATTATCTTCTGTACATATGTATAGGTTCCATCTGTTATTCTCTCTTCTTAAGAACCTATAATGATATGCTCTAAATTCTCACACCAGATCATAATTCCTCTCCCTAGAATTCATTTACTGTTTCCTGCACATATGTTATCTAGCCAACTACATTTTAAATTACTTGAAAATAGGGGCGCCTGGGTGGCGCAGTCGGTTAAGCGTCCGACTTCAGCCAGGTCACGATCTCGCGGTCCGTGAGTTCGAGCCCCGCGTCGGGCTCTGGGCTGATGGCTCAGAGCCTGGAGCCTGTTTCCGATTCTGTGTCTCCCTCTCTCTCTGCCCCTCCCCCGTTCATGCTCTGTCTCTCTCTGTCCCAAAAATAAATAAACGTTGAAAAAAAATTAAAAAAAAATAATAAATTACTTGAAAATAGGAACTATATCCTAGTACAGCGTGGACTACAAGAAGCGGACCATACATATTTGTGGAATCAATATATGTGTTCCTCTTTACATATCACTCTCCACCCTTCCCGGTAATCCTCTCACTAGTGACACAGCGATCACGAATGCCCTTCTATGAATGATAAATCCAAAACTCAGATAGTATTTGTCTCCTGCCCTAAGTTACAGATTATAAAGAGAGGCAGTCAGTGTAGTGTAATGGGTAAGAGCAGTGACTCTGGAACCCAATGACTTATAACAATTCTTGGTTCAACCATTAACCAGATTTAGGCATATGATTTACTTCTCTGTGTCTCAGTTTCCCCACCCATCTGTCAAATGGAACAATACAGGTCACATACCACATTGGGTTGGGTTTTTTTTTGGGGGGGGGTGTTGTGATGATTTTATAAAAATATATAGCATGTGGCATACAATAAATGCTATGTCTGTTAGTTATAAATAATAATTATATTTAGACCCCTGCTCTTCTGTTGGTTTAGTTGAAAGATATATCTATTTCTATCAGGTGAAGAAACATGTTTCTCTTCAGTTAGCACTTAGAAAGACTAACACTACAACACATGATCACATTCATGCAAAGGCAAAAAGTTTCAATCCTAAAAACTGAGTTCACATAAATGACATTTGTATGTATACTTGCCTTGATTTGTTGATTCCAGTTGCTAATGACAAGGTTTGCTGCCTTTTCAACTTCATTATCAAGCTATGAACAGAAAAAAAGAAAAATGATTTTTTTTCTCTCTTTTTGTTGAGTCATGGGGCTGGCTTATAAATTCTGGCACAGTCACGATCACAGTTCGTAGGAATCTCAAAGTCCTGAGAAAAGTAGTCAAACTATCTTTTCCCCATGTCAAAAATCTCTTGACAGGATTTAGCTTGAGTGCATTTGGTAAAAGAATGATTTCTACACAAACGATGTGACTATATAAAAACTTGTAGAAACAATATAAATGTGTACAATCTATGTGGAGGGGGTCTTGCAGAATCCGGCGTCACTTTCACTCCCATTGGTTCTTCCACATCATTTCACGTGGCCCAACTTCTAGCACCATGACAATCTATAACAGTCCTGGCAGTGCTAATTTTACTAAGTGTCTCATGGCCCCTGAAATGAATACTGTTTTAATTTCAAAGAGATTGAATTCTTTAAAACAATTTTTTTTTAATTTTTTATTTTAGAGAGAGAGAGAGCACAAGTGTGCGTGAGCAGGGGGGAGGAGCTGAGGGGGAGAGAGAATCTTAAGCAGGCTCCATGCTCAGTGCAGAGCCCCACCCGGGACTCGACCCTGGGATCATGACCTGAGCCCAAATCAAGAATCAGATGCTCAGCTGAGCCACCCAGGCACCCCTCAAAGAGATTGAATGCTTAATTATAATTAACTTTTCTCCTGCTTTTCAACAGCCAAAGGGACAATAATAATGATAAAAATGCCCCTAGCCAACCCCCCAAGGAGATAAGATTCTATGAGGCAAAACTTTTTCTTCCTGGACCATAGACTTTTTTTTGCAGGCCCACAGCTCAGCTATCACTCAACCACACTGAGACCTAGCAACATTGCACTTTTATGTTACCAGCTGATTAAATTTGGAATATACAATTTATGTAACAAATACGATGAAAATAATTTTGTGCATTATGTCACTTTTGACTCTGTGAAATGTGGAACAATTTCACTTTTTAAAAAAAATGCTCATTTTTATCTTCTGTGAGAGAGTGGGCCGGGGTTTTGGGGGAGCAGCAAGGAGGAGAAAGGCCAAAATGAAGACTCTGAACTGGACCAGCGATTTGGGGGATCATGGAATGAATTATCCAAAGCACTGTGATAATAATGATAATGTCACTGTGCCTAATTTATGGTAAGTACTAAGGAAATGCTAGTGACTATCATATAAATACGGGGTTATGAGAACTATCTTGTAATTAATGAAATATTGACTGGTGTTCAGTGTTTATTAAGTTTGTTTGTGAAGGTGGAAGATTATATTGCTTTTTAGTAATTACTGTAAATTTCCCCCATCACCCCAGCCCTCAGTAGAACATCCATTCTGGTAAAAATACATATAGGTTCACACAAACATCAAATCCATTTCCTGACTCAGTTTAATGCATCTGAATAAAAATGTTTTTGGATCATTTATCTTCCATCAGGACTTTTACAAATTCCCTCATCTTACTAACTTATTACCTTTAGGACCTGCTTTATCGGGCTGTGGTCACTTGAAACTCCCCTCACCACCACCCCTTTCCTTCACAAGGACCACCATTACTGCTTCTTACCTGCACCTGGCCTTGAAACAAATAGTGACCATGACCTCACCCCATCAAAGCTAAGCAGCGTTAATCAAACACCCCTTCACATCACCTGAAAATATATTTTAAAGTGCTTAACAACTGTATGACACACAAAGAAAAAGAAAAAGAAACACAGATGAAACTGTTCTGGAAGAGAGGTAGACAGGAAGACTACAGAATGGGCTAGATAAGAGGACCAGGTGTCCTGAAAGTATTTAGTTGTTCTCTCTCTCTCTCTCTTTTTTTTTTTTTTTCTAATTTTATTTGAGGACAATATCCATTATTGCCTTTACCTAATCTGAAGCTGTTAAGCACAGAAAAGCACATCTTTCTAAAAGTTGTGCATATAATTCCTGTTTACAAAAGGGATATCTATTCCTTGAAAAACAATGTAAATACAAAAAGTACAATAAATGAAATACAAATAACCTTGAATTCCACTATGTAGATATAATTCTTATTAATATTCTTGGGAGGTTCTCTAGATTTTTTTTCTATTCATATATACATATATTTACAAATAGTTTAAAAAATTGAGATCATTTTTATTTAACACTATATAGTGAAAAAATTTCCATATCATTAAATTCTTCTATAATAATATTTTTAATGCTTGCATAATATGCCATTCAAATTATCATGATTTATTTTTGGATGATGAAGATGTTTCTAGTTTTTCACTATTATAAGCAATGCTTTAACAAACATCTCTGTAGATAAATCTTGAGTTTGTGTTTCTTATTCTGGCAAATTCCTGAAACCTAGCATCACTTTTGATCACCGTTTATTCCTAGGGTCAAAGACAGAAATCTTGCTTTAAGATTTGACTCACGGATTTTCTCTTCTTTTCATGTACACTCAGGACCTGATGAGTTGGTTTTATTGCTTCCAACTCAATTGCTTTGCCAAGTTTTCTGGAAATAGAACATAAAAGACACACAAGCATAGTATTAGGATTTATATCTACTTTCCAAATTATTTTCTGGGGAAATAAAATGGTGTGTTCCAGTCTATCTGTTAAGGGCAAGTTTGAAGCAGACTATTTGTAGCACACCCACTTTAAATATTTATGCCTCCCTGGGGGTTGGAGTAAGCCAGGGTGGGAGCACTCACTGATGCAGGTCCGCCGCAGATTTCATGCCCTCTGAGACCCAGGCCCAGGCACTGACGAGACAGCTGGAGGCAAAAACAGGGAGCACAAGAGTGGGTGTCATTTTCCCAGTAAAGTCTGAGAAATACAGCATCCCGTCTGAGTCACTACACTCAGCAATTGCACTCATTTCCCTAATCTTATTTCACTTTGTCCACGGGGTCAAATTCTGCCAACTTACTGATTTGCACTATAGTCATTACATATATGGCTTTCTTTCCATCATTTTTCATTTCAGTTTTCATTTTCCATTTCATGTCTGTAGAAAGTCAGGAAAATAAAGTAGCCAAGGGTGAGAAGGCATTTAGAACAGGTGGAAGATCATGTGGTGGGTAGGGGTGGAGGGGCCTAAAGACAATCTTTTCAGGCTCCTCATCCCATGAATGAATAAGCTGAGCTAGGCTCAGAAAAGTTAAGTGGTGAAGCACCCAAGAGCCCTGGGACGGCCCATGTACTGCTCTTGGGGTTAGGGTCCAGCTCCCGTTTCCTGCTGGCTTTTAGGACAACAGCTTAGATATTTTGTTGTCTTGTAAGCAGTGTCTCCACTTCATGAAAGAGAGCACTGACCTCTCCCTAACGGCACAGGGGGAGGGTTAGCAAGTGTGATGTTATTTTCTCCCACAGAAGGGGCATAGCTGACAGCAACCCATAGCCTTGGCCTTCAGAAGCCAGAACAAGAAGCTCAATTGCATTAATAAAGTTCAGGGACAGAGGCCTGTGTAGACTTTGATGGAGGGGGAGGGGACAGACCTGTGCCTCTACTGAAGTCAGGATGGTGCAGAGGTTGTGCCTCCAAATGACTTAGGTTGCACCTTGCAGAGAATTGGAGAGATACACCAGAGGATGACAGATTTTCTGCATATCCTAAGCCAGGCATAAAACCAGAGACAAGAGACTACCTTCTATAGACTCAAAGTTATAGGAAATTGCAGGAAACACAAAATGAATCTGTATTGATAAGAAGCAGATCAGTGGTTGTTTAAGTGGGGAAAGGATTGCAAACAGGCACAAAGAATCTTCTGATGTGATGAAAATGTCTATGTTTTGATTTTGGTGGTAGCTACATAGTGTATACACATATCAAAATCAACCAAACCATTTACTTAGAATGGGTGCTTGTTATTGCATGCAAATTAAACTTCAATAGAGTTGATTATTTACTTATTTTAATGTTTATTTATTTTTGAGAGCAAGAGAGACAAAGCATGAGTGGGGGAGGGGCAGAGAGAGAGGGAGACACAGACCTGAAGCAGGGTCCAGGCTCCGAGCTGTCAGCACCGAGCACGATGCGGGTCTTGAACTCACAGACTGTGAGATCATGACCTAAGCCAAAGTCGATCGCTCAACCCACTGAACCACCCACATGCCCTGAGTGGATTTTTTTTTTTTAATATGAAATTTATTGTCAAATTGGTTTCCATACAACACCCAGTGCTCATCCCAAAAGGTGCCCTCCTCAATACCCAGCACCCACCCTCTCCTCCCTCCCACCCCCCATCAACCCTCAGTTTGAGCTCAGTTCTCAACAGTCTCTTATGCTTT